>NC_143580.1:24535725-24887902 GCF_048544385.1 Mastigoproctus giganteus
ACACCAGATCATACCTCTCTCTTTTCACATCACTGAACAAGTGGACACGTGATGTGGGTAATGATATTTCCTATAAAGAATACCTAGAAGGTAATGTGTTGTATGGATTTGACCTTTCTCCTGACCATAATGCTGTAGGCGAACACGTCAATACTCATAGACGAGGAAGTGTACGTATCGAACTGAAATTTTCTGCTCACCTACCCGAGAACGTTACAGTGGTGTTGTTCGCAGAGTTTGAAAACATCCTTTCGATCACCAGGGATCGCTCGGTACTTCTGGATTATGAACACTGAACAGATTGAACAGATTTTACAGATGGATGTCTACACACGGAAATTTCCATTGGGAGTGTGTGCACGTGATGAACTACCTACACGGATGGTACCAAAACCGTGTCTCCTTGTAGTCAATACAGATCCCTCACATCTACCTGGGCAACACTGGGTTGCCTTATTTCTACAGGAACAATGTGGCGAATACTTTGACAGCTATGGTCGCAAACCAAAAAAGGACTTTGCGAAATTTTTAAATAAACAATGTAAAAAATGGACGTATAATGCTACTGTTATCCAACACAAGTTGTCTATAGCCTGTGGTTTACACTGTATTTATTTCCTTACACACAGGTGTCGTGGCTTAACCATGCCCCAGATTGTTAATGTTCTGTTATGTCAACAGTTACAATAACATCATTCATCCACAAATCGGGAGAATAACACACATTAACAATCTGGGGCATGGTTAAGCCACGACACCTGTGTGTAAGGAAATAAATACAGTGTAAACCACAGGCTATAGACAACTTGTGTTGGATAACAGTAGCATTATACGTCCATTTTTTACATTGTTTATTTAAAAATTTCGCAAAGTCCTTTTTTGGTTTGCGACCATAGCTGTCAAAGTATTCGCCACATTGTTCCTGTAGAAATAAGGCAACCCAGTGTTGCCCAGGTAGATGTGAGGGATCTGTATTGACTACAAGGAGACACGGTTTTGGTACCATCCGTGTAGGTAGTTCATCACGTGCACACACTCCCAATGGAAATTTCCGTGTGTAGACATCCATCTGTAAAATCTGTTCAATCTGTTCAGTGTTCATAATCCAGAAGTACCGAGCGATCCCTGGTGATCGAAAGGATGTTTTCAAACTCTGCGAACAACACCACTGTAACGTTCTCGGGTAGGTGAGCAGAAAATTTCAGTTCGATACGTACACTTCCTCGTCTATGAGTATTGACGTGTTCGCCTACAGCATTATGGTCAGGAGAAAGGTCAAATCCATACAACACATTACCTTCTAGGTATTCTTTATAGGAAATATCATTACCCACATCACGTGTCCACTTGTTCAGTGATGTGAAAAGAGAGAGGTATGATCTGGTGTAATGACCCTCTTTATAATTAGGTGTCAGAGGTTGACTTGGATGCTGAATACCATCAGCTGACACTACCAGATAACATAAATTGAAGTGGGCAAAATTGAATGGATTGCGACTGTACGAACCATTGAATGCTTCACTTGCAACTAGACCTATAACTAATCGAGAAGGAATGTCGCCCAGATAGATGTTGTCTCTTGTAGAATCACTCATACCTTTAGGAATCGAGTAATAGCTGACTTGCACCCTGTTTATGGGGTAGTGAATAGGATTTTTTTCAAGCACAGTCAAGTGGGCTAACAGAACTTTAGGATTTAATCTCACTTTGTGCACGAAGAGGGTTGCTTCCTGAATATGAACTCTGCATTTCATGTCTGTGGTGACGGCCAATAAACAGAATTCTGGGTTACTTCGCACTAGACGAATACGTAGTGACACATTATTAACGATATATCTTGCCTGGTGACACAAATCCAGATGTAGGCGCCCTAGAAGTTCCACACTCCTTGATTTTGCAATTGAATCCTGTCGTTTACACATCCCACATTCTGTCTTGGTGAACATTTCACTGACATCCGCAACGTCATCTTTCACGTACAGTTCTGTTGTTAATTGGGTACATTTGGCACCGCGATCGTAATTCAGAAGTTTTTCTAAATATGCCCTGTAGGGATAAGTATCTGCTGATGCATTGATTAATTTATCTTGTAAAAACAGATCGACCTGACTGAAAAGGGAATGAAAAAAATTGTTCACCACACTCACAGATGTGGCATCTATCTCTTTCCCGTCACTATGTGTAACACGAACTTTCAGACGTAAAAATGTTTTTCCAAAATCTAAATATTCTTCTGAAGTACCGGGAATAAAACATTCGATGGGGCCTCCACTATCCACACTGCCTAGTGGTTGAAAAGTCACATAAGATGAACGTTCGATAGATAGGTTAATAGCCGGTTTTTGAAATAGATCTAGTTCTGACATCATAAGCTCCATGTTTAAAAAATATCTCTGCGCTTCCTCTTCTTCCCTCTTCCTTTCTGGTTCAGAACCTTGTTTGAAATGGACTGACCGACTTCCGATGCTCTGTTTATAAATGATCGTTTGAGGGGCACCCCCTCCAAAACATCACCAATCACATTTTGACCTGCTCTTAAAACATGCTTACCCACAAAACGGGCAGCGGGTTTCAAAAGTGGTGTTAGAAAAGAGAATGCTGAACGAAAAATGCTACCAAGTCCGTACCCACGCTGCAAAGGTTGTCCGGCAAATGCATTACCACCTCCCGCTTGTACCGTGTAGTAATCTATGTATTCACTCATCTTTGCGAAAATGCAGCTTCACTAAAGTCTTCCCACTTCTGAACTCTAGAAACTGTCCGCTGTCTGTACAAATACTGATGGACACGGTGTGAAACCTGTGTCTCAAAAGGGGGTAATAGTCTGGGTTTTCGTATGTAAATGTGTTCTGTTCAATACAGGGAACAACACGTAACAGTGGAGCACACGTATCACCTACAATCTGGTCCTGAATCAGGTTGGAATAAACAAAATACGCTGAGACACCCCGTTTTATATCTGCAGGGTACTTCCCACTGACAGCTCCACTCAATTTAGTACCAATCTGGTGAAACCCAAGCATAAGACCTAAACCTGGGGAATCTTGTGGAAACACTAATGAAAAGTTTTCTGTTATGTGTAAAGTCAGGGTATCGTCTGAATTAACATTCCCACTTAAACTCGGGCAGACGCTCAACATTGCATCAAGAATACTAGAGATTGATTTATAGTTTCCATGTGGAAGCACACACATCTGGTAACTGCCACCAGTAACAAGAGTAAAAACAACATCTCTTGCACTTGGGGCAAAAGAAATTTGACCTTTGATAGGTAATACACTCTCACCTACAGATGTATCTGTAAATACACGGCAGCCTTTCCCCCGTACACCTGCTTTTTGAAGTCCAAATAATTTTACTAGTTTCTCGGGCAATTGTATTTTACCTTTTCCATGCACATTCACTGAAAATTGATATTTTGCAACAGTCTTTGTGTGTACTGTAAATGAAATAAGGGGATGAACACTGTTCAACTCATCTAAAAGTTGTTGATAGTCTTTATACTTTAAAGAAAGCACATGTAAAATTTGTTCAGAGTCATAATCGTCGCGAAGTACATGAAATTCATCGTATCCTTTTGTGATATTGTTCCACACTCCTGGTAGATGGATTTCAGAAAGTGCCACCACCCACTTCCCACTCAGATTAATTTCCCGGGGTAATTGAACTTTGAAACGTGATTGGGTGTTATCGGGATACATGTCCATACTTGCATTACTTGGTAGGGTTAGGTAAAACATCTTTGCTTCGTACCCAAGAATTGTAGGATGCAGGGTATCCAAGCCACTTCACAAGTAACTGTCTCTGGCCACGCACTGTACGCTTCCCAAGTACTTTTTCAATCAGATACACGTTTTCTGGTACCTCGTTATCAAAACTGACTCTCTGTAGCTGATGTTCATAAAATGTCCCTTCTATCACCTCACCATCTCTCCCTTTAACCTTATATACTACAGGGTGCCTTTTGATTACTTGAGCTATGAAAAACACCTCCTCAGACCAATTCCCTCTGAACGCTTTTCGAAAATTATGGCTATCATCACTAAGAACAACATGGTCACCGATTTTAAACTTGGGTTCCGAAACTTTTGGGTGGGGTCTATATAATTTAGCATAAACTGTTTCTTCATTATGCATGGTGACACCTGCAGGGGCCATACCAATAGATCTGTGTACAGTTTCATTATACGTTTTCACTAATTTTTGCAGCACGTGAATATATTTATCATTTTTTGAATATGTAACCCATTTATAAATTTTTTCTTTTAATGTTCGAATAAATCTTTCTGCCATAGAAGCTTTCTTTTCACTTCTAGTGGTGTAAAAGTGGATATTTTTAGATTTGAATAATGCACGCACTTGTTTATTAGTAAATTCCTTTCCTTGGTCACTATTAATATTAAATGGTACTTCTTCTTTAAAAATAGATTTGAAAGCTTTAACTACTTCTTGTGAATGTTTAGATTTTAATGGTCTTACCCAACCATATCGTGAAAAGCAATCAATACACACGAGAAGAAAATGAACACCATTATTTGCTTTAGCAAGATTTGACATGCTGGCTAAATCACATTGAAATGTATGGTGAAGACCAGGAACTTTCATCTGGTTACGAGGAAAATTTCTTCGTTGCTGTCTGTGTCTCACATATGTGGGCTGTCCTGATAACCATTCTTTCACAGTATGTTTGGGTAATTTTGTATGTTTTTGTAAAGCATTAACACTAGCAAAGCTCCCCACCACAGTAGGATTATAATAATCTTCTAACATGTTCTCTTTATTGCAGGTAAAACAACACTAACCCTGGAACAGAAGATACTTACCTTTATAGTACTTTTCATACTTTTTGTAATGGGAGAATTGTGGACTGTCCTTGAAAAGAGAGCTGTGTCAAGATTTTATCAGAATAATGATTCCTTTGTAAATAATTTTGTTAACAGTGTTCAATAAAAGACTTCGTTCATTATAATTTTGTGTCTTCCTTAAAAGTTATATTTAAAAACACTTTCAACTGACAAAATACCATTGATTTCTTCATGAATACTTTAATTATGTTCATATAATACCATTGATTTGCTCATGAATACTTTAATTTATTGTCTGTTGTTTAAAATAGTCTTCTCATTTAAAATTCTTTTAAAAATATACCATCCAGCAGCAAAATAAAAAAAAAACACTTTCAAATTCATGGGGGAACAAAACCCTCTCTTTGAATTCCAAGAATTACTACAAAGGATTATGACATCATAAGACACTATGCATGCTTTAACATTGTGCGACAGTACCGCCACCTAGCGGCGGGGGTGAGAAGAGGGAGGGTGGAACACAGCGACAATACCGCCACCTAGCGGCGGGGGTGAGGAGAGGGAGGGTGGAAAACTGCCCATGGTCAGCTAGGTTAAAAGGGTTTCTATGGCAGCGCCACCTGGCGGCGTATGTAGGGAGCGGGAGGGTGGAAGACCACCCGCTGACAAAATCGGTTCAAAATGTTTCGGGGGTAGGGGAGGGGGAAGGTCGCCAGACCATCCGCTGGAAATTGTTCAAAGTGTTTCGATGGCAGCGCCACCTGGTGGGGGAGGGGGAAGACCCCTGCTGGCAAAATTGGTTCAAAGTGTTTCGGGGGTAGGGGAGGGAGGGGGGAAGCAGACCGCGAGCTCGGAGAGGGGAGGGTTGGCGGGGTGGGGGAAGGGAGGATTGACAGACCACCCGCTGTGCAATTCTGTTCAAAGTGTTTTGGGGTGGGGGAGGGAGGGGGAAGTCGCCAGACCACCCGCTGTGCAATTCTGTTCAAAGTGCCTCCCCTCCTACTACTGTCATCTTGGAAAACGCCATGGCCATTCGGGAAAAAGTGTAACATAGCGGAGTGTACACAGTCAGGAAGCAGTTGACAATAGCAGAGAACAGTGATACGTTGTTCTACATGTGCCAGGGGTCCAAGTTACTGCCAGTGAAACATTCCCCACACCATACAACCGCCCCCACCGGCCTGCACTTTTGACACCATGCAGGATGGATGAAGAGCCTCATGTTGTTGACGCCAAATCCGTACACGTCCATTCACGGTGTGGAGTTGTGGAAGGGTTGACCGGAACGTAGCTCTGGAGACTAAACATGGGTTCCACCACTTCAAGCCTCCAATAAGCAAAGAGATGGTATTGCACCGGTTGATGAGAGTCATATACCACCTAGTAAAATTTGGTACCGCCATGCAGCAACATTCACCAAGAAGATGACCGCTGCTTCTCTGTACACGTCCATGCCTAGAGGAAGCGGGTTGCAACCATGAATGTAGGTTCTATGGCAAGGCAAATGAAATGTGCATGTGCTGACACCCAACGAGTGCCGAAGCGAATATAAAGAATCGAGAAAATTCTGCAACACTGAGGGCAAGATGAAAAAAAAATTGGCATGTCAGTCACAGTTCAGCAACTAGCAAGTTGCCCATAGAGAGGTCTTCAATATTTCATTCAGTTCAATAGATAAATAACTGTTGTGTGTACTTACATGATATTGAAGGATTCTTTACAAGGATGGCCATGTTGGATGTACAAGCCCACCGAACAAGAACAGAAACATTCCTTCCCTATAAAAAAGTTCTCCTTCCCGTATGCTAAACTCTCAAGTGCAATATAATCCTCATTATATATGAAAGCATAATTTCCCTGCAGAACCTTCTGCAGCCCTTCTGGTACATCTTTTGGAAGGGAAATCGCATTTTCTCTGATATTCATCCGGATCATTTGCAAGTGTTCGCTCTCTGTGTTCTGTTAATAGAAAATAAAAATTATTTTCACTTTATCATACGGAAATTCAGTTTAATTTGATAGTATGATAAAAAGCAGTAACGGTATCTTATATTTATAGAGTGCAAGATAACAGTAATGTTTCAGGATTAAATAAATATAAAATTCCATTTGAAAATTTCCCAGTTATGTTTTTTTTATGTCTTCAATATCTTTGTTCATCTGCGTATCATGACTAAAATACACCAAGGTATGGTATGTGTAAACCATAAGAGAAAAAAAGGTGAGCGAATGTATAAATAATACAATTCGTTAACATACGTAATGCAATATTGCGTACACAATTGACTCCGTCGATCTTCCAAGGAGTGGTATGAAAATGGTTCATCAGAATGCTTTGTGACATCAATGAAAACCAGAGATGAAGTGCTGTTAACTGATGCCTCTCCAATAATAGTGATTCCGAAGATTAGTTCGCTATGATGCTTCTTGATGTGAGCAGGATTTTCTCAGTCCATGTAGTGTTTCCAGGCATGTACGCAGCCGTCATTGAATCCAAAACAGAAATGTTATTCTTCACTAAACTCTTGACAATATCATTCTTGTCCCCAAGAGCTGTGCTCATCGGTAAACAGTGCATATGAGCACCGTCGTCCCCACATTGGGTGGAAAAGGCACGGGTTCGAAACCCATCAATAAAGCGAACAAAGTTTATGGGATTTTTTCACTCTGTCACTGAGTTTGTTGGTGTTCGAAGAGCATATCAAGTTTTTACTCATGGAAACTCAGGTGACTTGTCCAACAAATAGTCAAACCTGTAGGCAATCTCAAGAGCCTCTATTGTGATAATTTTTCTCCAAGAACTTCCCCCTCTCTCCTGCAGATTCTAACAACAACGAAATGGCGCCCTAGACAAAAGCAACGTGCGCTGAGATTGGAGTTTAATTCTCCTAGTCGTACAGCACAGACCCAAAAAAAGAAAAGATAAAAAGAATGATGTTACGATGTTGGAAATCTTCCGGACAAGCACAGATGTTTTCTGTCAGTGGGCGATTGCTTGTCTATTTCTGTTTTCTTACTTTTCCACCAGGAACCATGCAGACGTGTCCGAGACACATCATGTACCCATCCCGTGTTGACCACCCAGCTCCTGGCAACCGAGTGACACCACCTGTTTCACAGTCCGTGCTGTTTTCCAAACGTCGCCTTTCCGAAGGTTAAAAGCATTGTATTCTGGATAATCCGCCACTGACCTTTTTTGTTTGCTTGCTATCTTTACTCATGTTTTTTTTATCGCAGCTTTGAATGCTAATCTTTAAATCATTTACATCACAGTTATGCATGAAAATTTTCAGGTAAATCCATCCAGGCTTATTAAGCGAAGTAGTTTCAAGGACAAAGGAGGGTATTTTGAACTGCAGAATATCATTAATATAAGGTATTGCACAATCTTTAACTTGACAGGTAATCGCTATGTAAAATCTCACCGCGAAATAGTGATATCCAGCTGAATTCTTCACAGTCCCACATGAATATGTTCCTTTACTAACAGCGCTGGATAATTCTCCAACAGTTTCGATTTTTTTCTCGTTTCCTGTAATAGTCATGAAAGATAACAGAATGCTGCAGTAAGCCATCACAATTACAGCCGATGACATAGTCCAGAAGCCATAAAGTAGTCGGAAAGAAGGGTAAACCATCAGTCTTTTAGAAGTCTCTGAAAATAAATTTTGATAATTGAAAACATGAATAATAAGATGATCTATACAGGTTAAAATATTACAAATAATCTCATTAATTATTCGTTATAGAATTCAGGTTATAGGATTCATTAAAATCAAGGTTTAGATGAATTCCAATGTCTTCGGGCATTTTAAGGGAATTGTAACAAATGGATTTTTCCATTGAGAGTAATTCCTTCGGCAGTAATCCGTATTAAGCGTTATTTTTGTCAAGAATGAAGTTGTAAATCGAATGTCATTTACTAGTATATACAGGATACGGTCTCCCTGACTGCAATAAAGTTGATTACAGGTAATAAGCTATGTATCCTCAGGAATACAACAAACTGTTGACGTGACTCTCAAGATAGCAATAATGCTTACTGGTCTATAAGAACATTTCTAGGTCTTTGGTAGAGATGGGGATTGAAGGAGATAAAAATGTCTCGCAAGATGCAACATTGCAGTGCTCCAGCTTACTAGATGGAAGATGGAACAGTGAAGTGTGCGATTGATCTGTCTAAAGTACGCTGATAATCATGCTCATCACCAAAAGGGGGTAGGGATGAAATTCTCACGTATTGGGGGCTGCATAATTTACTCTGTAGTCCATGTTGCTGTCCTTATACCTGTGAACACTGCGATGGGAAAGAGAGCCAGACTGGATTCTATTTTCCACAGGATCCTTGGGTGCTTCCGAAGCCCCTGGATAGTGTGTACAGTTCACCAGCACATTTAAATAAACGATGGTGCATTGGACATGCTGATCTCTGACAAGGTCAAAGCTATCATGAAAATAACATGGCTTAGATGATGGGTCTCATCACTCTGTACAGTGAAGTGGAATTCATCACAGTTTCTGGAGCCATATAACGTGCTGCAACAATCGATGCTCTCTTTCTCTCTCTGTTATGGAATGGCTGAAATACATGTTTTCTTCTGTGCAGAAACTGACAGTTGGTTTTATTGTACAGAAGTCAACCTCAATGTCAACCGTGCTATTAGGAACAAGAACAACATTCATCCATCTTGCTACAACTGCTTGGAACTTACCAGTTTCAAATAGTTAACCGAATGAGAAATAAGCTCGTTATCTTCTGATAACGTTTTCTTGGAAGGTAGGGAAAGTAAACGGATGCATTACGGTTCAATAAAATCATGGTCGTTTACAAGTGAAATATAAAATTAGTGACGTTATTAATTAGCTACCTGATATGGTCTAAGAAATCAGTAATCCGTTCTCAGAAATCGCATTGTTTAAAATATTGATCGTGCCCTCGTGGGTACCACAGTTCTCCCCACATGGGGTGGAAAGACATGAGTTCGAAACGCGTCAACGATGTGAGGAATTTTTATGGGCCTTTTCACAAAGTGGTTGAGTAAGTCGGTCTCAGATGAGGGTACCATGGTTTTTTCTCTCTGTAGTCGGAGATTTTGCCCAGCAATCAGAAAATCGACCACAAAACACATGCAATCTGCAGACATTATATACAGAGCAAAATGACCTTGGAAGCTGATGCTCCTTAAATCCTACAACAACAACAACAATAACTATTGGTCTTACCCTGTCTTAGTAAATCTGCATATATTAGCCAAAAAACATAAAACCAGGAGTAGGAAGGACCGCTGTACAACATCGAAGATACTCTGAGTACCCAGAACATACAGACAGACGTTACAAGGACACATATGCCAAGTGACAGCCACAACTGAAAGAAACAGTCAGATTGAATTTATTAGTATTTTAGGAAGATGCGGGCCAATTTTTCCAATTTACAATTCATTTAGAGAAATGCAAGTTACCTGCAGTCGTTTTTATTACAGCTTAAAGGTAAATATTGATTTTTATTTCTTGAATGAAATGACTTACGTGTCCAGTGAAAGGCAGCGCTAGAACTGTAGGCTTAATAATTTTCTTCGGGGACCGTGTCACAAATGCTACTCTTGGGATGCTAAACGGATGAAGTGCATCTACTCCCAAAGTTCTGTCATAGGCAACAACCAACGGAGTAGCAATCAAATCAGATTCCTGAAAAGGAATTATTTAAAGAATTGCGAAATGTATTCCAACAGCATTATCACTTAAAAATATGTAATTAAATTCTTTTTACTGTAATCACAGGGCTTTTCAAATAAGATTTCACAATAACAAAATTACAAATTATAATAAAGTTCATTTCTACTTAAGTTTTGTTCACCGTTTCGCAGGACATTAAAAACATTCTAAGTAGAACGAAAGTCTCGCTGTTAAGAAATTAATGTCTTCCTTCAAAATCTAAAAAAAAATAAAAATAAATAAAAATTCAGGTTACACTTTTCACAAAAAGGGTACCATGGATAGGAAGTTCTTCAAAGAAGTTTCTAAATAATTGTTATTGTAACCTTAATAAGTATAATCAGATTTCTTAAGCTATAACTTTTCAGATGACTACAATATAAAGCACTGAGTGGACAGAAATTATGAGGGGGGCCTACCCTCTGCCAAGTAAAGGGTAGGCCCGCCTTTCGCCCGGATAAGGCCAGTCACACGGAGAGGCATTGAGTCCACTAGTTCAGGAAAGCGTTCTACAAGTATTCCATCCTTGCTTGCTGCACCACTGTCTATAATTCCGAAGCATTCCTGGGCGGAGGATCCAAAGCTCGAACGGACCTTTCCGCAGCATCCCAAAGACGCTCCACAGGGTTCATGTCCGTTGAACGGGGAGGCCATTCCATGGTCATAAATTCTGCTGAATGCTCTTCTAACCATGTTCTATTCACCACCGCTCTGTAGGGAGGCGCATTTTCTTGCTGCAAGAGTCCCTTGCCCTGTTGATGCACGATGACTATGAAGGGATGCAGATGATCCGCAAGGATGGACACGTTACCTGGACCGTTCAGTGATCCGTCTAAACGTACCAGAGGTCCCAACATGTGCCAGTTGAACACGCCCCAGACCATTAGCGACCACCCACCTTCCTGAACGGTTCCTTGTTGACATGACGAGTGCAAAGCTTCGTACGGTTTTCGTCAGATACGCACCCTCCCGTCCGATCGAAATAAATGGAAACGGTACTCATCGGACCAGGAGATTCATCTCCAGTCATCCAAGGTCAAATGCCGATGTTCTTTTACCCAGTTGAGGCGTAGAGTCCTGTGTCGTGGTGTTAGCAAAGCACTATGGTGGGTCTGGGTCGGCGGCTCCCATAACCTACTGCCGCTAATAATCGGCTGATGGTCATGGTGAAGACGTTACTGGCACATCTCTCATTGAAGTCAGCTTTGATTTGTGCAACTGTCGCTCTCCGATTGGCTGTAACAATGCGAGACAGACGTCGACGGCCACTTTCATCCACCATCTTACCCTCCCCACAGTGATGTCCATGATGAGATATTATTCCGGAAATGGCGTATTCCCAATACACACTTGAGATACTGTCGAACGGGGATAGTACAATTTCTGTACCACATCCGCGATAGAGTGACCCATGCGTCGGGCACCAGCCATTATCCCTTTCAAAGTTGGTTATCTCACGACGTTTATCCATACTGACATCGAATTACCGTCTACGTGAATGCAGTGTACCCATATACCTGCCAAGCGGTGGGATCGTCCCCAGCGAAAGGGGTGACTGCGTCGGATTTCCCAGGAACCAGGTACCCCATTAATTCTGTCCCTTCAGTGTATAATGGAATTGGTGAGTACTGTAATGTTATATAAGACCTCCGGACCTTACTACAACTGCCTGAGCCTTATTAGTTTCAAATGGTTCACTGAAGGAGAAATAAGCATGCTTACCTCCCCGCTTCTGATAACGTTTCTTTGACAGGTAGGGAATATAAATGCATACCCTACCGTTCAATCAAATCATGCTCGTTTACAATTGAATTATAAACTGTTTATTCGACCACCATACAGAATCTTCAGGAAAAGGACGCAATCGAAATCACAACATTCGTGCTCTTTGTGCAACCTCGCATATTGCAGACCCTGCGAGAATTACTAACTTCAACCTTTCCCCAGAATTAACAACATCGAATGTTTGGTTGTGGTACCATCTCAGGTGTTGTAACTGAGTTCTTCCAAAGTCTTTCCCATCACGGAAAGATGCCATATGCTCAGAAGTATTGGTTTCAAATGATATGTTATTTTTAGCCGTTGTTGGATTAATAAAATCAAGCAGGGCTTAACGTGTCCAGCAACAGATTCCAGTAGAGGAATGTGATGGTGGACATATTGGTAATGTAAGGTTAATATGAATCAGATGTCTCAGTGATATCACTTTACGTATCTGCACATCGTTATGGTAAAACATCCCATGACCTGCATGATAAAACCTATTCTTCTGCGACCAACAGTTCTCCTGTAATCTGTTTATTTTTAACAAGATACTGTTTTCTACAAATACAGTATGTGCAAGAACATGAATATTTTTGTCAAAATAAGTTGATATGCATGAATGACAAAACAAAATTATATTTAAGAATCTAAATATAAATTTACCTGTTCAAAAACCATTCCAATAAGTCCTGTGAACCTAGAGTTGATCATTTTTCCAAATTCTCCATCTTCGGGATACCGCACCATGACGCTACAGAAACAAGAAAACAGTCTCTGTTCACGTTCATCAATAGAAGTCAATATATTTCAGCTTATTAACAACCATTACATCTTTAACATGGATTTGCTCATCAAACTACTCTACGGCCATCTTAATTACAGACTTACTTAAAGTTCATTAACTCAGAAAGTGCCCTAATATAATGCACGTTCATTCCGTCAGAAAGAATCCAGTCTACACTTGTATCTTTATTCAGGACGAGCAATGGAGACTACAATGAAAATAGAAAACAAAAAGTATCCCTTGTATATGGTTTAAGTGGTTTAAATGCAGAGGTCCAGCATCGTTTCCATCATATGAGCTACTTTAAACATAATTAAGTCTCAAGATTAAGTATATATCATCAGTTCTACACATGTACCTGTTTGGCAGCTGCTATCATGGTGACGCCTTGCAAATTTCGACATTGGTGGTGGTTATTTGAAGATGAAAGATTAGAAGCGTGCTTCTCCTCAGTAACTGTTGATGAAGATGATGAAATCGATCCGAAGAGAGGTTTCTTGAAATGATGCACTTCATAATCGCTAATATTCTGAAAAAAAGTATAGTGAGCTACTGGAATGTATACAACGTTTACATCTACATAATTTATGCATATTTATTCAAATTGTGAATAAAAATTCTGAAATTGTACTGTACCTTTAGATCTTTAACCCTGCAGCCGTCGGGTTGAAACTTTGTTAAAAGAAAACCCTGTTCTTATATTTTCACCACATTTGTTCCACTTTTAATAATGATAAAGCTTACGAAAGTCAGTTCCACACATAATTACGAGCGGATAGACAGTTTGGAAACGTTCCTTTCAAAAATATCTCATGGTATTTTTGAAATGTTTTTGAAAGGAACTTTTATGGACTTTTTTTCTCAAAATGGCCAAGTTAGTCTGTCTCAGGAGTTGATAGCACGATCCTCCTCCCCGGGACTTTTCACCCACATAAACAGAGAAACAAATTGCAGTATTTTTTATAAGACAGTATGAGCGCCTCCTCTTCCACCTCCTCGTGGTATCGATGGGTACACCCATAGGGAAAAATATTTCTGTTGATCACTGCTTCCTGGTAGCAAAATTTGTTGAAACAACACGCTCAGCATAAAATTACGCGCATTTTACAGAGAAGCTGAACTGATATTCATCTACGTATACGAAGATATAACACGTATTCGTAGATGTCCATACATGTCCATTACCCTTTTGTATGGAAAGAAAAGTTTCAAAAACGGTTAAATTGCATTTAAAAAAGGGAATTATTGGAAGCAAAAATATCTATAATGCCCTCTCTGCTAAAAAGAAATAATTTGTATACAAGAGACCAATACTTACTCTTTGTGGAGTATGTGATTTATTTGGAGATGGGCTAACGAAAATCAAATGATATATCCCAGGTAAAGAATAGAAACTCTGCCCAACGTAAGAGATATTTATTGGTTCCTCCACAAAGACAAGCCATCTGTTTGTAAACTTTGTTCTTCGGTACACCTGCAATTGAAGAGAAATACAGTATACATGTGTTTGCTCACTCTGAGATGGCAGTCCAACATACAGGCATGTAACTGAGTTTCATCAAAGAAAGAGGTTGATGTAATTACCTTCTGAAGTTTGCTTAGCGCATCACTAATGCTGCTACAGGTGTAAAGAACAATGTAGTTGAATTCTTCATGCGTAACTGGATCAGGTACAAAAGGATCGTTCAAACTGTTGATGAACTCAATGCCTTTCTCTTCCTGGAACAGTCTTTGAGAAATTCCTCTTTCGTGTAAGATCCGTATTTCATTTTCCTTGTGTGATTGCAAAAAATCTGTAAGAAAATAGATTATAATTTCTAAATAACAATGCAACCGTGGAAACAAACTGTTTTAGAGAAAATTCCAATATTCACTATGAAAGGTAAATAATATTTTAACTACACTGACTATTTAAAGATATTTTCAAATCAATCGCGTATCGTAATTGGATCAAGGGCATGTTTCAAGTATAAAATTTACCTGATTTAGTGGAATACATGTGGAGAACGTATTTTCGGGAGCCTGAATTAGGGTTATGAACAGCAGAGGCCAATCTTTCCATTGCGATGTGCCTCCAGTCTATTAAACAATAAAGATTCATTATATATCATGCACACATTGCAGAAGTCAATGTCTATTCATTAATAATGGCTGAATTAATTCCTAGAATATGTGGATTATCGAATCTGGAAACTTATACCAACCCGAGAATTATACATTATTCTCAAACTAGGAGATAGCAAAGGCACATTTATTTACAACAATTTACTTGACAAAAATGAAAAGTAATTTTATTATTATTATCGGTTTATTCCCCAAAAGGAACCACCCGCAATATCTAGCAGTGGACATGGTTTGACTAGAACATTATCCAGAGCTGGCGCGTCCAATCTACCTGTGAGCATTTGTGCGAGAGTGTGTATATTCCTGTTAATTGTTCGATGCATCTTAGGTGTGATGCTAAGGTTTGAGTAGAGAATGGCCATTAAGATAGTAAATGGGTGACCAGCAACTCTGATAAGCCGTCTTAAGAGCTAATACTCGATCCCAACGAGAAAACCTCTGGAATTTCTTGTGCAGTCGTTCTCTTTGATGTAAGATTCACCTGCCACTTATGCGACTCTGGACAATCACTCCTTCTTATTCTTAATTCTCGTGACGATTATAAAAGAGAGGTGTATTCCAGTAATAATGTGCTTTATAAGTTCCGAACGTTAAATTCCAGAACCGAGTCCATTACCAGCACCTCAACGCTACTAGATCCGTGATGAAAAAAGAAAATCATTTCGAAAATCAAAAGTGGAAGGGACGTTGTTCACTTTCTTCAGTAGCGACAGAATCGCTCTAAAGGAATATGTCCTTCAAATACGACAGTGAATAAGGAACACTGTAGAAAGCCTCACTTTCTTGAAGAATAGGACGAGTTTTTATTGTCCAACATGGAAACAGGAACCTTTTCCAATTATCAAAGTTTAATCAATAAGTTATTATCAAGTGTTTGCAAAATACCTGATTGTGGAGCTACTCCGTCTCCCCTTACTTCACTCATTTGTTTCTCCTGGCTATTTTTTGTTCTCCAAAATCAAATCCAAAACAAGACAAAGATGCGCAAAAACTAGAAGCAGCAAAAATGAGATTTTTAAGACCATTAGGCTTTACAAGACTAGATCATCAAAGAAGTTTAGATATTCGCGAGAAATTAAAAGTAGATAACATAGTAAATGACATAAAAGGGTATCAGAAAAAAATGGATCAGCCACATAGAAAAAACGAACCCAGATTGGATCCCAAAACTAGTCTTTAACTACAAACCTACAGGCAGGAGAAATGTGGACCGACCAAGAAAACGTTGGAGAGATCAAGACCACCTCCAAGAGCTATAATGGAACAGGTCTTAAAAGACCTAAGCCGGACCAAGTTGATGATGATGATGATAATGACAATAATTTAATGGTGTAGGAGACATTGGAAGAAATGTTATTAAAGATTTGGTGATGCTCAGTTGAAATGCATTTAAAAATGTTATCAAACGTTCTACGCGATCTCATAACGATGCCAATACTTCGAAAAATAGTAAAAACCCTTTTTCATCCTAGAATCTGGTTTTCGTTCTATTGACTGAGTACTGAAACTTGAATTCTGCAGACTCCAAACGTACAGGCTTGTAATAAGTTCAAAGTTACCCAGAGTCTCCAGGAACGTACAGGAAATGGGATACACAAAGACAAGTGGGAAATATAAGCTATGGTCATATATTTCTCGTATAGCAAATACAAATGTTTTTGAGCAACCCCTTACCTGAATAATACGATGATCTGGAGAGTATGGAAGGGCTGAACAATAGAACTATTGGAAACACGTATTTGTGGAGGAAGACCATATTCCAACTTATTCTTTGAAAAGCTGCCACTGTCTGTGGTCGTATGATGTTTGTTAAGAAATATGATAATTCATGTACATGGCAGGTTGCTAGGGTGAAGACAGCTGTTTATTTTCACGGCGTTCATACCTTTGAATGTCAGTGGTGACCTGTATATCAAATATCATCAAAAGAATAAAATATTTAAATGCAGTGATGACACGCAAATGGCGGATATATATATTCGTGCAAATCTAATATTTTTCTTGCAGTTTGTACAAAGAGGGCGCTGACTCTCTTTAGAAAATACAGCTGCCAGTTACAGGCTCTGAAAAAAATGATAAGTGTTTGCTTTTTATTTACATAATTGTTATTTTATATTGTACTTAATACGTAGTCTTATAGTTATAATTACGCTGGTTATTTTTATTTTAATTTATATAAACAGTTTTTGTAGATATACGTAATACTTTATATTTGTTGTTGTTGTTGTTATTTGGTTTTTAGGAGCATTAGCAACTAAGGCCATATTGCTCCGGGATATGCGGTGGTCATTCCCTGAATGACCTTTCCGCATCCTCCGTATTTGGTGGTGACGGGCTCGAACCCCGATCTAATCAAGAAGCGTGTGCTACGCACTGCTGCTCCTTCCCACCTGGCTACGGAGGCGCCTAATACTTTATAAAACCGTTAGTCCGTTTGAATCTTGCAGGCATTGTTTTTGTTTATAGTGATAGGGAATTCAAATTTTTAATTGAGGTAGCTAGGTAGCTCTAACATATAATTATAGAAACAGTAATACGCTTCACTGTTTCTATTAGATAGCGTAGTATTGACATTTAATTTAATTTAATTTATTGATCTTATTAATTTAAAATATCATGCCCCAAACTAGAGCAGCAAAGCAACGGGCACAAAGTGGCAGGAGTGCTGTGACTCGTGGGAGAACTGAGGGGGGACGATTCTCCAACGCATCACAGCCTAAAAAAATGTGCAGCTTGTGAAATATTTGCCGAACTATCTGGAACGGAACATGATATTGCCATAGGGGGTGTCTTTGTGTGTGCGCGATGTAAGGAGTCTAAGGAAATCAGCGACAACTCAGCGTTGTTATGGGCCTATATGAGTGTTTGAAGGACAGGGTGGATGCCCTCGAAAGATCTAAATTGAGGGGCCCATCAAGCTCTCAGCTGCCCACATCAATGCCAGAGCTTGCACTTGGTCATCACGCAACACAGCGGCAACCCCCGGGGCAGATTGCGCTGGTCCCAAAGGAACTAGTAGTTGTTGGTGACTCTATTGTCAGGGAAACGGGAAACATGCTTTGTAAAAAGGATAGGTGGAACAGGACCAGGGTATGTCTGCCAGGGGCAAAGGTTGATGACGTTGTAGAGCAGATATCTTCTTTTAGGGGCACAAAAGGTGATATAGTTGTACACGTTGGCACTAATGATATTAAGAGTAGGAGACCGGCGGAATTACTTAACAAGTACAGGTCACTGATGAAAAAAAGCCGTGAATTAGGGTTGAAGTTGAAAGTGTCTGCAATTCTGCCCAGACACGATAGGAGGGAGTACATGATGAGAGCCTTGTCGATCAATTCGGCCCTGGAAAGATTGTGCAAGGCTCAAGGGATAGAATTTTTTTCAGCCTGGTCTGTACTTGTTAACAGGAGAGACTGCTTCTACAGGGATGGGATACACTTAAATAGAAAGGGTGCAAGAATATTTGCTGATGCTATCGAGGCAGTGTTAGGTGGATCGGAAAACTGATAGCTTGGGGGGGGGGGGGATACAAGGACTAATAGTTTAACAGTAGCCGTAGGCAGAGGTGAAGGTGATTCTTGCACAACTTCTATTAGAATAAGTAGCGACCTGGAGCGAGGGGTGTTGGGGGTTTCAGGGACGGATGGCAGTCATCGTGAAACAGGTGGGTATATGGGATGTGTTAGAATAATTAAGAATAAGAATAGGTGCATGTATACTTGCATGTATACCAATGCTAGAAGTACAGTAAATAAATTTGATGAATTTGAAGTGTTGGTCAAGACATCAAAGGCGGATATTGTTGGGATATCAGAGACGTGGTGTCACACAGACATAATGGATGCCGAACTGGAATTTGGGGAGTACAATGTGCAGAGAAAGGATAGACAGGATAGGAAGGGAGGAGGTGTTATGCTGTTAATAAAGAAAAACATAAAATCAAAAGAAGTGCATCCAGTTGATATAGATGAACAGTGCACTGTTGAGTCAGTTTGGTGTGACATAAGCACTGCGAAATATAAGCACTGCGAAAGCAAAATTAAGAGTAGGAGTGTGTTATAGGCCTAATGATTCGAATGAGTACAATGAACAATTGTACAGAGAAATAGAGTGGGCTAGTAAATCGGAATGTCTTATAATGGGGGATTTTACCTTCCCAGATTTTGACTGGAACTTGTGGGTTGGGCACTCACACACTAGTCAGACTTTTGTGGATTTATTGGATGATTGTTTTCTGCAGCAGCAGCATGTTCGAGGGGCAACCAGAGAAAGTAATACTCTTGATATGGTTATCAGCAGGGATCATTCATGTATTAGGAATTTGCAGATAAAAGAACCACTAGGTGGCAGTGATCACAGTGTACTGACGTGGGATTTACTTAAAGATTTAACTACTATCAGGGGTAAAGGAAAGAGTTTTTGCTTCCGTAAAGGCGACTACGATGGACTGAGACAGTATTTAAATTCTATACAGTGGGACCAACTGACGATGTTAGCAACAGTAAATTCTAAGTGGGAAGCATTCAAGGAATTAATCGTGGAAGCTACTAAAAGGTTCATACCTGTTAAGAAATATTGTTCAAGGTTTAGGCCTAAATGGTTGTCAAATGAAATAATGAGACTCGTAAGAGAGAAGAAAAATGCATGGGATGCATATAAATTATCAAGCGACTCAGAAGCCTATGGCAGATATAAACTAGTCTGTAATCAGGTGATAAAGGCGATTAGGCAGGCGAAGGCAGATTACGAGAAATCCTTGGCAAAAGATGCTAAGAAAAACAGCAAGGATTTCTATAATTATACAAACTCTAAAAGGAAGAGGATGAATCTGATTGGTCCACTTGACATCGATGGTTCGACTGTTGATGATCCTGCTCAGATAGCGAACAAACTGAATGAGTATTTTGCATCTACATTCACACGTGAGGAATTATTAAGGTTTGAAAATGCCACAAGGTTATCAAATTGTAGCAGGGTGCTTAATGATTTTGTAATAACTGAGAACAAAGTGGAGGAGAAATTGTTGAAGTTAAGCATGAGAAAGGCACCTGGAGTGGATGGGATCTATCCAGTTATATTAAAGGAGGCGGCAAAGCAACTAAGCAAACCCTTAGCCATAATTATGAGAGCATCCTTGGACTCAGGGGAGGTTCCCACGGACTGGAGATGTGCAAATGTATCCCTAATTCACAAAGGGGGATCGAAGGGTGACACGAGTAATTACAGACCAGTTAGTTTAACTTCTGTTCCGGTAAAATAATGGAGTCACTGGTTAAACATTCATTGCAGGATCATCTAGACAAGACTGCAGCAATAATTCAGACACAGCATGGGTTTGTTAAGGGAAAGTCTTGTCTGACAAATTTGATAGGATATTATGATGTGGTCACAAAGGAACTGGATGCGAAAAATAATTTTGATATCATATATTTGGATTTCAGGAAAGCTTTTGACACTGTTGCGCATGGAAGACTATTGTACAAATTGGAGCAGAATGGTATTAAGGGTAAGTTGCTACAATGGATAAAAGGATGGTTAAGTGCTAGAAGACAGAGGGTGGTAATCAATGGGTGCTGCTCTTCTTGGACTAATGTTATTAGTGGAGTCCCACAGGGTTCGGTGTTAGGTCCACTGTTGTTTTGTATATTTATCAATGATATTGATGAAGGTATATCAGGCTTAATGTCGAAGTTTCAGATGATACAAAGGTTGGCAGGGTTGTTAATGACAGTAATGGCAGTGTGCTACTGCAACAGGATCTAGATAATTTGGGCAGATCGGCTAAGAAGTGGCAACTGAAGTTTAACCTTGACAAATTCAAAATACTGCATATGGGTAGAAATAACCCCAGAGAAACGTGCCAACTGTGTGGTACTACACTTAAGGTGGTAGAAAATGAAAAAGACCTGGGAGTAATTGTGCAGGCAGATATGAAGTTTTCTGCGCAATGCAGACAGGCTGCCAGGGCAGGTCATGGGGTTTTGTCAATGATATATAGGAATTTTGCTAGCAGGGAAAAGGAGGTGATTATCCCTCTGTATAAGGCAATGGTCAGGCCACCCCTTGAGTACTGCGTACAGGTCTGGAGACCTCATTTTAGGAAGGATGTAGATTTACTTGAGCGTGTACAGAGAAGGGCAACAAGATTGGTGAGGGGAATGAAGGGATCCTCTTACCAAGAGAGGCTTAAGTTCTGCAAATTGCAGTGGCTGGAGACTAGGCACCTGCGCGGTGATCTGATTGAGGTGTATAAGGCTTTGAATGGATTGAGCATGCTGAATTCTGATGGGATCCTTCCACTTGTTCAGATTACGAATCTAAGGGGGCATAAATTCAAATTAAGAAAAGACAGATGTAGAATAGATGTGCGGAAATTTTCCTTTAGCCAGCGGGTGGTTAATTGCTGGAACAAACTTCCATCTGTCGTTGTGGAAGTTGATAGCTTGAATAAATTTAAGGAGGAACTGGACAGGCATTTGGAGGGAATGGTGTGATTTTTTTTTTTTTTTTTTTGGCTGATGCTGCATAAGCTCATACATTTGCTTTCTTGCATCACATGCCACTACTACTACTACTACTGCTACTACTACTACATTCGATGTCGAAACTGATGCCTGTAATACCATCTTTGCAAATTTTCAATGCTATCGATAAGCGTTGCTATTGATGGGACGAAGGTACAGGTTTGTCTCTCAGACAGTTTTTACAACTGAATGAAAGAAGAGACAGATTACAGTCACTCGTACACAACGATAATTACTCAAAATACTTTGCAAATTCACAAATTCTCCAACAACTTTTCCAACATGGGAAACTAAATGAAAACTTCTGTTTACAATGCATATATTTTTTTAAATTCTCAGTGTAATCGAAAATTATTTCGATTACTCTGAATAAAGAACATTCGCTCTACTGGTTTAATATATCTTGTATCGAAAAACATATTATATTATAAAAAAAGAAAATTACAAAACACTTTATAATAATTAGAATTGATACATTTTTAGTTGTTTAAAAAATTATTAAACCACATTGATCATCAAAATACATAAACTCAACTGATTCGCATTTTACGCTTCTTCTTCGCCTGTCGTTTGTACATTACATCTGAGCATCTCTTGTCGCAGTCCAGCAATAGGCAGCTGGCATTGCAGAGTTCCATTTGGCTTGGTATCGCTTCTCCATCGCTGAGATGTCCTGATTGAATCTTTCTCCATGCTCATCACTTAATGCGCCACAGCTGAGAGGGAAAAATAATGAGAATGAAGAAAGTGTATTTTCTAAAGGAAGATTCTAAAACATATTAAGTTGGTAGCTCACGAACGGGAAGTCCTTCTTCGTGGGATACAGGTGGAATAGCAGATGGTATATTCGAGTAGCTTCCAGTCCATTTCTTCTTCTTGGAAATTCCTTGTATTTTTTTACTTCATTCATTTTAGCTTGATTCAGAATGCAGTGAATAATTTTCCTCTTCATCCAGGGGTCCCTAGGGGTCGTGTTCTAGTTCTTTCTCAGTTACAAAATATCCTAAAATATGTTCAAGTAGATTCAGAGCTGAAGACGGATTTTGTACAGTTTTACGCCTATCAGCGCCTTAGACCATATTGTGCCATATATAAAATATGTTATTTCTGTAAATTGCATATTTGCCTAATTGCGTATGTGTGGTGGTCGATTTGCCTGTTTGCTTGACGAGTGTCTACGCCGTAGTACAGTGGCATCGTCCTACCCACACCGGGTGAAAAAGGCCACGGTTCGAATCCCGTGCATGACGGTTTTTATACCCAGAAACTGGGGTTTATTGTACAGCAAAATAGGCAAATCGACCAGAGAGTACCACAATTTACATACATACACATGGATATGTCTGTAAATTGTGGTACTCTCTGCTCTGTGGTAATCACCCGGTGATATTAATATAATAGTATGGGCTTTTTTTGTTCGATTGAAAATAAACCCGAATTTCTAGGTGAAAGACCATGCTACCCATCGCCCGAGACCGGCTAACCCGGCCACGTTGTGAAAAAGGCTGCCATAAAAATTCCTCGTTTCATTCACGCGATTCTAAACCGGGCATCTTCCACCACGGGTGAAGAAAGTGGTGTTTATATGCCCTGTGCTATTTGTCTTCATCTCATGTTGACTTCGTAAGATCAGTGACTCCTTGCGCCTCGTTTGGTGGTATTCATGTCATATGACTCATTGTGCCATGTGCTTGTCCTGTGGTTCCTTGTGCCGCAAGACATATTTCTGATTTATATTATCTGTATATCGTAACGTAAAAAGTTCCCAAAGAAAAGTACTTCTTGGATGCTGGGATTTATTTTATAGTGCATAGTGTTTTTGCCAAGTGGTTCGAGTAGTTTCCCACAAATCCACGTTGAGTACTTTGTGATCTATGCACAACATTGCAAGGCCAGTCAGTGTGGGTTATGTGTGAGTAGTGTGTTGTTTGTGTTGTTTGACTGTCCTCTTAGTTACTGGGAGGCTCGATAACCATGGAAGGAGCCATTCAGCATCCATACACCGGCACGAGGAGTCGGTCCAGGAAGATAGAAGGAACGCCGCGGGTTCTCTCCACCCTAGCAAAGCAAGAGAGGGGAGAGGCCAAGTTAGAGGAACGGAGCGAGTTGGATAGGAAAGGTAAGAAAAGGGGAAGGAAGCAAGGGTAGGCAGAGTGGAAGGCTACCCCCCGTAGAGGGCCAAACGGCCAGATGATCCCACGCCTGTCATTTGACCAGCGTCACCAGAACCCCTTCGATGAGGATTCATCGAGGGTGGTTAAAATCCAGCCTGGGGAGTGTCCCAGGCCAGCAAAAGAGACCGAAAACATCTAATCCCACGCCGGTGGATAGGCGGCGTCAGCAAAGGAGCTTCACGGAGAAGAGGTGAGGTGAGGGCAGGAATCCCTTTGGTTTATCCGCTGCAGAGAGAAGTGTCGGCGTCGACAAGAATCTCTGGTGGAAGCATTGTCAAGGGAAGTTGAGAATCACCCGGTGAAGTCTTCTAGGAGCAGCAGAGAACATATTGGAATTTATTTTATGTAGACATGTAGACATGTATAGTATATTATGTGGGACGGCACTTGAACTTGAGTTCAACTCCGCCTTTGTACACTGTGATGATTACAGATCACTGTAACAGGCCAGAAATGTGTGTAATGTTATGTTTGTGCAGTGTGTGTTGTTTAGTAGTTTCTGGCCTCTTTGTCACCAGGCAGGCGATCACATGGAAAGCCTGCCCAATGTCCGTCTACACCACGGGGAGGTGGGCCCCAGCTATGCATGTAATGTGGCGGACCTCGAGTAGCTCGTACTGAATGCCCAAAACGAGTTTGGGATCATTCAAAGAGAAAAAGGAAATGTAATAAATAATAATAAGTAAAAAAAAAATTAAAAGTCCACTAGTTAAGAGCAAGACTAGTGGATGCTACGATTCCTTACCTAGGGATCCCAACCCCAGGCACCAGCAAAATCCCGCACCCACAGACAGTAATGAGTTATTGGGGTGCCAGAAGAAAAAAAAAAATAATAATCTCACGCCCATATGGAGAAATCAGTGAATGCCAACAGGTGCTATAAGCGCAAAAAATCGCTATTCTGAAAGAACAAGTCGAGGTGAAGCAGAACCTACCACTTGAGGGTCGAAGGAGCATAACTAATCTGATTGAACAACTACCTTTACTGCCGAAATGTCAAGTCCAGCTGTCCAGCGTCTTTTCATCTTTCTCTGCTACTATCAGTGTTAACAATGTTATTCAAAAGAGCTCTCCTGGCCTTCAAGTATCTGCAATATTACATCGCCACCACCACCACCACCAGCCGCATTGTACAGACACCTAGGATGAAAGGTCTATAGCCTCAAGGTGCTTGTGCCATGTACCGTCCTTCCATCAGCGAAATAGCAGGAACTGTTTAATTAGACGCGGCAAAGTTTTACCATTCCACGACTATCCAGTATTGGTGTTCCTAATTCCACTGTAACGATGCTTTATTGTTTTTGCTGACAGAATTGGAGCTTTGTTCATTCATTCGCTGCGATATCCTACCTCAAAATTGGCGCGCTGTAGGAAAGCGGAATATATTTGGAACCAGTTCCAAAGATCTATCTAGTTGCGCATTCATTTGTTTTAGATTAAAAAACTTGTTGAACTGGGTAATTCAAAGCGCACCAATAGTAAGTTTTCCATTTCTTTGAATTTTCAGCATTCTTTTGTTTTTTATGTAGAGTGAAGGTGCGGTATCCAGCGGATGGAAAGTTTGGAAAGATGATCAATATCAGCTTTACAGGACTCATTGGAATGGTTTACAGTCAGGTAAAGTAATCTTTAGATTTTAAAACATAATTGTATAGCAGTGCATTAAAATTTGTATTAATAAAAATTATTATTAATTAAATATCAGAATGTCATGCATTGTATTTATCTATTGTATAATTGTCGATGAGACGCCGGAAGTGTCTTTCAACACTGAGTGGGCTCCCTCGGACCTGTACGAAACTCTGGAGAGCCCATCACTGCGCGTAGTGAAGGGGGTGTGTATTATATGCTGTTTTATTGTATCAATGGCCTCTTAGCTACCAGGTAGTAGTAATAAAGTGGCTAGGAAAGAATCAGCTAATCTGATCCCAGAAGGGTTAAAGAAGAAATACCAACTGCGTGTAAATTACCCACTGTCATCTAGAAGAAGCCCATGATAGCAGAAGGAAGAGATCCCACACCGGTGTGGAATATACCTGTTCAGTGGTTAACCTATTGCAGAAGGAAATACTAAAAAGGAAATTTCTCGTGGGAATACTACACCAGGTGCAAAGAATCTGGTATCAGGAAGAAGGAGGCACCTGGGAGGTTATTGGAAGAGAACTTAAGAAGTCAGCAATAATTCTACTCCAGAAATGGGTTTGTGCAGTGGAATCCCATACTGGATTCATAGAGCCTACTATCATCAAGAAGAAAGCTGCCGATAAATGACCAGTGTCAGCGGATGTGCTATTGCAAAACCGGAGTTTGCATGGAGAAATTCTACATCAGGCACAAGAAGCCTGGTGTCATCACTAAAAAGAGCACCTGGAAAGTGAGAAGAAGAGAACAGATACACACTTCATTATCTGATTTAAAAAGTCAACTGGTCTCATTCGAATAAGTATGCAATCTTTCCTTAAATGTATATTTACAGGAAGCTAGACTGATCCACTCTAATCCTCTGATCCATCACTAATAAATCATAAATTGTGCTTTCATGTGGGTTATCTTTCAGTTCAGTTTCGTGTCCCTGCCCAGATAGGGCAGGATAATTCTAACACCGGAAGAATTATACTAGTATATAGTTGTTTTGTTCAAGTCGAGTTTGAAGGGAGATACACCACAGGAAAATTTCTTTATAAAACCAAGTTTTTAAATATGGTAAGAGCTGCTTGCATATGATTAGTTTGGATAAGTCTGCCACAAGAAATATAAAACTTTATATCGTTTGCATAAAGGAGGAGTTTTAGTCCTGCATAGTTGGATATGTGGGCTAAGTTGTTGAAATAATCATTAAAGAGAAGTGGGCCCAAAGCAGCGCCTTGTGGAATACCGATTTAAAAAGAAAAATGCTTGGAGAAATAAACATCAATTGGAGGAGTACCCATAAAAGTGACACCACATAGAACACTCAATTCATCGAGAGGTGTCATTTCGGAGTGGGACCTTCTCGACGTAACCGAGGAGGAAATCTGCTCAGAATTGAAACAACAGGGAGTTACTGCCGTCAAGAGAATTAACGCGCGTAGGGATGGGAAACTTGTTAAAACCAGGAGCATTATCCTGACTTTTAACTCTCCCAAACCTCCCGATGAGATTAAAGCTGGATACATCAACTGTTCAGTGCGTCCATATGTTCCGAACCCTTTACGGTGTTTTAAATGCCAGAAGTATGGACATTCTCAAATAGCCTGCCGTGGAGTCCTTGCATGCGCCCGATGCGGTGCAAAGGACCACGAAACAACAGCATGTTCAGCCGCAAAACCCACCTGTATCAACTGTGAGGGAGAACACCCAGCCTACTCACGAGCATGCCAGAGGTGGAAAGAAGAAAAAGAAATTCAACGGCTGAAGGCAGAGCTAAATATATCATACCAGGAGGCAAGGAAATCGATGAAACCCCTGAATATCCACAGACCTACCTATGCCCAGAAGGTAGCAGGGAGATGTTCCATCGGAATCCAGACGGACATGACGATTCCCCCAAAAGAATCATTCACTCCCATCGCGCGTTATCTCTTAAGTCCTCAAAAACCTGCACAGAAAGACCAATCAGCTACCACTCCTATATCGGTACATCCTAATGCTCCACAAATAACAAAGGCAATCACGAAAGAAAAGAATAAGAAAGGTGAAGTACCTCCTACTACCCAAGAAAACATGGAGGTCGAGCAGAAGGAGGTACACGAAGATTCAGTTTTGGATCTCTTTGGTGAGGAGGAAATGGACACTGGTCAACGTCCGTACTTCCCCAGAAAGGATAAAGCCGAAACTGAAAAAGGTAAGCCCTCAGCACCTCGGAAGCCGCCTGACGGACCCACCAAGCCAAAATAATGGCTAAATTCCTACAATGGAATTGTCGTGGATTCCAGCGAAATACTTATGACATCAAGGCCCTCCTGCAAAAGCACCAGCCAGTTTGTTTTTGCTTGCAGGAGACATATCTAAAGGCAAATGATGATCTCACCATGCACAACATCACAATTTTTCGAAAGGATAGAATTGCGGATGGTCCTGCGCA
The DNA here is from genome assembly GCF_048544385.1 of Mastigoproctus giganteus. NCBI lineage: Eukaryota > Metazoa > Arthropoda > Arachnida > Uropygi > Thelyphonidae > Mastigoproctus > Mastigoproctus giganteus. The sequence goes on from NC_143580.1 coordinate 24,563,679, forward strand.
TGGAGGAGTGGCTATCCTTGTGGGCAACCAGACCCCAGTTCAGCCATTGCTAATTACAACCAGCATAGAGGCGGTTGCAATTCGCCTTTCAGTGGGATTTTTATTAACCGTCTGTTCTATTTATTTCCTACCTGGGACTGACATCTCCCAGGAAGACCTTGATGATCTTGTAACGCAGTTGCCTCCCCCTTTCTTACTTCTCGGGGATTTTAATGGACATAACACCCTGTGGGGTAGTGCTAACGTCAATGGAAGGGGACGAGTCATAGAGCGTACGCTCAATGACAATGACCTTTCCCTTCTAAATACTGGAAAACACCTTCTTCCACATGCCTACCCGTACCTTTTCTGCCATTGATCTGTCTATCTGCTCCCCTTCTCTACTCCCCTCACTCACCTGGGAAGTGGAGGAGAACCCATTCGGAAGTAATCACTTCCCTGTGATAACCTCGCTACACAGTGGGAGACCGTGTCTTCCCTTCAGGTTACCACGGTGGAAGATTGATCAGGCTGACTGGACTACCTTCCAACATCAGGCAAATTTCCACCTGAATACAGTCAGTCAGGAGCCTATCAATTATGCAGTAACGTACATCACAGAAATCATTGTCCACGCAGCTGCGAATTCTGTTCCAAAAACATCTGCCCGGTTTCCACCATTTCCCAAACCTCGGTGGAGTTCACAATGTACAGCAGCAAAAAAGGCTCAAAACAAAGCGTGGGGGATATTCCGCCGATATCCTACCACGACCAACCTCATAGCCTTTAAGTGTGCACGAGCCAAAGCACGCTACATTCGCCGTCAGAGTCAAAGGGAATCATGGATCCGATTTACTTCATCTATTAACCAGGCTACCAATTCTAAGGTAGTCTGGGATAAAATCCGGAAAATGAAGGGAAAATATACATCCCACCCTTCTTCAATCCTAGATTATAATGGATGCGCTATTGCAGATCCAACTGCAATAGCTAATTCTCTTGGGGAAACTTTCTGTAATATCTCTGCAACGTCATCGTATTCCCAAGAGTTCCTGGTCCTGAAAAATAAAATCGAAAAACAAGCACTTAATTTTAAGTCTAGGAGCCTGTATCCTTACAACGAGGCATTTACTAGACAGGAATTGAAAAGAGCCCTCACTCTTTCCAAAGCAAGTGCTGTTGGACCAGTTGGCATCCATTATGACATGATTAAGCATCTTTTACCTAAATCTATGGATTATCTGCTCCTTCTATATAACAGAATCTTTATTGAAGAGCAGTTTCCGGATTCCTGGCGCAAGGCAACCGTTCTTGCCTTTGCTAAGCCAGGAAAGGATCCAAAAGTCACTAGAAATCGTCCTATTGCTCTGACTAGCTGTCTGTGAAAAATCCTGGAGAGAATGGCTAATTCTCGTTTAATCTGGTATTTAGAATCAAATGACCTTCTCTCCAACATTCAGTGCGGCTTCCGAAGGAACTGATCCACTTTGGACCATCTTATTAGACTGAAAACATCCATCCGGGATGCTTTCCTAAAACGCGAACACCTGGTGTCAGTTTTCTTTGACATGGAGAAAGCGTATGACACAACTTGGAGATTTGGCATTTTAAAAGATCTGCATAGCCTTGGTCTTAGGGGAAAACTCCCCATCTTTATTAAAAACTTTTTAGCCAATCGATCTTTCCAAGTTCGTGTGGGATCCTCACTCGCTCGTTCCTTTAGCCAAGAGGAGGGAGTACCCCAAGGATCAGTATTGAGTGTCACGCTTTTCGCCATCAAAGTTAATTCCATCACAGAACAACTTCCTCCAACTGTAAACAGTGCACTCTATGTTGATGACTTTAGCATATTCTGTCAGTCATGCAACATGAGAGTTATTGAAAGACAACTGCAAAAAGCCATTGATCGTCTTATTTCCTGGGCACTTGCTAATGGCTTCAGGTTCTAGCCGGAGAAGACCGTTTGCGTAGACTTTTGTCGTAAGCGTAATCTTCATCCTGAACCTGAATTAAGGCTCGGACAGAATGCTATTCCCGTAGCGGCGGAGACAAAATTCTTGGGACCCGTATTTGATAAAAAGCTGACCTTTCTGGATCACATTCGTCAACTTCGCACAAAGTGCACAAGAGGTCCGAATATTCTTCGCTCTCTTTCCTCTACATCTTGGGGTGCAGATCGATGCACCCTACTACGCATCTACCGTGCACTTGTGCGATCCAGACTAGATTACGGGTCCCTAGTATACAATTCAGCCAGAGACAGTGTACTTCGATGGCTGGATCCTGTCCATCATCAGGCTCTCCGTATCGCTACTGGAGCATATCGTACATCTCCTGTCCAGAGCTTATACGTCGAAGCAAACGAACGACCGTTATCGCTACGACGTAAGCAGTTGTCTCTAAAGTACGCTTTGAAACTGAAATCCCTGCCAGACCATCCTACGTGGCAATTCGTTTTTGAACCACGATGGGAAAATTTGTACAACACCCGTAAGACTGCCAATCGTCCTTTTGGTATCCGTCTCCAAGAGCTACTCATAGAACTTAATATCAAGGTAGACAAGGTTGCCCAAACACCGAAGCAACCTCTTCCACCCTGGCATGTGACTTGTCCCTTAGAAATTGGGGAAAGTCGGACACTCCATCATCTGTCTACCCGAACGAGAATATAATGTCCGCTTCTGCTGGATTCCCAGCCACTTTGGGATTAGGGGAAATGATTTGGCTGACACCGCAGCCAAATCAGCAATTCCCAATAATATCCGCTGCCTGTCAGTCCCCTATACAGACTACAGGCAAATAATACACGAAAAGATACACTCTCAATGGCAGGATTCGTGGAATAGACAGACTGGGAATAAATTATATCGTATAAAGCCTGTAATTGAACCGTGGCAGTCTAGTCTGTGCAGGAATCGTAAGGAGGAAGTTGTTCTTGCCCGGACCCGCATAGGACATAGTCATTTGACTCATTCGTTTTTGCTGAGGTCCGATGACCATCCTATGTGTGAGTCCTGTGACACCATTTTATCAATTAGACACATTTCAGTTGACTGTCCTGATTTTAGCAATATCCGTTCCACCGCTTTTAATCATCTGGCTGAGCCTTATACACTCAGTCAGATTTTATCCGACAATGACCATGTGTCTGCTATTTTTAGCTTTTTTAAATCAATAAAGGTCTTGACTCGTATTTAAAATTTATATGTTATTGTTATTCCTTTTATTGATTTATTTTGTATATATATTTTTTATTATATATCTGGACATGGTGGCCTAACTAATTAGGTCACTGAGAAGTTAAATTTTTTATGTATTACCTGGTCTTGGCGCATTATAGCCTTAGTTGCTAATGCGCCAATAAAACCCAAACCAAACCTGTTATGTTTGTTTAAGTCTGTACACGCACCGATTTTTATGTAGTGCGCAGTGAAAATCTCTCCGAATATTTGTTGTTACATCTGCACCCAACATTGGCTTGACAGATGACTTACGAAATTCTTCCAATCAGAGACACGGAACGCCAGCCTACAGTAACGAGTGAAAGTGAAGAAAATACTGCAATGTCACAGGGAACATTTTCTTTCTTCTTTTAGCTCCCTTGTTTTCTTTTTGTTTTTCGGTTTTTCTCTTTTTCAACTTTTCTGTGTATGAGCGTAAAGCGGCTGTCGCTTTCACCATGTCCCTCATTTAGTCCGTCTGTCTGTCCACACGTAAGAACTCAACTGTACAGGATGGAATTTCAGAAAATTGTAAAGTTATCGAAGAGTTATTGGAACTACAGATCAGCCCATGCCCCTTGACATCTAAACAGCAGTGCACGGGCTCTATTCTCTCGAGTTTGCAGACATTCCAGCTCTGAGGAAGCAAGGCTCAAGCGAGATTTCCAGATTAAAAGCTGACTTTGCCAGTTGTGAGAAACCAAATAATTTATTAGAGAAGTAGTTGATGTAATAGGGACAAATCGATAGTAGAGTTATTATCCCACGCATATACAAATAAGCCTTGACACGGTGTCTGCCCACCTATCGATGAAAAGCCAACAAGCCTTGAAACGGACATGAATAATCAGACATGAATTAAATAGAATTGAAATTCACGGAAAAATCGTAGAATAGGTAAGATCAGTTTTCTCTACTAGATTGTGTGCCGACCGGACTGGACGGGTGGGTAAAGTTCCTGCCTGGTAACCGAAAGGTCGCGGGTTCGAATCCCGCCTCGGGATTGGATCAATGTACTGCAAATACCTTGGGAGGTGCATTATGGCCACAGAAGCTGCTGCGCCAAAAACTAGTTGATGGAATATACCCTATAATCTTAAGGGAGGCGGCAAGTGAGTGCATTGAACCATTGAGGCTAATTATGCGAGCATCACAAGACTCCTGGAAGATTCCCTTGGATTGGAAAAGTGCCAATGTATCTCCCATACATAAGGGTGGCTCTAAACGTGAAGTGGGAAATTATCGACCCGTCAGTCTGACTTCAGTGGTAGGGAAAATCATGGAGGAAATGATCAAGGGTGGAATTCAGGATCATTTGAATAGAACTGAAATTCTCAAGGATACTTAGCATGGTTTTTTAAAGGGAAAATCATGTTTAACAAATCTGAATCGCTATTTCGAAAGGGTCACTCACAAGCTGGATTTAGGGAATAATTTCGACATTGTTTATTTAGATTTCAGCAAAGCTTTTAACTCAGTTCCACATGGGCGGTTGCTTTATAAGCTGGAACAGGTTGGAATCACTGGGAAAATCCTTAGATGGATAGAAGGATGGCTTCAGGGCAGGAGGCAGAGGGTTGTGATAAATGGCTATTCCTCAGATTGGGTTGATGTAAGAAGTGGGGTTCCCCAAGGATCAGTATTAGGACCACTGTTGTTTTTAATTTTCATAAATGACATCGATGAAGAGACAAAGGGCGTGATGTCTAAATTTGCAGATGACGTTAAAATTGGTAGAGTAGTTAATGATCACTGTCAAGCCGAGCTTCTTCAGAGAGACCTAGATAGACTTCAGGAATGGTCAGAAAAATGGCAGCCATGCTTTAATCCAACAAAGTGTAAGGTATTACACCTGGGAAACAGTAATCCCAAAATAACTTATTCACTTGGTGGAGTTCAACTGAACCCAGTACTGGAGGAAAGGAACTTGGGTGTTACGATATGGTCAGACATGAAATTCTCTGAGCATTGTAAACAGGTTGCAAGGAAGGCCCATGGTGTCCTATCGATGATCTATCGAACTTTTGCAAGTAGAGATAGGGACGTGATAATCCCATTATATAAGGCTTTTATTAGACCACACTTGGAATACTGTGTTCAAGTATGGAGACCGCACCTAAAGAAAGGCATCGAGCTTCTTGAAAGGGTGCAAAGACGGGTAACTCGCCTGGTGAGATCGGCAAAAGGGCGTCCTTATGAAGAAAGACTTCGAATATGTGGGTTGCAGAGTTTGGAAACTAAACACCTTGGAGGAGATTTGATTGAGGTGTTTAAGGCTGTGAGAGGCATCAGTTAAATGAATGAGGACGAAATTTTCAAGATTGTAAATGATGCTAGAACTGGGGGACATAAATTCAAGTTACGGGGGGGAAATGTTTAGATTGGACTGCAGGAAGTTTTATTTTAGCCAGCTAGTTATAAATTACTGGAATAAGTTTCCTACGTGGGTGGCAGAGGCTGACAGTTGGGGGAAATTCAAAGGACATCTGGATGGTACCTTCGGGTCAGGGAAGCGCATAGGATGATTGGTTTAATTTCCTTTTTTTTTATAAATTATTATTATTTATTTATTTTTTGTTTTTATCATTGTTTTGTTCGGATTTTTTTTTTTTGGCTGGTGCAGCATAAGCCATGGGCTTTCTTGCACCATGCGACCATTACTAATACTAATAACTAATAACATTACTAATACTAATAATTACTAATGCTAATAACTACCAAAAAAAAAAAAAAAACTGGGTTGCATTGTCTATGCGAGGAATTTATGAGTTTTTGAGTGATGAGAGTTGAAGCAGTTACTGTTGCCTTCATTCTTCTACACCGTTTCTTTTATTCCCCCTCTCCTACTATAATTTTCCCTCCACTTTTTGCGTTTCTAAATTTAATAGGAAGAAGTGGATAGCAGGGTTATTATTCCACGCATATACAAGACAGCCTTGACAGGGTGTCTCCCCACTTACCGATGAAAAGCCAACAAGCCTCGAAGCGGTCACCACATGGCGGCCACTGATATTCATGTAAGTTCCAATAATAGGTAAGAACAGTGTTGTCTACTGGTGAAGCGTTGTCTATTCAAGAAATTTGAAATTTTGAGTGGTCAGTTGATGGATTTACTCTCCCTTTCATTCTTCTACACCGTTTCTTTTATTTTTAAACTCCTACTATAAATTATTTCCGTCTACTTTTTGCTTTTCTAAGTCTACTGGGAGAAATGGATAGTTCGGTTATTGTCCCACACATACAAACAAGCCTTGGAACAGTGCCAAGATTTTCCAGAATTTTTAGAGGCTTAACAAAATATAAATCAGCTGTAATGTGACAACGTACGAAAGAGTTGTGAGTAAAAGAAATATTGAATAATTTATAAATTGAATTATTCGCTAGTAAATGTATAATTGCATAATGTATATGCACAATTATTTATGTTTAAAGAAATATCAAAATTTATATACACCGACGAGCCAAACCTTATGATCAGTGAGTCATTATACTAATCGAAGCAACTGCAGGTTAACTACGGTCATTGATACCCATAGATTCACGCCTGAATGCCAAATCCTGCCTAAACATCTTTGCTCACCAATTGCATCCGTTCATGTTGACAGTTTATCCTCAGGCAGATGGTTACTTCCAGCAGGTTAATGCGCCGGTGCACAAGCCCGAATCAGTCGGGAATGGTTTCAGGAACATGACAATGACTTTTCTTTGCTGCAGTGGTCCGATCAGTTTGTCGGATCTCAATCCAATTGAATATCTTTGGGATGAGCTGGAAAGGGCTGTTCGCTGCAGACCTACACCTCTTTGAAATCTCAAGAAAATGCGTGAGACACTCGTGTCTGCATGGTTCTCCATCCTAGACAACGATTTCAGCATCTTGTTTAATCCATGCATGGACGAATTCAGGCTGTTTTGAAGGGTAAAGGAGGCTCAACACACTACTGTCTAGGTGTACCGAATAAAGTGTCAGCACAGTGTATCTCATATTCTGAACACCTCCACAACGAGTTGCCATTGTATTATTTTTTTTTGTATTCCCGATGTGGGCAGCCAGGATGTGGGGAACGTGACACCTCTCGGTATTGCACTTAATCCGATTATTAAGCTCTTTAAACTACACCTGTCGACAAAATTAACAGAACAAATACAAACCGTGGTGTTACTCGTGCAGCCTGCGATAAAACAGGAGTAACTGATGACTTCTGTTTTCTCTAATAAATAGATTCTTGGCGTACTTTATCTGGAGACAAAGAGGAGTTTTCCATCCCTCTGACGTCAGAGAACAGATTAACGAACGTTATGTGACTTTTTGGGGTGCGTTGGTGATGATTTTCAACGGCACTGCGTATAGACCACGAGTGGTAAAGAAATATCTTGAAACTAAAGACATTGAACGACCGTCTTAGCCAGCATGACCACCAGAAAACTCGATCGAGGATGTGTTTGAAGCCCTTTGGCGTCGCATTGAAGTGTGGTTGGAACTCCTCAGTTTCTTATAGAGGTAAGGAGTGCGCTCGTAGAGGAATGGGATTGATTCCCACTGAATCTTATAGACAGCCATACATCGAGCACGGTTCACCTCTGCTAGGCCTGTTTAGCCTTTGGAAGGTCCAAACAATGTACTGGTGTCATGTGACGACATCATCGAGCATCTTGGTCACTTCTGTACTGTCCCAACAAATAACCGTAACTATAAATATTCCGTATATCTGTTTAAGGTTTCTCGCTCACTCCTCATTTCATCGTTATTCTCTGGTACACCACAAAACTCATTTTTTTTTGCAGTTTTAACGAAAACTGCAAGAGATAAACGACGTTTTCTACGTGTTCCTTTAATTTTGTTCAGCACTGCATCTGTTGTTGTTGAACGATTCAAATGCAGGAAGAACTGAGGAGATATTCCAACGCGTGTGTTATATCTGAGAATACCCCATTATTTGTGTTTTAAAATAGCATTTCCTGCATAAGTGCATAAGAAACACTTATGAGAGATCATAAGCCAAAGAGAGATCAAGGCGAATCAACTTAATAGAGGTCGTTCGTTCATACATGCCGAGATGTCCCCTTTCTACACTACTATCAGACGGAAAAGGAACGGGATATTTCTGAGAGCAGTACGATGAATAGAGAGTCAATTGATGGAAACTGCACCAACCAAGTGGCACCACAAAGCCAGGTCAGACCTGCTGCACTTTGTGAAGGAGAATCCGAGGGGGGTCAAGTTTTCTTTTAGGCAGTGAGTCGTTGTTTGGTGGAAGAAGTTTCCTTCACAGATAGCTCAGTTTCATAGTTTGATTAAATTGAAAGACCAACTGAATGGTTATTTATGTGAAGAAGGAAGAAAACAATTTGCATTTTCTTATCTACTACGTTTCTTTTCGAGGGACCGCAGCAAAAACTCAGTGATTCCTTGCGCTCAATATAGCTATTTCTGTTATTTTTATTATGAAATAAGGTTGAAAAACCTGTTGATGACAATTTGAGAATATTGCATTAGAGCTTCAACACCATAATAGTCGCTCGTTGTATAAGATTTTTTTTAAAATTGTATTCGAGTTCCTCTGTATTATAGAATTATGAAATAGAATGGGTTTCTCTGAATATAATGACAAGGGAGAGCAAAGAAACAAGTGACGCACGAAACAGGTTGAATGCTGCTCCATCGTTGCATAATCCAAATCCATTGAACGCCTCAATGATGTGGTCCTCGGCAGCTCCGTTTTACCAAACCACGTTCCAATCCCTGCAATACTAGATTTTTAAATGGCTAAATGAGGACGCATGGCTATCACGAACAATCTCAAAACCTATCATGCTCTCTAATCTAAATATGTATGCTCTGTTCAAACTGTAAGTTTTAAAGCTTTGGTGATGCTTTATTATCCACTTATTGTTGTATCTACGGTTCATGTTGTATTTATGTAATCAGATGCTGTTTTAAGCCAAGTGTTGTATCAACTCAGCTGAGTACTGTGGACGTGGATTGTAAATAGTATGGCAATATTTATTCATTTTTATAATGTAACCCGTGTCTTGTAGCTGGATAGCTGTAAAGAGACATTACTTTGGAAATAAATTTATATTGATATGATAATCTAACGTCGGTCTTCTAAATTGTGTGAACATTCACTGCGCATGGCCATCTTTTATTAAAAAGCAAAAATTCAGTTTCGAAAAGGCACGTTCTCCGTATTTATGAAGAAGATATTCGGTGTATGTCAATGTTGCTACGAACTGTGACACAATAATTTATTTACAAATTTATTTTTCTTTCTTACTACAGAGTATTCACACAATTATCAAAATATGTAAATTAACAAAAGAAGGCGAACTCCCCTTTAGGGGCATTTACAAAGGGCATTTCTTCCTTAATGACATCGTCTAGTTGTCAAACCACAAAAGTATTACAAACACAACTTTTATTATATCGGATTCCGTCGTAGATATGTTCTTCAAAGTCCTGCCCAGAATAAAGGAGTTAAAGAAAGGGTTCCCAAGAGAGGAAACTCAATCATAGAGGAGCTTTCGGAGGGCAGGACTGGAAAGGGATTTTTATTCATCATAAATTAGCGTCGGAATGAAAAAATTGCAACATCAACGTCCTCTGTCAGCCTTCAGACGTCCATCTTGGTGACAGAACAGGGCGGCCTGAACGGAAAAGTACCTGGATTACCGGCCGGTGTAGGTTGGAGCTTGGAATTCTTAATGAACTGATTTTTTTTTTCTTGATACCTTTTTGATATTTATTTTTTTCCCTCTCGGGCCATCTCCTGAGCGATATAATCCCATTTTTTTAACACAGGGAAGATTTTCACCCTCAGGAAAAATGAGCCTCAGAACAACAGGGCCCACCTTCTGACATCACACGGGTCAAAATCAGCACCTGTTGTACTGGGATTTGTCCACAATACGTGGGTTGCCTTTCAGTGCAATTCCCACCTTGGAATTATTAAGGAACCGATTTTTTTTTTTTTTTTTTTTTTTGTACTTTGTTTCAAGCGTTTTTTTTTTTTTTTTTTTTTTCCTTTCCCTCTCGGGAAACCACTACTGGGATTTTATCCCATTTGTTTCAACTCATTTTTTTTTTCTCATCAATTTTTTTTTTTTTTTTTAAACTGTAGCACGGAAAACCCACAATGGAAGAATGGGTCACAGAGCAGCCGTTTCCGCCTTCTGACAACACCAAACAGGTCACACTCAGTACCTGTTTTACAGGGACTGGCCCACCCTCTCGTATTGAGGAGAGAAACACAATGATCTCTCTGCGTGACTGCATCTTCTTGTAGCCAGTTGAGCAGAACAGAAAAACAGAATATGCACACTTGGCAAAGAAATATGCAATTCGCATTTGTGGCTCGTTTACAATTGCTTCCATTGATCCTGTGATTCTATTCACAGTGACGAGAGGTGCAGTTGAATACCCGTTCCGGGTGCCTCCCTTTACACACACAAATGTCACCCAGAAACATTTCTCTCACAGCGAGAGCAGTATCTTGAAACGTCCATCATCAACTTGTACAGCAGGAGTGACAAACACTTTTCTGACTGAATAATTCTCAATTAATTCCCAGCATTTATCGTCGACAGAAATTATAATGTTCAGTCACACGTTCGCCACAGCAGTCGTGAATGTTAAAAAACACTTAGACATAAGTGATTTCCTCCTACAAATGCTGCCATCATCTTCAGCATAGCAGCGATAGTTTATTCTCCACTTTCCTTCTTGCACAAATTATTCTACTTCTTGTAGAAATATGCAATCATCAGCATTGAGCAGTACGGCAATCAGAAGAATCAGTGAAATAGATACGACAGGAGCGATAAAGGCCTCGCACTCTCAGACGTAACTGGTTTTAAGCGATATTCAGTACTCATCTCCAGAACGGCATCAACAGTTCATTCTGTACGATTTCGGTTGCGGAAATTGTCATTTGCAGCAAGAGTTCCATTCAGCATTCTCTCCACAGTTAATTCCATTTAAGTCAAGTTCGTCGTGGGCAGAAAGTAACAAGTTCATTGCGGTATTCGCGGATGTATCAAAGAATGTTCCCCACTCTATGACAACTTTTTATTTTTAAGAGATAGTCGGCAGCGACACTTCGTTCTCTAGGTCTCCGATTGTGGAAATTGTCCAATTCTGGTTGAAATAGGCATTCGCCTTCATTAATTATAGGTGGTAAGTAGTAGATTCGCACGTGGCTTTACAACAGTAATAGCAATTCTATTTCCCATTCTCTGCACAGTAAATTCCATATAAGTTCAGATGTTCGTAGGAAGCCAGTATTACGTTTTTGAGGTATTTGCGAACAAACAATGATCCCCACTCGATGATGTACCTTTATTCTGAAGAGATATTCGGTAGACATCTCCAGAATGGCAGCGACACTTCATTCTCTAGGTTTTTGTTAGATGAAATTGTCCAGTTCGGGTAAAATAGGCAGTCGTCTTTATTTAGTACGGTTTGCATCCAGTAGATTAATAGATGGATTACTACCAGCAGCAGCAGCAGCAGCATTGATGTTATCCTTTTATTGCACAGTGACAGAAGATCAAGTTAAAATGCATCATTAGGTGAAACAGGTTAGGATGTCAGATTAATATACAGATAAAAAGAATAAATAAACAAATAATGTCCATTCAAAGATTCTGTAATACAGAAGAATTTTGATAGCACATAAATATGACTGTGCTTCTAGTCAGAAGAGATTTTCGAGCACGCAGGAAAGATGCTCAGTTGTATTAAAAGGAATTTTGAGGAGCGTGCTCGATGCCGAAATCCCAATTGTTCTCACTACTGAAAAATCTTAAAAATTCTATCAGAAATACACTTTAGCCACAACTTGGCCCTTGCTGTTTTCTTCTTTTCCTTAACTTTAACGTTTTCAGCGAAGCATTCTGCAGGTTTATTGAACGTTGGTACGACGGGATGATCCTCAGATAATTGCTCTAAAGATGAGATGTTTTCATCATTATATCTGCAATGGAAATCACCACAATTAAATTGGTTGGAATTAAATAAACGGAACAAGAAAATGCATTATAACAATCGGTAAATGTTTTACAGTGAAAGGCTTCCTCACAAATAGCAAAAGCGGTGCCAACAGCTCCCTGAACCACCAACAATTCGATTACTGCTTTTCTTTCTTTTATATTAGAGTTAGAGATGGAAAAGTGAACATGTATTCCTTGTCTTTACTGTGTGTTTTAATATTTCTTTGAAACTAGTCGAATTTTGATGTAATATGCTCAGAAAAACCATGGATTAAGAAAGTTTCCATATTTTGAATATTTTTTCTTCCAAATCATTTGTTAGATGAGTGCGAATGTGTTTTATATGGGCGAAGTCTGTATGCAACTCCGTCTTTCTTCTAAAGTTAAATAGATACCTCTTCGCTAATGTCTTGATATGTAAGGTTTTATGTCGTTGTCCAACTTTCCCACAAAAATCCGAAAGTATACGGCTATGATAAGAAGAGTCAGCAGAGCGGACTGGGGTTTGAAGCATAAAGCTTTGTCTCTCATCTATAAAGTGGCGTTTCTCCCAATTGTGTGTTATGGAGCCTCAGTTTGGTGTACAAAGGCTATCCTGGAAAAGAACAAGCGTAAACTTGACTCAATACAAAGATTCATGATGTTATCTATCTGCAGGGCATGTCGCACTGTCAGCACCCCTGCCCTACAGGTTATTACTGGATGCTTGCCACTCTATCTTGAGGTGATTAAAAGGGGACTTTACCATCGATTAAAGAAGGGAATTCTGACACAGTTGTTAAATCTTCAACTGCAGCTTACCAATGACCTGAAACAAGAAAGAAAACGTATCTTCACACACCTTCAAGGAATTTGGCAGCATTCATGGGAAACCACGCACAAAGGAGAAATTACCAGAAGATTCCTCCCATCCATTGACATGACTTTCCCGAAGTCTCCTTCCTGGTTTTCACCTGGTCTGCAAGTTACATTCCTGATCACAGGACATGGGCCCTTTCAACAAAAATTGACAGCAATGGGAATTGAAAGCAATCCATTCTGCCACTGTGGCGAAGAGGAGTCATGGGGGCATCTCATGTATGAGTGCCCTGCTTACGATGATTGTAGGCTCAAATTTTTTACTGAAATCCAGGAGAACCCTCGTAACCACGAAACATACCTGCTTCAGAATGAAACAACATACAAAGCCTTAACGAGTTACGCACAAGCTGTCTTTACCATCAGACGGGCAAAGTTTGCTGAACTTAGAGCTGCTCAGAACAACGACCCTCATGTACAAACACAAACTGGGGTCGGATAGCATTTTCCCAACTGATAAAAGAGTAAGACTGAAGATTAAAATACTATGCTGGCATCATCATGGTTGGCACTACTTGAAAAGCTGACTCCCAGAGAGTGCTTGGCCTTTGGCACTCGCACAGTGGCGCCTGCCCCTGTGACTTTTGATCCCTCTACCCATCCCCTATTTCTCCTTACTCGGGTGGACTGCCTTCTCTATCTGTCCACTTTAGCTTGTTCCTCACATTCAGACCCCCCTTCCTCTTGTTCCCCAGGCCTTCTCTTCTCTTCTCTTTCTCTCTTTTTTTTTTTTTTTTTTTTTTAACTTGGTCTTCGTCCAGGACGCTCAGGCGACCCTGGCGGAGACTAGCCAGAGAATAATGGGCAGCCTGGCTACCTTCTAGCGGTGTGTGCGGGCAACGTGAGGTCCCACCAGGGGCCCTGCGGCCAAATGCCAGGACACCCAACAGAACCTAACGCAATATGTCATATACAACAGACAACACTTTTCTGGCATTTACAGTAGTTCTGTATTCTTCACAGTGTACATATGGCGCAGATGTGAGAAATCACAGGTGGCGCCTGACCCTAACACTATGCACACTATGCACACTATGTCCAACTTTCCCAATAATGGGCAGCCTGGCTACCTCCTAGCGGTGTGTGCGGGCAACGTGGGGTTTCATCAGGGACCCTGCGGCCAAATGTCAGGACACCCAACAGAACCCAACGCAAAATTACATATTCAACACAGAACACTTTTCTGGCATTTACAGTAGTTCTGTATTTCTTCGCAGTGTAAATATGGTGCAGATGTGGGAAACCACAGGGGGCGCCTGAACCTAATACTATGCACTATGCACTATGCACTATGTCCAACTTTCCCGAACTAAATCCTTCCAGATTTTGTTCGCAGTGAAAATGAAGGCAAAAGTACCACGAATGTGTTCCTATTTCATTTGTGCAATAAGTGTTCTTTCAGTGAAATGCTACACCTGCCGGAACAGTAGTCAAATTAAAACTGCTGCTCAAAACTACTGGCTCCTATCGCGCCCTCTAAATCGGTATTATAGAGATAGTCGGGAGTCATGACTGCTCCAGACACCATCCGTTGCTGTCTGCAAATTTTGACTCTAGAGCAGATAAAGGTCATTAGTTCATCCCTGTGAAGAAATGTAGAAAGTTTTACGAAAACATAGAAAGCTCTGGATATGTAGCAGTTGTGTAATTCACTCCACGCTATTTTTAATCTGTATCAAATAATAATTAAAAAGGATTAGAAAGAGGTGTTTCTTTTTAAATTTCATGTCTTTCGATTAAGATTAAAATGTAACTTTCTTTAAAGTCTCTTTGCAATTATTTCCTGAATTTGATTTTAAAAACTCAAAGTAAACGGATTATTCAATACTTACCGAATGAGATAAGACAGATCGATGACATCTGTATTCAACCTAAGGAGTCTGAACTCTGAATCCACAGATGGAACTCCATCATGGCCTGTCCTAATTTCCCCGTTGTTAAATAAAATTTGTTCCATGATGCTTGGCCCTTCTGTTATTCTAGGTTGAATTACATCGGCGTCTTGATTGAAACCAGAGGTTCCTGGAACTACTTCCAAAGCTATGTCCCTAAAAATAGCTATATTAGTTAACTTTGTCGGATCCTGTTGAATAGCGGAAATTTCTTTTTCAGAACCGTTTTTCTCCGCGGTTTTCAAAAAGATCTGTTTCTCCACGGAAGGAAACTTTTTCTTTATTTCAAGATCGGATCCGACGCTGTTGCCCAGGTCCTCATCTGAGAGAGTATATGAACCTCCAATACGGTGGAAATCGGCAGTAACGACGAAAGTTGATTCAGGTTTGATTGAAACATTAACAGATTGTTCCACTTTGTCATATTTGCATATACAGTCTTTGCCTTCGCTGTCTCCGTGTTCGTCGAACTCAAACTCTGTTTGTAAATCTGCATCTAAGCAGCCACAAGCCCCTGTAAGAAACAATAGAAGAATTACGTTGGTAAAGCACAGTTTCGAGTGGGGCAGTTCAACAGCAAACATCAATTGTTCGGAAGATTAATCAGAAAACTCCTTGCAGGGCTTTTGCTTTTGTAAAGGTGACTACAGGAGTTTCAGACAGTTTTTAAATTCTGTACAGTGGGACCAACTGATGATGTTATCAAAAGTAAATTCAAAATGGGAAGCATTCAAGGAAGTAATCGTGAAACGTACTAGGATTTTCACTCCAACTAAGAAATACTGCTCTTGGTTGAGGTCTAAACGGACGTCAGATAAATTGAAGAGACTGCTGTGAGAGAAGAAAATGCATGGGATGCATGTAAATTATCAGGTGACACAGATGTCTAAGATAGATTTAAAGTAATCTGTAATCACGTCGCAAAGGGATTAGGCAAGCGAAGGCAGATTACGAGAAATGTTTCAAAAGGATTCTAAGAAAAACAGCAAGGGTTTCTTTACTTATATAACTGAAAAAGGAAGGGAATGAATCAGATTGGTCCACTTGATATCGATGGTTCGACTTGTTGTTGATCCTGCTGAGTTAGCTGATAATCTAAATGAGCATTTTGCATCTACATTTACAGATTAGGAGATATTAATGGAGGAAATGCCAGAAGTTTATCAAACTGTAACAGGGTGCTTAATGATTTTGTTATAACTGAGAGCAAACTGGAGGAGAAATTGTTGAAGTTAAACATAAGAAAGGCACCTGGTGTGGAATGAATCTATCCAGTTATATTAAAAGATGCGGAAAAGTAAGTAAGCGAACCCTTAGCCATGTTTATAAGAGCATTTTTGGACTCAGAGGAAGTCATCCCGGACTGGAGATGTGCAAATGTATCTTCAATTCACAAAGAAGGATTAAAGGGTGACACAAGTAATTGCAGACACGTTAGTTTAATTTCTGTTCAGGGTAAAATAATGGAGTCACTGTTAAAGATGCATTGCAGGATCATCTAGGCATGACTGCTGCAATGCTGGATTATCTAGATATGACTGCTACAGTAATTTAGACACAGCATGGGTTTATTAAGGGAACGTTTTGTCTGACAAATAAAATTGGATACTATTACGTGGTTACAACGGAATTGAATCCAAAAAATAATTTTGATATATTTCGATTTCAGGAAACCTTTTGACTGTGTTGCACATGGAAATTACAAATTGGTGCAGAATGGTATTAAGGGTAAGTTGTTGGAATGGATAAAAGGGTGGTTGAGAGGGAGAAGACAGAGAGTGGTAATCAATGGAAGCTGCTCTTCGTGGAGAAATGTTATTAGTGGAGTCCAACAGGGTTCGGTGTTTGGCCCATTGATGTTTTGAATATTATCAATGATATTGATGAAAAGATCTAAATTTAAACCACTTAAATGACGCTAGGAATTCTTTTGGATCTTTTTAGCAATGTAGCTGAGTTCGTCCATCTCAGGCGAGGGTAATGTTGGTTTCTTTCTTCGGAGTATCGGGTTGTTCGTCCAAAACAGACAAATCGACCAAAGAACACACGTCATTTAGTTACAAATTGTATACGGCGCAATATGGGTTTAAGTTGCTGATGCGATTCTGGTCAACTCTTCAATACCCAATGGGCAGTAAAGATTTTTTAATAAATAAATGAATACATTAATAATTTTTTTTATTTATTAAAAATCTAATAAACTGTGCATTCCAAAATTATGTATTTATTTTTTTAAATATTTTATATCGAACGTGTTCTTTCTTTCTTTCTTTTATCCTCAGCGGAATCCTTAAATAGGTGATTAATGAACTAAAAATTAAATAAAATTAAGAAAGGTCAATTAAGACTAAAAAAGGAAAAACTAAAAGTAGATAAATACGGTTAGCAAGAAAGAAAGAAAGATTGGGAGACTACTTTAGTCTAAATTATAGCGTGAAATATTACTTAAATGAACGCAGAAGTACACATCAAATAAGAGAATTCAAATTGAAAAATAAAAATAATAATAGTAATAATAATAAGAGCACTGCCTATCGAGAATAAAAATAAAGTATGAATTTTTCCTGCTACGCAGATGTGAGGACCAAAAATGTCTCTTTTATATTTAATTCGTTTTAATTTAGAGTTAAATCTGTAAAATATATGATGCCTGGACGGCTGTACACACATCCCTCCCTAATCTACTGCAATAAATTCAATCAATATTTGCGAAAAATATTCATAAAAGAAGTGAAGAAGCCCTCACAATAAGTGACCTTTGACCCCTTTCTCAATGAATTAAGCTCCATTTAACCCGACCAAAAAGTAGGGGAATAGCCCGTCAAAATATCCCCAAGAAGGGTGAACTAAAAGACAACTCTTTAAAGATTTCTAAAATACCATTTCTTTAGAACCCTTTAAAAGTTAAATTTCTTCTCTCACTCTAATAAGAAAAAAAAAAGAAATTTCATCTTTAGTAAGCACGTGCACCGGGAAATCCCTTTCAACAGAAAAATAAAAATTGTCTTTTGGGGGAATTTCAAAAAAATGGAAATTCGGAAATTCAAGTGATTTATGTTTCATTTTATTATAGTTTCCGATTAGAACACTGGATGGAGAAACAGGTCTGTTTCTGAAGTTCGATCGAAAATGAAAAACATTTATTTCCCTTTGATCAATCGTTTCAAGTGTTATTGGATGGAATTCTGTAAAATTGACTCTCTAAAATTGATTCGATCTGTTTACTTCCCTTATTCCCGAATAACTGGGCCGACTTTTGTAGAAAGGCCATAAGAGTTGCTCGCGTCATTGGAGGAATTGAAACTTCCGACATTTGTACCTGTTTAGAGGACGATGATTACAATCTTTTGTAATCGTCGTGCAAAGACGTCGGAGTGAAACGGTGTGTCGCTTGCTATGACACGTTGCATCCAATAAGAATGGATTATCCGACTAGAGAAACATTTAAAACTCAGTAGAGAAAACCTTTAAGAAACACTGACAGAAATCGATTTGATAAACTGCAATTTTCATTTGGGCGATGAAACACGAAACGTGGATTATATTCACGAATACTGAATTGGTTAATCCTCCTGCAATTTAACCACAAAAGGAAACTGGATTAACAAAAGCAACAACTCAATTACCAACAATGAATTGAATACGAATGTTTATTCAGAGAAAAGACTTACTTTGAAAAAATCCTTTCATTTTACCCATCATCTCGCTTTCTTCTAAAAGATTGTTCTAATATATTTACTTGCTGAAAACTATTGAATCTTATATCCGTTGAAGTTAAAGAAGTCTTAACTGATTCAGTTGAGCAGTGAGAGTGAGAAAGTGCGATTGTTGGCAGAGATGAACAAACGAAGGAAGGAATTATTGTTAGCAAAACCCCAATCAACAATTGAATTAATTTCGACTGTAGTCGTAATAGTGACTTGAGTCATCATTGTTGGAATGGGCCAATCACAGTAACAGAGAAATGTGATTCCAGAAAGCAATCGTACGAGCTTATGTAGCCAACATACCAAAAAAAAAAAAAAAAATATATAATAATAATTTCACACCCAACCGTTCTCTCTAAATGTCTGTCCAGTTCCTCCTTGAATTTATTTAAGCTATTAACTTCCACAACGACAATTCGAAGTTTCTTCCAGAAATTAACCACCAGCTGGCTAAAGATTAATTCCCACTCATCTATTCTACAACTGTCTTTCTACGATTTAAACCCCGATAGGATTATAATCTGAGCACGTGATGAAACTCAACAGACTTCAGCGAGCTCAACCCGTTGAAACCCTTACGTACTTCAATCAGATCATCCAGCAACAGCGTAATCTCCAGTAGCTGCAATTTGCAGAACTTAAGCCCCTGTTGGTAAGAGGACTCCTTCGTTCCCCTCACCAATCTTGCTGCCCTTCTCTGTACTCGTTCTATGAGCTCTACACCTTTCATAAAAGTTCCCTCGAGACCTGCACGTAGTTCCCAACGTGTTGCCCACCCATTGCTTTATACAAATGGATAATCACCTTCTTTTCCCTGCAAGCAAAATTCCTGCATATCATTCGCAAAATACCAGGTCCTGCTCTTTCTTGCAGCCTGTCTGCATTGCTGAGAAAACTTCATATTGAACCGAAGTATCAGTTTCTGCAGAATAGACTGAGTCATCTGTCTATTCTGCAGAAACTTCAGAATAGACAGATTACTTTCGAAATTCCTCCAACCACAGGCATTGAACGCCAGCCTATAGAAACGAGTGAAAGTGAAGAAACCACTGTAATGTCACAGGGAACGTTTTCTTTCTTATTTTAGCTGCGTTGTTTTCTTTTTGTTTTTCGGTTTTTCTCTTTTTCAACTTTTTTGTGTATGAGCGTAACCGTCTGTCGCTTTCACCATATCCCTCATTTCGTCCACACGTCTGTCTGTCAACACGTAAGAACTCAACTGTACACGATGGAATTTCAGAAAATTGTAAATTTATCGAAACTACAGATGAGCCCATGCCCCTTGCCATCTAAACTGCACTGCTCGCGCTCTATTCTCTCGAGCTTGCAGACATTCCAGCTCGCATGAAGCAAGGCTCACCGAGATATCCAGATTAAAAGCTGACTTTGCCAGTTGTGGGTAACCAAACAATTTATTAGACAAGTACTTGATCTAATAGGGAAAAGCCGATAGTAGATTTATTATCCCACGCATATACGAACAAGCCTTGACACGGTGTGTGCCCAGCTACCGCTGAAAAGCCAAAATGCCTTTTTATATATATATATATATACAGGATGTTTCAGTTAAACGTTTCAGAACTTCTAAGAGGGGTAGGGTACATCCTGACAACTCGAAATCATATAGCAATGTGGGGTCGGAAATGCTTTCCTGAAGCGGTGTTGTACACAGAAGCACCATAAAAAGAAAAGAGACCGTAAGTGAGAAATCGTTTTAATAATACATGAAAAGAAGCAAAAGGTACATGGATTAAAGTAAGTGTTCGAAGTTTCTTCCACGGGCTACAATGCACGCCTCACATCTCCGACGCATGGACATCCGAACATTCTGTAATACTCCAGGCGAATTTCGAATTTCTTCGGCAGCTACTGCGATTCTTGCAACCAGCTCCTCAGCATTGTCGACAGGGGTGTCATAAACTAGCGATTTCATATGACACCAGAAATAAAAATCAAGACATGATAGGTCGGGTAACCGAGAAGGCCAACGCACGGGACCACCACGTCCCGTGCGTTGGCCTGCGAGATCACCTCATCGGACCTTACCTGTTACCGTGTCGTCTAACCGGACCTATCTACTTGATCTTTCTGCAGCAAGTATTGCCACAACTTTTGAGAGATGAACAGATTTCTGCATCGACGCAACAGACAATGTGGTTCCAACACGATGGAGCCCCTGCCCATTATAGCGGAGATGTTCGTAACTACCTGGATGTCACATTTGGTCAACAGTGGATCGGACGTGGTGGTCCCGTGCGTTGGCCTGCTCGGTCACCCGACCTATCATGTCTTGATTTTTATTTCTGGGGTCATATGAAATCGCTAGTTTATGACACCCCTGTCGACAATGCTGAGGAGCTGGTTGCAAGAAT
The DNA here is from genome assembly GCF_048544385.1 of Mastigoproctus giganteus. NCBI lineage: Eukaryota > Metazoa > Arthropoda > Arachnida > Uropygi > Thelyphonidae > Mastigoproctus > Mastigoproctus giganteus. The sequence goes on from NC_143580.1 coordinate 24,584,696, forward strand.
CGCAGTAGCTGCCGAAGAAATTCGAAATTCGCCTGGAGTATTCCAGAATGTTCGGATGTCCATGCGTCGGAGATGTGAGGCGTGCATTGTAGCCCGTGGAAGAAACTTCGAACACTTACTTTAATCCATGTACCTTTTGCTTCTTTTCATGTATTATTAAAACGATTTCTCACTTACGGTCTCTTTTCTTTATGGTGCTTCTGTGTACAACACCGCTTCAGGAAACCATTTCCGACCCCACATTGCTGTATGATTTCGAGTTGTCAGGATGTACCCTACCCCTCTTAAAATTCTGAAACGTTTAACTGAAACACCCTGTATATATACCCCAAACACGAGAGGTATTAGAATCTACAGTACTTAGTACCGTGCTTGGGTTGGATGTTGAGAAGACGAAAGAAGATATTTGTTGACATTGGACTTGAACTTCTGTAGATTGTAATTTTCAGGAAATACGTATGAAGGAAGGTTGTTCCAGTAAAAGGCAGTTGAATGAATAAACAAGGAAGATGAAAAGTTGGTTCTGTGAGTTTGAAGTTGAACAGTAAATGGATGTTGGCTGGTGGCACCACGTGTTCGGATTGCGTTGAAAGAGAGAGAGCGGGAATTCTAGAAGCCAATTCATTCAGAAGAACCGTGCCCATGGAAGTATCTGTAGAAGAGGCATGCAGCAGAAACAGTACGTCTATGAGACAGCGAGTGGAGAGACTCTGTTAGAGATGAATCATTAATTAACCTAACTGCCCTCTTCTGAATGGAATCAAGAAGTCTGAGAGAGGTTTTGGGGGCACCACCCGAGATGTGGGAACAATATTCCATGGTAGGACGGATTTGCGATTTGTAAAGAGTGAACAGCTGTTTGGAAGAAAAGTAACGCGGAGAGCGAAAGAGAAAACCAAGTTTTTTAGATGCAGAGGAAGCAATATTTGTAATGTGCTTGTGCCAAGAGAGATTAGAAGTCAGGGTAATCCCCAAAAGAGATGTATCCTTTTGCCTAGAAATCGGAATGTCACTAAAGGTAAACATAGGAGCAGAAGAATCCTCTTTCCGAGATATAAGACAAGACTGAGTTTTAGAAGGGTTGAAATCAACTAAGTTGTCTTTGCCTCACTGGAGAATTACCTGAAACGATTGCGAAACGGTCAGCACGTCGGGAAGACCTAATATTCACGGAGATTCCGCGAACAGGAAAAAACAGTCTTCTCTACTGGGTAGCGTTGTCTATTCGAGGAATTTATTAGTTTTTGAGTGGTGAGAATTGAAGGAGTTACCGTCCCTTCCATTCTTCTGCACCGCTTGTTTTATTCTTTGATTCCTATAATAACGTTCCCTCTACTTTTTGCGTCTCTAAATAGGGACAAGTGGATAATACAGTTATTATCTCTCGCATTTACAAACAAGCCTTGACACGGTGTCTGCCACACCTATCGATGAAAAGCCGTCGCCAAAGCAGTCGCTTCAGCTGTAATATAAAGCCGTCTTCCTTCGGATCGTGCCGTATGCCGCAGGTGCTTGGTTCCACCGAGCTGGATGGGTAAAAATAATGGTCAAATTAGGCTGTACACAGGAAGGGGAAACTACTGTTTCCCCTTCCTGTTCTAGTATGTGACTTATGAGGATTCTTCTCTCTAGATCTCCTCTACTAATTGCTGAGGTTGTAGATCCTGTTTAACATTGAATATTGTAATCGATTGCCCTTTTCTTTTGAGGGCCTGCGCCGTGAGTCCCAGGTCATTTATCTTTGGATTCGCTAGTATTTCTTCTGCCTCTTCCTTACTATCCGGCTCTATGACGATTCCAGGATTCCTTGTTTTCCTAATAGATTTGATTCTGGTGTTTTCAATGTCCCCTTTCAGGTTTTCTATAACCTTTTGCTTGACTTGTTCACTGGGTTTTTTCTTCTCCCCAGTGGGTCTGAGAATGACAATATTTGGGGTCTTCAGTAACGTCTTCCTTTTCTGGATTGGTGCATTGCTTATTTTTTCTGCTTCACTTGGGCGTATGCGGGGGGTGAGCTGTGGAATTTGTTTTGCCTCACAGTCGGAGTACGCCAGGAGTTTTGCGTTGATGACCCTCTCACTTTCGAGGTAAGCTTCCAATAGGAGTATGTCGAGCTTATTCCACAAGGTCATTCTTTGTGCCCTTAATAGTATGGTTACTCTATTTGCTCTTTGAGCAGATTTTCCAGTGCTGTTTTAAGGAACAATGCTTTCTCATATATTGAGCCCTCTGGCAAGTTAGGATCTAGGGGTGGGTCTTGCAGTTAATCTTCATTAGCCTCTTTTGGCGCTGTGGAGTTTTCTTGTGACTCTTTTGATTCCGTTCAGGAACGCGTTTCCCAATCTGGCTTCGGTATTCCTTTCTTATTTTTTTTTCCTGGTTTGAGGGGCTCCAGAGCGGGGTTCATGGCCTCTTCCTGTTGGCCAAGTATAGTAATGTCATCGTTTTGGTCTGCAGCATGGGGTGTCTCATTTTATCCATTTTCCCCTCAATTTCAGTATTTTCCGGATAAACGAGTCTGGTCGGTTCATCAGGATTATTCTCTTGCTGTTGAACAGCACTTTAAAAGTTATGTCAAATTATGTCCACCACGAGTTCGTAGCTTAAACGAGAAGCTAGTTATGTGCCTTTAAGGTATTGGGCTAACCCCCTCACCACTAGGGGGGGGGACAAGCAGCCGATTGTTAAAAATGTCCCTAGAACTGTGCGATTTCTTCCCTATAAGGTATTTGGGGGGTGCCGAAAACGATGGCAGCATCGAGAACACTGTAATATTTGCTGGAGAAGAGTTCACTTCTTAACATACAAAGTGTGTGGCAGAGAGGAATCACTGAAGTCATTATTCTTTACGATAGAGTCGCACAGCGTGTTTGAAATTTTTGGAACAGAGACACTGTTGAAGGTCACTTTTCTTGAGTCACCTCCCCAGTCAAGTGCCAGATTGAAACGCGGCAGCCGCGTATATCGGCCACCTCTCTATATCCCTGTCGTTGGCCACATGGCGACCAATGCAGTCTGATAACAAAGGATACAGATAATTATGCCTCAATCTGGCTAATTACCCAACAAAATAATAACATTTCTCACCAGAGGTTTCCACTGATGTTGTTCTTCCTGGAGATACACCTTTCTTTCACTATAATAAACTTTATGTACATATTTAAGCGCAAAAATCAGGAGCACGAAATAACGTGTCCACTCACAATGGCGGCCATATTGGCTTCCAGCGAAAGTGATATCCGATGTTTAGGTAAGGTGTAAGGTGTAAGGTATGGTGGTGTCTAACGGCTCCTGAGATTTCTCCCACTGATCTCCGCGACAGGCATTGTACCGGGCTAGAGATTCGAAGGTGTATGGGGGTCATGCTGTATATTATATTGTGCCCTTTGTTCCTTCGGTCTATTAGCCGCCAAGCCCCTAGTGGGACCCTACGTTACCACACCGTTCCACGGGGAGGCTGACCAGGTATACCACTGATGTTAGAGTGCTCTGGCGGGTCTGGCCACCTACTTTCCTGGGATTTCAGTGGCTAGGACCAGATTTCAGAATGAGATGATCGCTGTTTCTTGAGCAATGGTTGTAATTTTAACAGAGCGTAGGGTTGTTTACTGATAACTTGTTCTAGGGCCAAATAGGTCGGGCAACAAAATGATGTGTTTTAGATTTATAAGGGTGGTTCAATAAAGAATCGCCTTGATCTAGCTGCAGAGTTGCTAGCCTGTTGATTCTTGGCACAGATTTTACTCGTTCTTTGCATACCAACCCTGCAGATTTACACATTTTTCCCATCGATGGATGAGGCTACTGATACCGTTTTTGTAGAAGTGGTGAGGTTGGTCTTTGAACCATGATTCTATTGCATGGTTCAAAGACCAACATGGTTCAATGTTTTTTACACTATTTGCGCAGAAATGAATGTCTCGTTGTCAGGGAAGTGGGTCCCTCGAAGAAATGATTTGACGGAAGGAAACAAGAAGTCCGATGGTGCAAGATCAGGTGAGTAGGCTGGATGGGGCAGTATTTCATATCAACAAGTGGCCGCTTGTGTTGTTGCAATTTCGGAAATGTAAACTGGGGCATTGTCTTGAAGCATTCTCACACCCTTGTACAGCATGCCACGCCCACATGTTTTGATTTTCTCCCATAATTTTGTGAATAAGTTGGTATAATAGGCATATGTAATTGTTCTACCTTTCGGCATGTAATAAGTCATTATTACGCCTTTCTCATCCCAAAACATTGTCAGCGAGACCTTTCCTGCTGACGCTTGAACCCTTGCCTTCTTGGGGGGGGGAGGGAACCATGATGTCGCAATTCCATGGACTGCTTTTTACTTCCAAGGTTGAAATGTCTGCGCGGGTTGCACAGTGGTATTGTCACCGTCCTCACCACAGCGGGTGGAAAAGGCCCGGGTTGGAATTCCGTCGATAACGCGAGGAACTTTAATGGGCTTCTTTCACTTCGTAGCTGAGTTAGTCGGTCTCAGCCGAAGATAGCAAAGTTTTTTCCCCAAGAAACTGGGGTTAGTTTTTTCCCCAAGAAACTGTTGAAGGCAGCAAAATAGGCAAATCAACCATAGAACACACACAATTTACAGACATAATACATAAATGGGTACATATAAGAAATTATTGGATGGCCCTAATATTATAATTTGAGTTTTTTTTAAGGAATGAAATGGTGTATCCAACTTTCAACCTGAGTGATTAGACGAGAGAAAAAGTTTTCCTCATAGGGCTAGCAACATTTGTGATTTCTGTTTTCCATCAACCTTCTGGAAACCAGTGAATAATCGGGGAATCCATATTGCACTCAATTTCCGTAAATGGAATTGGTCATAAAGGACTATTTCAACAGAGCCCGCACTAATCTTCACCTCCTGGGACAATTCATGCACAGGTATTCACTTATCTTCGATGATTAACGACTCCACTTTTCTGATCGTGGTCTAATCAGTGTCTGAATGGGGACGACGTGGAATGGGCTTAGATTCTATTGATATCGGACCACATGTAAATTGTCTATGCCAGTGATTCACAATGCTATAGGATGCGGCTTCATTCTTATATACAGCAGTCATCTCCTCGTGGATTTCTTTAGGAGATTTTCCCTTCAAGCACAGATATTGGATTCCAGTTCTGCCTTCAACTTTTTCCATGGTCGTCGCAGGTTCAGCTCTGTAAGAGAAAAATAAATTAAGACACAGGGCTGAAATTGTACACCTTTTGTACAGAGATACGTATGATGCTAAATACAAAATATCATGACTCAGAGATATGTGGAAGCAGGTGACAGCGAATCTTTAATGAACCACCCTCGTAGACCTATGGGGCATATATATAAAAAAACCCGTTGTGTAAAAGGAAAGTAAGGGGAGAGGCAGAAGACTGTAGGGTAGAAAACAGAAGGGGCCGATAGGGAAGATGGTCCCTGCTGACAGTGTAGCATTCCCAGTGCCTGACCAGGGGGAAGAGTGGGGTTGCGAGGGGACGAAACCTCCCACAAACAAATAAATAAAATAAAAGCCATTGGGTAAGATAATGGTGGAGACAATGGTTTAACAGGTTGAGTATGGTAGTGAGAATAAGTTCGATGGTTTTCTGGACGATTTCTGGATCGAGCATATCTCTACCCGGAATTTTTTTGTTTCTGATTCTAGATGCAGCTAAGTTGAGCTCGGTTGGGATGAAGCGTTCTTCAATTGCAGTTGCGCAATATGTTTCATTCTCTGTGCAGAGCTGTAGATGTTCCGTTGTGTGTTGTTCAACAGGCAGCTGGAATGCAGCGTATAGATTATTATTGACAGTGTCTTGCCACGATCTGGTGTAAAGTCCGTTCGGTAAATTTTTTGGTTGATACGACCTCGCCTCTGTGGAGCTTGGTAGTGGTCACCTTTTACACAACACCCCAGGGGTCGGCGTTCCCTTCAGTGGTCAACAGGGCTTCGCATGAGCGCCTTTTACGCTGTTTTATTGTTGTGGTGTACTGGTTCCTGGTCACTCTATAATGCTGCAATAAAGCCTCTGTTTCTTCTGCAGGCCATGTTCTCCTTGCACGTTGATAGCTTTTTCGTCGGTAAATGATTTCGCGTCTAACAGCCTGGAGTTTTGGAGACCAACAGGGGAGAGCACCAGATGTGCATCTCTTCTTTTTGAGAGCCTTGTGGACATGTGCTGTGTCTTATGGAAGGCGGCCCCTAAACGTTAGTTTGTCTCTGCCGCCATGGGTCTCTGTGAATATACAAGACTCCATACAGTGGCTAGAAATGAGTATTGTGTTATGTTCGTGTAGTGTGTATGTTGTTGTGTTGTTTAGCTGTTTCTGGCCTCTTTCCTCCCAGGAATCAGAAATGTTTGCCAGTTACGATCACCAAAATATTACATATTTTGGTGATCGTAACTGGCAAACATTTTGTAACTGGCAAACATTTTGGTTTGCCAGTTACTTTGGTATTTGGGTGTTATCAGTTTCGATGGATCCGCATCCAAGAATGCTTTCTGCAGGATTCTGTGATATATTTCGTCCTGCAGTTGCGTTGGTCTGAAAAGGCAGAAAAGGACTTTTGTTCCTGGGAGTCTCTGCTTCTAGTCCCTGGGATGGCACCTTCGGGTTTACAATAATTGTTTTGGCCTCTTCCTGATTTCGATCTCGATGATGACACCGACATTTCCGGTCTTCCTCATCGATTTTATTTTGATGTTTTTGAATTCATCACTAAGGTTAGTGATTACGATATTCTTTACTTCTTCACTTGTGTGAAGGATCTCAGTATTAGTAGGCATCAGAATGACCAGGTTAGGTCTTTGTAGTAAGGGCCCTTTTTGCCGGGATGGCAAGGATTGATCGTCCCTCCGTTATGACTGTGGTCCTCAGCGCATGGACGTATGTCGGGGCGGGCTGTGGCATTTGGTTTGCCCATATTCAATGTATGCCTGGAGCTTTGCATTAGCTCTCCCACTTTCAACGTAGGTTTCCGCTAAGGGTGTATCCAATTTAATCCACAAATTCACGATTTGTGCCCTCAGCCTTGTGGTCATCTTTTAGTGTGTTCCTTGAATTGAGTTTCCAGGACAGATTTGAGGAACAGTGACTTTTCATGGACTGTGCCCTCTGGAAGGGTGGGATCCAGGGGAAGGCTCTTGTGGTTTATTCTCGCTGGCGACCCTTTGGCTTGGTTGGTTTTCAGTTGCATCCTTTGTTTTCGTTTGGGAGGCGTCTGCTGCTCGGTTTTAGGTAGTGCTGTCTTCCTGTCTTGCGTTTCCCTGTCTGAGAGGCCCCGGAATGTGGTTCTAACGCCTCTTCTTGGTAGTCTATGATGATGGGGTCATTATTTTGGCTCAGCTTCAAAGCGTCTGTGGCGTTTGTATGAATTTCTGTCCATTTTGAGAATTTCAGATTATCGAGCCTTTTTGGATAATCGGGGTTTATGCCCTCTGTCTCCAGTAGACCTTGAATGGTCATAGTGTGCTAAGATTTTGAGACTAGGTACTTGGAATGTGAGGTATTTATTGAAAGTAGGGGAGTTGAAGGACACAATTAAAGAGATACATAGGCTTAACCTTAAAACTTTTGGCCTCAGTGAAGTGAGGTGGAGGGAAAATGTAATATGTGACACTTATAACGGAGACAGATTATACTATTCAGAAAGCTTCAGTGGAGTAAATAGTGTTGGGATCCATGTAGTAAAGGACATGATAAAATACGTTAGCAATTTCATCCCAAAATCTGATACAATAAACTACTCCAACTGAGGGGCAGTCCAATAAATCGTATTCAAGTTTATGCCCCTACAGCTGATATGATAGATGAATAAGTAGACGAACTGTATGAACAGATAAAGAGTTTGATGAAGCTAACTAAGAACAAGAAATAAATATACGCATGGGACATTTTAATACGAAAGTAGGGAAAGAGGCACTAATGGATATTGCTGGAAAATTTGGACTGGGAATTAGAAAAGATAGAGGAGCTAGATTTATCCAGTTCTGCCAGGAAGAAGAAGATTTGTTAGTTGTCAACATGTGGTTTAAACAGCCACCAAGAATATACGAGTACTTGGAAACCACCAGAAGACACAGAAAACAAAATTATACGAAATCAAATTGATTATATAATGATCAACAAAAGATTCCGCAATAGTGTGTTAACGGCAAAGAATATTCAGGAGCAGATATTACATCAGACCATAATCCAATGGTAACAGTGTTCAGAGCAAGGCTAAAAACTCCCAAAAAAGGCAGGAAAAAGAAGACTTCAGAAGACAGAAAGTTGAACAATAAGAAGGTAGCGCATGCTATTTACAAAAGTCATAGAAACACAGGTAGAAGTTTAGGTCCAGAATAGAACCAGAGAAGTAAATGAAGAAAGTCCTGAAATGATGTGGGATAACATGAAGACTGCCATTAAGATAGCAGAGCAAAACCTTTTGAAAAATGGGATCCTTCATTGTACAAGAAAAAGATCTAGATGGTCATAGTTGATGAAACGGAAAATGCAGTGATGGATCTGAAAGGGAAAAAAAAAGCAGAACTGGGAAAGGTATATATCACATTTGTTCAAAGCGGAAGAAGAGATAAGAAGAAATTTGAAGAAAATAGACCTTGAAGGCCAACAGATACTTCAAAATGAGGTGATGAAGGCTTTTAAAATGGCAAACAGTGATAAGGCTGCTGCAGAGGATGGAATAATGACAGGATATCTAAAATTTATGGATGAAAATGGCATCGAGGCTCTGACACGTCTGCTCAACTAAGTTTAAGACTCAGGGAAGATTCCTCAGAATTGGTTGAAATTAACTTTCATACCGTTACCGAAAAGACAAATGCAAAGAATTTTGCTGAATATCGAACAATCAGCCTCATGAGTTATACATTAAAGATATTTTTAAGAATAATTTATCTTCGCATCCAGGGTAAATGTGAAAAGGAAACTGGGAAAACTCAGTTTGGATTTAGGAAGGGTGGGTACCAGAGAAGCTATGTTCAGTCTTTCAGTATTAATAGAAAGATGCCTCGAAATGCAACTAGCTGTCTATTCTTGTTTCATTTGAATATGAAAAAGCATTTGACAGAGTTCAGCATTGAAAATTGTTTGCTATCCTGGATAGCAAAGACATCCAAATAATCGAGAATCTGTACTATAATTAGAGTGCTGAGGTGAGAGTGTAGTGTGGAAGATGAGCTGACAGAAGAAATTACAATAAAGAGAGGTGTTCGACGTGGGTGCATTCTATTTCCATTACTGTTCAACCTATAATCTGAAAAAAATTATGAAGGAGGCACTGGATGGTGGAGCAGAAGGATTTGCTTTAAATGGAGTAGTCATCGATGATATACGCTATGCCGATGATATAGTTATCACTGCAGGAAGTGATTCTGATCTTCAAACATTCATGAAAATAGTCAATGCAGAAAGGAATAATAATGAAATAAATATTCATTTATTGCAAATACAGCAAGCATATCACAGGATATGGTTAGAGGCAGATAATAATACAATGGAAATAACATAAAATAATCGAATACATAGCAGTTTCCATATAAACATTGACAATTACTAGGAATTATACTTATGAATTAAAAAAGAATTTGCAGAACAGGACATTTTGCTTTCAGCTGCAGTTACTGGGTTGAAGAGAGACTGCTGTTTTTGTTTCTCTTCATTTTATCGGGTATCTGACTCCTGTAGGCTTCAGATTTGAGTAACCGGTTGCAATCAAATTTGTGATGATTTATGAGGTGGAGGAGTGCATTGGGGAATATTCTGTCCATTTGTTTGAACCTAGAGAGGTTGGATTTGAATTGCTGGATTCTTGAATTTTCCCTGTTTGCAGCAGCTATTATATTCGCTGACTTTGGTGAATCGCACGCAGAAGTGATTAACTTTGCAAGAAGCGTTGCTTGGATATTGTATGGGGAAAACGAAGCTTACTATTGAGCCATCTAAGAACCCAATATTCTAGGGTAATGAATTTCTTGGAGGTTACTTGAGGAGCACCAGACCAGATTTCGGAAGCATAAGACAGAATGGGAAAGATGCATCTTTGAACATTCTTAATGACTGTTTTTCTGTCTTTGAATCTCTGCTGTTTCTTGTTTGATTAACCATTTTGCCTTTTGAATTTTTTGAGCAACATAGAAATAGTGGGCATTAAAGGAGAGCTTTTTATCAAAAACAACTCCAAGGTCTTTGCAAGCATAAACATTTGGGATTGGGATATCTGCAATTTTTATTTCTATATGGTTGGGTTGTTTCTGAAGGGAATAAGTAATTTGAGCAGATTTGCTCGCATTTATATTCAGATTGAGATCTTTCAGGTACTTGATGATTTCACAAATCTGTGAATTTGCATCATTAATAACTTTGCGAATATCATCACGGGCTTTAGAGATTATAAATAACTTTAAATCATCGGCATATGATAGTAGATTTGTATTTTCTTGTAGAAGTAGTTGAAGAGATGCTGAAAATATAATACTGGAGAGAACGGCTCTTTGTTGACGTTGTGACGAAAATATTGTCAGTACTAGTGGGGAAGAGTAGAAATCTGCGATTTAGGTTGTATTGACAATAGGAAACAATCATTGTGTCACCGAGAAAATGATTTTTTAGTATTTCAAAGGTTTGTTTGAGATCTATGTTGTCGAAAGCACTTTTGATGTCAAAATACATCGCATTGTGCTTATCTTGAAACGCAGTGTGGATGCGCACAATGGTGTAGATTTTTTTTTTTTTTTTTTTTTTGATTTGGTAGTTGTTGGCGCATCGGCTTCTATGGCCATATTGCACCTCCCAAGGTTTTTGCAGTACTTTGATCCAAGCCCGAGGCGAGAATCGAACCCGCGACCTTGGGTTGCCGGGCAGGTACTTTACCCACTCGGCTAGCCCGGTCGGCGCACAATGGTGTAGATAAGCTTGTTGTTGTGGAGGCCTCTCTAGGATCAAAATGCATATTGACAGGTGCATTAGCGAAGATTGCATGTTGAAGATATGCGAGCATGATTTTTCAATAATTTAGTAATTATTGACGAAACAGCAATTGGTCGATGGCCGAGATGGTTATTTCTGCAAGCTTTTTTTGGAATCAGCGTAATCCTGAAAGTTTTCCACTGTCTTGGAAGGAATGGCTGGCAGACGCACCTGGAAATGATATGCACTAATGAATCAATGATTTATACGCTGAACAATCTAATAATAAAACCAGGGATGCCGTCAGGGCCTTCACTGCTATCAAGGCGTAATTGGTTAACTGCACTCTGAACTGTATTCTTGTTCACAAATTGATTAATTAGCAGGGCTCAATTAGTACGCCTGAATTTTTTTGAGTTGAAACAAAGCTCTGCTCTTTTTATATTTTATGTGCTGATGAAGTGCCGTATTTCTTCCACTGTCTGTGGTATTTTTGCTCACTTTTAAAGTGTGGTTTCAGGTGGGATTTGAACCAAGGTTTGGAGTGAGAAGATATTGTTTTCAGTTGATTCAGCCATTTTATAAGAAGAAAGGTGACGTCCTGTATAGGAATATTTTTCAGAAAATCCCATGGGTAGTATTTTAAGAACTCCAAAAACATTTCTTTCTAAAGGATTTTAATTGATGATATTCTATTGGTAATTTCCAGAGGTGGGGGAGGGGGGCTAGAATTCTCGCAACAAATCGTTTCTTCTAGTTCTATACATTTGTGGTCAGATTTAAACGTAATGTTGCTGTTAAGTATTTCGTGCAGTGGAAAATTAGAGTACACAAGATCAAGCGCTTGATTACCTCTTGTAACAGGGACGTTGATTATTTTAGCTCCTAGAATTAAATGAGTCGGACAGCAACTTCATTTGTAAATTATATTTGGGCAGGGGAAGGTTAAAGTTGCTCATTATGATGATGTCAGTTTGAGGCTTAAGAACAGTTGTGATCCAGATTATTATTTCATTAATGATGACATCAGCTGTCCAGGTGGAATATAAATATACTTTTGAAGCAAAGAATGTTTAACTTGGATTAGTAGGGAAATTCATTGAAAGTTGAAGGAATTAGAGCTGTACGTGTTCAAAACTTTAATATTGGATTTTAAATTATTGATGTCCCACCACCTCTACGATTAATTCTTGATGACATGTATGGCGTGGAGCTTAGATTCTTCTGCAATAGGAAAACATCCTGTAGAGATTCCTGCATCCACGTTTCAACTAAACACATGATGTCATGCGATTCTTCAACCATTAATGGAATAAGCGTCGACAGTTTATTTTTTATGCTTCTTAGATTTTGAAGAAAAATGCTGAGGTGGACATATGTGTTGGAAGAATTTTTGCAAACAGATGTATTAGGTGGCAGATTAAATGATGGATTATAATGAGAATCAGGAATATTATTCTCTAGTTATGCAGAGAGTTTAGAAGATTGAGAATTAGTTGGTAACTTTCCACTAGAGTTGCTGACCGAACCCCCAATAGCTCCACAAAATGGCATGACGAGTAGAGTTAACAGGAAGTTTAAACTGTATTCATATCAAAGTGTTACAATGCATCGTAGAAGTCTTTCTACTAAAACTGATGGTGCTGTACTCCACGCGTCCTTCAAAGGATTTCAGTGTCCTCATAATAATTTTTGTCCTATGTTATAAGTCCCGTTATAACCTACAAAGAGATTCTAGACGTTATTTCATCTGGAGACAAAGAGGAATGCGGTACCATTCCTCCAACATCACAGAAAGGGACAGTGGTTGAGGCAATCTCGTGTGTGGAAAAAAAATAATGATCATCAGCCGCACCCCATCATGTTTTTGATAGGGGTACCGTAACTGTGCAGAGGTACCGAGAACTGACCCTCGAACCTTCTGTGCGATTTTTCAGGTGGTGAGATGAAGTACCTTTCATTTGTTAAATTTTAAACTTCAATTACCACTTCTTAGTGCCCGTGCACCTAATTTTATGATTAATTTCCCGAATGTTTCCCCTTTACAATTTGCAGTGGAAACTTCATCATTTGGTCTCACTGAAGGAAATTCAAAAATAGTCGATAGCACTATTGATAGTTATATCTTTCAAGAAATCTCTTGTCAGTGCACTGTGGTCACTGCCACCTAGTTTTTTTTTTATCCGCAGATTCATTAGGCCTATAACACACTCTACTCTCATTATATATATATATTGGAGTATACATATAGGGAAAAGAATCTTAAAAGTATAGGGTAGAAGAGTAATAAATATTATATGGTTGTAATTAATCTGGACGGCTAGGTTTAGAGACAATAAAACTATAGAGCTTTATTAAGTGTTATATAAAGTTATTATTTTACTAATTAACTGTTAAAAAGATAACTATATTTACTTTTCACTTCAGTTAATCACAGAAAACGGAGAAAAATCAATTAAGTTTAAGAAAAAACATAATGGGCCTGAAATACAACTTACTGCGTTTATTAATTAACATGTTTTTATTTTAATAACCATAACACAGTCTATGTATTTGCTTCCACATTTCAACCACCTCACAAGGACAGACAATCATACCGAATAATAGCCACATAATCAACCAATTCATGCTACTCTTCCAGGACTGCAGAGTCGTTTCCAGGAGGCTTAGGTGCATGGCTGGTTTTGGATCCACCCAAACTTTTGTTGGTTCCAAATTTAAGAAAATTTGGGAAGGCTCGATCTATCACTCTAAAATAGGCTAATATAAAATTTCAACCATCGGGAGTTGGTTTATTACATGAGGACGAACAGACGGACAAAGGTAATTTCACGGATTGCTGTTGATTAAATTTAAATGAAATTTCGAAACCCTCGACAGATCTTTCTGAATGGTGGTTGGGAAACTATCAGAAATACGTATATTAAAGAACCAGAAAATTAGTGATGGAAAACAGAAAAGTGTTTTAATAAAGCTTTTACTTACGTAATAAAGAAGAAGGTGTCAACGCTGACGTATCCATTAAACAGACTATACTTGGAGATGTCATTAAACCATTTGTTCAAGATCATTGAGTTTTCTATCAAAGAAAATAAATAAATTTCCTGGTGTGTTTTCAGTTGTCATTACATATCGAATTATGATTGAAATGTTTTAAAAATTCCAATTACTTAATGAAATAGTAACGAAGTAATGGTATTAGTATTAGAATGGCACGATGATGCAAGGAAGAGCTTAATCTGAATCTGCTAAAATAACTCCCTGATGAGTTCTTTTATCTTTCTTTAGATGCAGCTTGCAGACCTGGATATTACGTTCCAAGTGAGGTTTCTCTCCCTTATGCATAGGAATAATGAAATTAATTCTTTACATTTGGAAAATTCTGATAATAGGTATACCCCCAAGAGAGTTTCGGACACTGATCTTGCAACATTCCCATTTCCACTCCAGCCCACTCTGAGGAATATCCATTTATGACTTCTCTCTGTAAGCTGTTCTTCGTCAAACCCCAAACCCACTGAATCGTCCTTATTAAAAGCCCTATTGAAAATCCAGATAAGAGTCTGTTGCCCATTTTAATAGGTGGAGCAAGAAGTTTGGTGTTAATTAAATTTGGACGTGTGGAGGAGACGCTTTGTGAAGTGAAAGAAGGGTAGGGAGATTGAAGGCTGGGGGAAGGAAAAGGAATTAAGGGGCCGATAGAGTAGATGGTCCCTGCTAGTGGTGGAGCATGCCCGTGCCCCACCAGAAAAAAAATGGGAGAGGCAGGGGGATGGGGAACAAGTTTCTCTCCCCCCGCCGGGGAAAGGGGTTAAAAGATACCTCACTAGTGCGGGGGTAGAGAGCGCCAAATGGCCTTCTATACGTCGTAAGATGTTAACTTGATAGTGTCATGTCCAGCATTTGGGTCCAAAAAATGAGCCCTACTCCTATTATGGTGTGTCATTTTCTTTAGGAGGTAAAAGGGTTCTTCGTCTTGTAAACAGCAGGTGGGCAAAGTGGGTAAGGCCCTGTAGTTGTCTTGCTCCTGTAAAATGACGTGCTCTTCTTTCCTGAGTAGTGAGTGGATAGTTGTGTATAGTTGTCCACGCAGGTCTTCATATACCCTTGGAAGGTGTAAAGTGTATTTAGTGTCAGACGGCACCAGGGGTTTCCCCCATCTCCGCGTTGCTTTCATTGTGGGTGTACCAGTTTGCTGGAAATGCCAGGGGTTTAAAAGTGTATGATTATTGTATATGTGTAGTGTCGTGTACCGTTGTTCATCTGGTCGTTTAGCCGCTGGACCCCTGCTGAGGCCCACCTGCCCCACCTTCGCCCCGTGGAGGCAGACCAGGAACCCAGTTGTTTTAGTTTCACTCTGGCAGGTCCTGCCACCTAATTTCCTGAGATTTCAGAGGGTAGGACCTTAACAAAAAAAAAAAAAATGCGCGCGCTCTTTTATATGCACGTACGTACAGACAGATACATATATCCATCATTGTCGGTTTGATGATCGTTGTTGTTGTTTTTGTTTGGTTTTTTAGAAGCATTAGCAACTGAGGCTATATTGCTCCGGGATATGCGGTGGTCATTTTCTGACCTTTCCGCATCCTCCGTATTCGGTGGTGACGGGCTCGAACCCCGGTCTAATCAAGAAGCGTGTGCTACGCACTGCTGCTCCTTCCCACCTGGCTACAGAGGCGCCTGATGATCGTTAGGTCAGGGGGATAATGCTTGCATAATAAATGCCGAAAAAAATGGGCGACGGGAATTTTGACATAATTAAGTTTTTGTGTGTGGGACATTCGCTAGCATAAAGATAGAGTGGGTGGGAGTTGATGGCTGGGGGGTTAAGGCAGAAATATGGGAATGATAGAGTAGGCAACCCCAGAAGTCAGTGAGGCAGGCCCATGCCTCACCAGGAGAAAGTAGGGGGCGTGGGGGGAACCGTCCCACTACCGGCACAGGGGGAGAGGGTGGAAAGGCACCAGGCAGGGGAGCCCGGTGCAATCGCCAACAAGCGTCTGCAGGAAAACTATACAATGACCCTGTTGGTGTTAAAAAAATAAGACCCCGTAGCGTCTTATTTTTTTACGGAGATATTTCAGATGGTCCTGAAATGACAGGTTTTGGTCCAATATCACGCCTAGGTATTTCAGTTGGTTGGAGAATTTGATTGTTTCCTGCCCAATTTTTATTTGCGGAGGCCGCCTAAGATCAAGGCGTCCCTTTAGTAGGATTGGAGTTTGTTTTTGTGGGGGATATTTTGAGTTGATTTCGGTTTGCCCATTCTTGGAGAGTGGTCAGGGCCTGATTTGCGAGGACCTCTAACGCGGCTCTTGAGTTTGCCTGTATCGTCAGAATGAGATCGTTCGCAAATGACTGAGATTGTACTTCATGGAGATCGATGTTAAGAAAGGTGTCCAAGACAATATTCCACAGTAGTGGGCCAAGGACCGAACCTTGAGGGCAGCCCCGATGGACATGCCTGGAGAGTGTGCCATAGGGGGCGGTGACTTTGATGGTTCTGTTGCTTAGGTAACTTTTAATGGTGTTATAGAGGTTTTCCGGCATGTTGGCTTCGCGCAGCCTCGCCAGGACGCTCGGCCACCAAAGTGAGTCGAACGCCCCAGCGAAGTCCACGGCTATCACTAGGAAGTACTTTGTATTACATCTGATTACCTTGGTCAGGAGGTGAGTTAAGGCGTCCACGGCGGAGGTTCCCCGTCTGAAGCCGAATTGGTTTGCTGAGGCCAGGCCTGCCTCATCATAGTAATGTTGGATCTGTGTGTAGAGTAGTCGTTCGATTAGTTTACTGATAACTGTCAAAAGTGCAATGGGCCGGTAAGAGTCCGGAAGGTGTGGTGGCTTTGTTGGATTCTTTAGGATGAGTTTAACGTTTGCCATTTCCAGGAAGTCGGGAAGGTACCTTCTCTGAGACAGAGGTTATATAGGTTTAATAGTTTTAAGAGAGCCAATTGTGCTTTTAACTCTAGTCACTGGATTTCATAGATTGCACATTCAAAAAGAATTTGTGCCCAGTCTTCACTCTCGCCACACGAGAGTGAAGCCTGGCCACACTAGTGAAGACTGAAAGCGTACCAGTTCCGCATTGTGCGCTAATCATTTGAGAATCATGTTCAAGAATTTCCTGTGCTTTCTCCGGCAGCCAATCCCCCACATCAATCCCACGAAACATTTGTGGGATACAGTGGAACTCAGTATTCGCCACTCCACGCCAGAGATTCAGTCTATTGCTGACTCCAGAAAGTCCTTCTGTCCACCTGGTACACGATACCTGAGAACATCTTCCATGGCCTCTTGGAGTTGACGCCACACTGGGTTCAAGCATTTATCATGGCGAAAGATGTCGCAGCACGCCATTAAGTTGAATCATAATGTTTTGGCTGATGAGCGTGTAATATGGAATAAAGGGAAAATTATCCAGACACATCTGAGTCATGGAGTGGCCCAAAAGTTTGGGAATATTCTGTATTTGAAAATCTTTAATAACTCGATGTAATACGGTACATGCGCAAATACTGAAATACGAATAATGGCACAGCTCGTGCAGCTTTCTTGGAACCTCAGTTCCATCTGTGCAGTTAATTGCGAATCAGTATTTTATTAAAATTGAAAAAAATGAAAATCGGATTAAAATTGAAAACTCCAATTTCAATCGTGATGAGCAGAATAAAAACCATAACTAGGAGAAAAATAATATTTACAAATTACGACTGAATGACTTACGTATAACATCCCCTCTTAAAAATCCACCGGTGTGTAAATATATTATCCAGCATATGCTGATGAACCTCATTCCATGTAGGAAACAGCATTTTTCCGAGGGCTCGCTCACTAATTTATCCACATTTTTGAAGAAGGAGAAGGTTGATAAAATTAGACGAAACGTGCCTAGAAATGGAAGAAGAAAAGATTTAGTGTAAAAAACATAATTGCGTAAAAAGAACAATGTAAGTTTGGTTCCAGTTAACTGTAAGAGCGTTCTTGGGCCCGACGAGTTTGGTGTATCATCTCATCCTCTTAACACGCCAAAAGCCCTCACAAAACCTTTTGGAACAAATCAATACAAATTCATAGTCAGCGACGAACTCTTTTTGTAGGTAAATTTATTAGGACAAAAGGATAAAATGACTCTATCCTTCCATCCTACTAAATATATCTACAAAATGAAATACTACTGCAATTAAATTTAACTTGTTGTGTTGAATTCTTGTATTTCAAGCATGTTGGTTGTGCAACGATCTTAGATTACAATTCTGTGTACTGTAAGGCGAGATTGAGTTTCTTCGAACGTCGAGTTGATGCCCTGCAATGAAATTGAACTGGGGACTAGACAGATACCCATATATTCGATATCATCTCAAACGCTCTCCCAATTCCGACCACTAGACTGAATCTTTCGAATTCTCTGGCTCCACATGAGATGGTCATATGGGGTGATTCAATAGTAAGGGAAACCAAATATATATTCTGCAAAAAAGACCAATCAAACTAAAGTATGTTTTGTGGATGTAATACTTGATAATGCGACTATCCGGCTCTCAGTATTTAAAGGTACTTACATGTGAATGGTATTAATGACTTAAAACATAAGAATGCACCTATTCACATAGGATGATTTAGTTGCTACTGACACCTCACATGTAGGATGACCATGCACCTGTGTACCATAAAGTGGCACCTTCTGGTGTGGGATGCCAAATGGCGCTCCTCTTTGCAGGGTTCTCTCTCCTGCAAATTTACTTTCTCTAGGCTTGGGTTGGCATCTTGGCCCAGGCATGTTCAACCCTTCGTTCCTCCACAGCCTCCTTCATCTGGAGGACGCCTTCTTTCCTCGTCCTTCCACCTTATTCCCGTCTTTGACTCCTACTCTTTAACTAACACCCTTGCTCACACTTATTTTTGGACTCCGTCTAGGAAGCTCGGGTGACCCTCGCAGCGACCAGCCAGAGAATGATGAGCAGCGTGGCTGGTCTCGTGTTGGTTGGGGGCAATGTAGGGTCCTACTAGAGACCCTGCGACTAAGTATCCAGAGGAACAACAGAACCCAACACAATACTCTTCGTATACATGCTACACACACATTTCTGCCATTTACAGAGTTTTGTATAGCTCCCAAATTATTGATGGCGCCTTACCCCCAGACAGTATGACACTATGCCACAAAACACATCATGTGACCCCATCGGTTTATGTATTGTCGCCTCGATTTGTGCATAGCCCAAACCTCCATTTTCTAATGAGGTCCAAGACTTTCTAATTTACTCACATCTCCAATATCCAGAAATTGCGTCATAAACAATTAGGAATGTTGGTGATCCCTACTTTTTTATGTAGGCTGATCCTCTAATATTTTGCCAACAAATGCTAAATAATCGTATTCGTTGAAAGGTTCAATGCACAAATGAATCCATTGGTGCTTCGTGGATGCAACTTGGAAGATTCGATGATATAAGAAAAATGCGTGTCATCTCAGTATTTGTTATCTAATGTCCCAACTACTTGTTAAGTCTAATAATTAAAGCTGGGTGGCCGTCAGTGTTTATCCAAATATACAAAATAAAAGAAACAAACTCACCTTGATCTTCTGACCCCTTCTTTTTCTGGAATAGATCAATTACAGTTCCTACCAAGGCCAAAGCAATGAGAATGCCCACCACTGATCTACGAAATAGAATACTCAGATACTATTTATGAATTAAATTACTATTTAATTCAGATAAAACAATTCATTAAAAGTCGGGGCATGGCCGCCTGCAGGATATTCTGCAAGATGGGGAATGTGGAAATAATGTTCATCAAATTTTCGAATACATGCAATGTCTTAGTTAATTCCAGTTTGGTTGAGTTACATGTACAGTCGAGTCAACGTTGCATGTAGAATTTCTATTGTTCTAAGGTTTCAATAAATTAAGGAAAATAATAAAAATTCTACATTATTCGAAATCCGAAGTTGGTGCACTTGCACCACCTTGCACCATGCTCCCGGTGCCCATGAAACGATTCATACATTAGATTCAGAATTCAATAATAACTAATAAACAGCAACATTTGCCTGTGAAATACAAGTGGTCCAGGAAAGGAGGAAACCCAAGCCTTTATATATTGCATTTGAGGCGTAAAGATCTACAAGTGGAGGATTCCTTGAAACTGAAAAATGCCACATTTATATGCTGTATGTTTCTTTACTATTTCCACAAGGATTATTTCCCCTCTACAACAAAAATGGCTGTTTTAATTGCAGCCATATTATCACTACTTTCTAACCAGCCCTCGAAACTTCCAAGATTGAAAGTGTCCGATTATTGGTGATTATGTATCACCACCGATACACTACACAGGCGTGTAAAAGTTCCATATTACTACGCTATAAACCAGAGTGACTTATACGTACACTTGGCCCTTTCCATTTAAGATTTCCTCGCGAACCACTCAATTACTGTGTTCCTCTATTTTTTCAACCATTAAGGAAATTATTAAAAATGCGAAACTGAGACTATTAGAGGTGCAAAAGAAACCTATCAGGACTGTTGTCAGAAGTTGCAGAAGCGTTGGAATTGCTGTATGCAGTGTCAATGAGACTACTTCGAAAGTGACCCATCCTAATCGTCGTTAAGTTTCATCATTTCAAAAATCTTATTTCAGTCACCGAATTTTTATTGATTGCACCCGGTATTCTGGAACGAAGACAGTCGAAATTCCCCTTCTAGGGTTAGAAGAGACAATTCCTGTTTCATGATCTGGTTTCGCAATTTTCCAAATGGTCGAAGAGTAACTTTCCACGTAAAAACAATAAAGCGAAGTCATTGCCATTTGAATTAATCTTTATTGTTGATACATTCAATGGCTCAAACAAAAAACGCACATCTTTATTCAGTATCGAATCGGGCCTTCTTTATTCGAATAACATCAAGTGTGCGGCGTGATATCGATTCTATTAAATGTGTTAGTGCGTTTTGGTCTAATTATAACCATTCTTCTAGCAAATATTGCATAGCTGCGAGAAAGCTGAGGGAAGAGGAGTTCATTCCTTTCTCCAGTATGTCCCAAACATTCTCAATAGAATTCAGATCAGGGAATATGGTGGAAATCCATGTCACGTTCTCCGAACCATTCTTGGACGATGCATTCCTGCACTATCATCCATAAATTGGTCATCATCTTGGAGATAAAATTGTACCATTGAAGGGTGTAGTTTTATTTTATTTTATTTTATTTATTATAGTTGGCGTATCGGCTTCTGTGGCCGTAATGCACCTCCCAAAGTTTTTGCATTTTTTTTTACTCTGATCCAAGCCCGAATCGGGATTCGAACCCGTGACCTTTAGGTAAAGAAATCGATATTGGCAGTCTGAATCAATTGATTTCCAAATAGTCTTCGACTGCCAATATCGATTTCTTCAATTAACTGATTGGTTGAATTTGGGCATTTCTGGGAAAATTGAATTCAGATGTTATTTTGTACACACTGGATGTCCTAGTTTTCCATACAATCCTTAAAGTACGACTGCTTCGCTCTTGAGGTATTGTCTTTCTGCTAAATTTACGCCTTTGAACTGTGGAAGAACCCCGTGCTTTGCAGACATTAAAAATCATAGAGATGGACCCTTTGGAGAAACCAGTTGTCTTTTCTTTCTTGAATTGTAGCTTGTGTTAATCTTGCACCAACGATGAGTTTCAGTCCAGAAGGTCACACGTTTTCCCCATTCTGGCTTTAGATTTCTCCAGTCGAACTGTCGTTGCTGTCTTTATATTGAACCAGGCAACACGTCATCACCATAAGAGTTTTCTTTGCATCTATTTGCATTTATTGGCACTGATTTGCATTTGTTTTACTTGTTGCTGTCTTAAAGATTCGTGATAACATAGCTTGCGCCAGTTCAATTTAAAATTTACAATTCTTTGCATTCAAATTACTTTAATGCTTTGGGATTTTACACATTGGTAGATGCCCTCTTGAGCATCTATCAGTTCTCCAAATATGCAAATGAATAATTTAATATAAAGTCACAATTATCTCCGTGTATGTTCCGTGGTCGATCTTCTCTTTTGTAGACGATAATCCAGAGTTTCCGGGAGAAAAAATCATTCCATACTCCCTCGCCTGAGACCAACCAACTCAGTCACGTTGTGAAAAAGGTCCATAAAAATTCCTCCCGTTATCGATGCCTTCGAACTCAGACCTTAGCCACCAGATGTGGGCAGAACGGCAAGCCTACCGGCTGTGCTGTCCACGTAGACACCGTTACAGTAATTGACCAGATTTATTAGGGAAGAACCATGCTGACACCTATTAGGATGCAATTCTTTTCCAGATGGTGTTTTGTTTGGTCTTTAACCACAGACCCTCATAAACTTATGAACCACGGAACTCAGACTCGTGTGTCCGCGTAGCTGACCGTTAGAAGCTTCAAAGGTTTGCAGTAGCCGATGTTGCAAAACCAAATTTCAACCAGGATCCAGCAAGACGGGAAAGTTCAGGAATAGAATTTTCGGATTGCCGAAGAGGTTGATTACATCATCAACAAAGGCCTTCTTCAGTTGATAGAATCGCCGTCCTCCCTACACCGGGAGAAAAGACCTGAGTTCGAATCCCATCCATGACTAGAGGAATTTTCATGGGTACTTTTCATAACGTGGCTGAGTTAGTCGGTCTGAAGCGAGGGTACAATGCTTTTTTCTCCCGGAAACTCGACATTTTTGTCTAGCAAATAGAAAGTCGGGCACAGAACAAACGCAATAAACAGACAATATACACGAAGGAACTTACCCGCTAATGCTCCTAAAACCTTACTACAAACAAACATGACTACAGATGTCTCAATAAAATCTTATGTCTATCTTTTCATGCTGGAACAGAGTAGAAACTTTAAATGCAATTAGTTGTCGTTTGTAGAGTCTGAAGAAGGGAATTACATCCTATCAAGTGATTAGGTTTCTTTCTTTGCTTTCAAGTATTAAAATTAATTTGGTTTGTAGAATGCTTAGAAGATACTTCTGACTTCATTGTATCGTCCAAACAGCAATTTTCACAACAGACATCTTCTTTGTTTGGGGCTTTTATGGTTCGGCCTGGAACCGTTGATCATGGTGGAAAAAATTCCCCATGCCACATCGTGTACTGACATTTTGAACAACTCAGTGGTACGCGTGATCTATTAATTTTGTGGAGCTGGATCCTTCATGCTTCATCCAGAAAAGTCAGACTTGTACTACAGGACTTGAGGATATGAAAGTTCTCAGTTAGCCTGGCTGTCTCAGAGTCATGATCCCAACATAAGAGAGCACGTGTGGACAAATTGGAATTGGGACACAAATTGGAAGACCTTACTTCGACTGCTATCCAAGCGATTATATCCAAGAATACTGACGTCCAACGTTATTATTATTTTATAATGAAATTGCTTGAGGATAATATATATACATATTATATATATATACATTATATTATCCTCAAAAATATATATACATTATATTTTTGAGGATAATATGTACATTATATTGCCAAAAGTAACCGAGCACCTGCACTTTCGAAGAACTTTTTGTTCTTTGAAAATATCTAATAACGAATTAGCCTAGCTTAATTATTCTTTATACCCTTGTCGGTAGAATCCAAACCAATATTTGATAACACAAAATGATCGTCATTCATGAGATTCGATCTCGCTTATTTTACAGTCGGTGTGGAGAAGATGGTGATGGCATCCTCGAAGACATTGATAACATAAAGCTGACATCTTGGATCCTCAGTTACTCCTCCAGAACACCATTTTAATTCAGTTGCTAATTGGAGGGTTATTGCCCTCGCCAAAGCCGACGTTTCACTTCATCTGAAAGGAGTTCAATAGGTTAAGGAGGGTGCTTTGTATAGATTCGTGTAGCTTTTGCACGCTCATGTCTTCAAACTAATTCTCTTAAGCCAGTACTTTCAATCATCTTTTGGACCCTTGTGGGTAGCACTTTTGGAAGAATTGCAATCCTGCGGACACTGTGGAAGAGTTCGATTCCCTTGAATATTTTTGGGGTCTGTTTCACAAGGTGGCAGGGTTAATCGGTTTCCGACCTGGGAAATGGTTTTTCCTCCCGGAAACTGGGGTTTTTCGTCCAGTGACGGAATATCGTCCACAGAATTCGTGCAGTTAGAATCATTATATACGGCGCATTATGGTGTAATGTCAATCAATCATCTTTTCGATTTCATTGATCTGCTTATTTCTTTATCGTTTCCTATTTCCGATAGGTGAATGATAGATATAGGTCATATTTCCCAAATCCGAGTGGAGTCCAGATACTTTTGGCAATATAATGTATATCACAAACTGTTATCAGAGAGTGAGCTTCACTTACAGGAAGACGATATGTACAACTTCTACTTTGACTGGTTCATCTACGAGACAGTGAGGTATCGATGCACTGAAGGATTCATTGACGAGCTTGATGGCTGTTCAGAAATGAAAAATCTATTTAAGGCTAACAATGAAGGAATATAAACGTCAATCTATAAATTCACTGTATAAATCAATTGTGTTTTTAAAATTTACATTGAGGCAATTGAGGATATGAGGAATGCGTATCTGTACATGTCAGCAATTCTTCAGGATTAGATACATTAACGTACCTCTGTTTCCTACCTTCTGAACATCCATCGGTGAACAGGCAGAAGGGAGACATAATCCTGTTTTATACTTACTCGCGTACAACAAATTCGTCAAACCTTTCATCAAATCCATCACCTGCAAATAGACAATAAAAAAATATAAGGTGTTGCTGAGATTTACAAAATTGACAAAAGCACAGAGATAGCTACATTACCCAGCCATTTTATTAGTATCATCAGATAATTGCCCAAATTGCAAAAAGGTGTTGAAAAGTAGAAGTCTTTATTGTATACCCAAGGCACACGGCTAAAAGCCAGGGGTTTACACGAAAGGACAACACAACACAGTAAACAAAGATGAAACAGCATAGGAAACATAAACTACCCTACCATTAATATCCGGACACCCCTCCATTGAGGGCGAAACAGGTCCTGTGCATGAACACGTCACAGAACCTTCAATAAATATCTACACTGGGCTTCGAACAGGCAATTGCAAAAGGGGGCAATCCAGATGACACACTCAACAGGCTTCCAACGTGGAATAATCGTAGGATGCCACCTACGCAAGCGTTCTGTACGAGACATCGCAGTCACTCTTTGGATCGCTAGGTCAATGGTCAGTGACGTCTTACGCAAATGGCAGAGGAATGGGACTGAAACTGCAAAAAAAAAAAAAAAAAAAAAAAAAAAAAAAAAAAAAGCCTGATTAACCCCGAAAATGAACAGAACGGGACAATAGAATTCTGCGAAAAACTGTGCGGCCAAGTGACACAAACCCTCTGTGAGAGTATTGGGATTAATGTCAGTACCAGTACACTCCATGATATGGTCGTGTAGCTCTGACGACCATTACAATGGTCGTGTAGCTCTTCTTAAGCCATTAATTACCTCAACTAATGCTAGACTGCCGATTAACATGATGTAAGGAGCGCGAATCCTGGACTGTAGAGCAATAGAAAACAATCCTACGGACAGATGAGTCGAAGTTCGCACTCTACGTCTGATGGCCGTTTCTGGGTTTGGTGAATGCCAGGGAAACAGCTCCTTCCTGATTGTATCCTCCCAACAATGAAGTTAGATGGAGTCAGTGTCATGGTATGGGGCTGCTTTTCATGGTATGGCTTGTGCCCATTAGTCATTATCGACAAAACCATATACGTTGTGCAATTCCAGGACATTCGGGACAATTATGCACTTCCAACATTATGGCAATGCTTCGGGGAAAGCCCATACCTGCATCAGCAAAACAGCGTGTCATGCCATATTATTCGGGTCGTAACAGTGGTTTGAGGACATGGGGGTGGAAAAGTTGGATTGGCCAGCCCAGAGTAAGCTGAACCCTATTGAGCATATTTGGGATGTATTCGATTGTCGGGTACGTGTACGTCCAGATCGCCCAAAGAACAAGACGGAACTGGTGACTACGTTAAAGGTCGAGTGGAGAAACATATCACTTGACATTTATAAAATGCTGGTTGAGAGTATGCCGCGAAGATTGAAGGCTGTTATAAAAGCAAAAGAATTGCACAGAAAATATTAAATGACACAAGAAGAGCTCTCTTTTTTTGTCTAACCGCAGGTGTCCGGATATAAATCGTAGGGCATTGTAGTATTATTCCTAATTTAGCTTTCGGTCAACTCTCGGTTGAGGTTGTTGTTGAACAGAAGAAATCGCGGATCCTTTTAATTCGGTTCCATCATTTGTGGATTCAGTTATGAGCGAGAATTTCAACTGTTTCGAATTCTCAGGATTGATGAAGACCGAAACCAGAGATGATAGCTTTGTGGTTCTGGATTTTCTGAAGGATTAAGGCATTGATAGTCAACAGACTCTATAGAGTTGATGCGAGTGAATAGTTTAATGTCATCAGCAAAAGTAATGATATCAGTTCGGCCCGTTACAAATAGTGCAAGAACAGCTGAGAACAAGATACCAGACAGGACCCCGCCTTCTGGGCCTCCATCTGTAATAGTCCTGGTGTAGCGCAGATTGAAATCGCGAACAAAATTAGTCCTGTTCTCAAGGCTGAATAAACCACAGCACGTCTCCAGCACATGTTGGCAAAGCCTACTACGTGAGGTATTACTCGCCTAGTAGGCTTTGGCAACACGTGAACGGATATGGCATCAAAATGTAGCCTGGACGTCGATATAAGTAACAGTTATTTCGGAACAGAGCTCAAATGAACTTTGTTGTAGTGGTTATTAGATTTGTAGTGGTGGATCTTGATCGAATATAATAATGGAACTGCTGTAGACACTGTGGCATTATTTGGGTAGTTAGCCTTCTCAGAAGAGATTTCTCAAAGAGCTTTAATAGGTTTTGATGAAGAAGAAATTGATAAAAGTGAACGAAGTTTAATTTTGAACCTAATGCTGCTGATTTATTCAAATTGCTTAATATAATTCGGTTTAAATTATATTATTTCTGGTACTTAAACAATTTAATGTCCAAATCATTAGAGCATAGTCAGCCTCCAACCACGCGAAGAAACGTAAACACGTTATGGTTGCTTAAACTCTGATGAGGGGAGTTGTTAGAAGGCCATAACAAAAACAGCCAAAATGGATGCACTACGTGGTTGAGATTGAGCTAACAATTTGGTTGTTTAAAAAGTTACGCTTTTTTTTCCATGTTCCTCTAGAGGAACATGGAAAAAAAAAATTCTATACAGCTGTGAGAACTTACCGGTTCATTGGGGTGGATGGTAATGAGTGGGCCAATGCTGATATTCGGGGTAAAAGGCGGAAGTGGGAAGTTAATAACCACGGTACAGTATTGACCACGGAAGGCTTCTTCTCCATTTCGCTTTGGAACCCTGATGCTGACACACTGGTCATACGATCCAAATTCGGTCGCGTCTCCATACAGTATTCCACTTGGAATCTTTCCTGAAGCATCTAGCACTGTAAAAGAATCATAGTACACCTTATATTTTTGTATTAGCGATTCACCGAAAAACTATGGCATAGATGTATACTCAATGAACCATCATTAAGAATACCACTTATCGCGAAATCCCAGTTATGATTATTATTATTATTAAACTCAGTTTATTTCCCAAGGTCCTGTATCAGTAATAAAAATTATGCATACAATGAGTTGCTACTTTATTGAGAGGTTCCCATGTTGATCAGATCCCCATTTGGCCCTCAAAACAGCCTGAATCCGTCGGACATTGACTGAAACATCAAAGCGTTTAGTATGTTGAATACTGACCTTTTGAGAAAAGGCATCATCCTAGTAAAAGTACTCATTCCCAAATGGATATATTGCAAACATGAATGGATGCGCCCATTCGGGAACAATTTCCAGATAACCTGTGGCATCCAATGTCGCTATATTGCTATTAATAAGACCAATGTGTACTACGAAACCACTGTCCACACTATTACAGCGTCACCGGAAGTCGTGCATTGTTGATACCTGGTAGGATGGCTCATGGGTCCCTGCTACTTTTGCCATATTCTAGTCCCTCCATCATTTCGAAACAGTTGGAACCGGGGAATGGCAGATCAGGCAGTGATTTTCCTATCCTCTATTGTCCAGTGTTGGTGATCCTGAGCTCACTCAGTCCATTTTGCTACCAAGCGGACTCGCCTTGGGATTTATCGTTATAGTGAAGTACCTTGGAGTTTATCTTGACCAAAGACTAAATTTTATTCTCCATGTGAAGACCATGCGGGATAAAATTAAGAAACTGTATGGGAATTTGAGGAGAATAACGAGAACTGACTGGGGGGATCAAAGGTAGGAACTTAGACATTCTTTATAAGTGTCTCTTTGTCCCAGTAATAACGTATGCCTGTGGAGCCTCGGGTCAGGTTGTTAACAGGTGTGTGGTGAGACGACACTTGATGGCTGCTCAACGCTTTGCGTTGCTTAGCGTAACTACAGTTTGCCGAACGGTCTCCACAGAAGCACTGCAGATAGTCGCTGGTGCCTTGTCGGTCGACTTAGTGGTTCTCGAGAGACTTCGGAGGTACGGAACTAAGAATAACATTCACTTAGTGTTGGTGGGTGTCTGTTCCTGCCCAGAGGCAGGCAGAATATATGGTAGGGCTGACTTAAAGGTTGAAGGAAGCTGAAAATGCAAAAAGACCACGAATTAAAGTCATCAATGGATAACTCATCTGTATTGAATAAGCTGGCCCGACTTGGTGAAACTGCAAGTAGGATATTGTTCAGTTTAATACCCCGAAACTTTGGCCCAGGGGAGCAAGATTAATTGTTAACTTTAGAACTCCAATTCAAAAGAGGCACGCTGGATTCTTATAAACTAGGAATGCTTAAGAAAAATTGCAATTGAAGATAATTTTCTCTCTCTAATGCAGTATGACACAATACCAAGAGTTGTGTAAGGTATATTCAGAAGAAAAAAAATATGTAATACCAATAGGCTAGTGGTATGAGCCGTTTGTTGAATTGTTTCTTTTCTAATATTATAGTAAGGAAGGTTAATTTAATGGAAGTGCCTGTGTACCTGTTTATTGTTTTGTTGGTTTCAATAAACATTATTAAATATGCCTAATGTCATGTTGTACCACTCTACTCCAGTTAAGATTTAGATTCCTGATCCTGTAAGCAGTCAGTGGTCCAAGGTAATAAAAGAGTTAACCTAAATAACAGCAGGTGGGCAAAATATATATAAAAATAATATAGCAAAAACTTAACACCTTACAGGTTCAATGCACTGACTTGCCGCAAAGTAACTGTCGAGTTCATCTGCAAGATCAGCTGGAGAATCTAATACTCTCCCACATCTATTACATAAGAGTCCGATCTGGTTTGTCCTTCTCTTCTTTGCATTTATATAAGTGAAGAATTCCTTGTCCCCACACTTTTCTCTCTTTGCCAGCGATTTCAGTAATTTGGCAACTTCATTATTCATCGAAGTTTTTACGGTGTCATACCCTGTTGGCCAAGGCTAACCGAGCACCTCAACCTCAACCCAGCAATAATTAACACCCATAATCTCATCATTAGTATTAATTTTTAATTTTTTTAAAATTTTTATATTATTATTATTTTTTCCTTCTTCTCTCTTCACGCTCAGCTCTCGCTCTTCGGCTGTCCTTGGAGTTGGAACCCCTCTTCTCTTCACTCCTCCCTTTTTCCCTTCTAGTCCCACGCGGGATGAAAACTTTTTTTTTTTCCGCCGTTCTGCTACTCTGAACTGAGGCTCCCCAAGCCTTTTATCCTTTTTCTAACCTCTTTCTCCAAAAAAAAAAAAAAAAAATATATATATATATTATTTATTTATTAATTAGTATTTTTATTATTATTTTTCTTTTTAATTTATTTTTTTTCTCCTCTCTCTCTCTCTCTCTCTCTCTCTCTCTCTCTCTCTCTCTCTCTCTCTCATTCTACCCTGGATTGGGACTTCCCTGTTCCGGGTAAGCCTCCCTCCTCTCTTCCCCCTTCTCGCTCTTCGTCTTTAGATAGTTCTTCTACTTCGTCCCTGCGAAACTCGTTCCTCAGGGAGGACAGTGAGCAGATAGTAGGAGAGACCTGCCTTCCTGCGGCTAGGGAGGAGTGCCTGGAAGATGCCGTCCTGTTGATTGCTGCTCTCAGGTACCCAAGAAGCCAACACACAACACAATACGACAGGACACACACGGACAGTATTTATTTTCTTTCCTGTCCTCTTGTAAGGGATGAAAAACTTTCTTTTTATTTTTCTTCTCTCTCTCTCTTCTTACTATCCTTTTCCTGCCTGTGCAGGAAAAATTTCCCTTCCGAGTGGAATTTTTTTTTACCTTACACACACTGCCCTTACCTTGACAGTCTCAAAAAAAAAAGTAAAAAATAATCAGGCGTAGTTGAACTTATGTTCTCCGACCCGCCCACACATATAATACATACATACACAATACATACAAGTTCGGCCAGCAGTTCTTTGACCCATCTCGACATGCACGTACCCGAAGATCCTATACATCCCGAAAATCCTCAATACGGTTCAGTTCAGCACTCTGGGCTGGCCAATCCAACTTTTCCACACCCATGTCCTGAAGCCACTCTGTTACGACTCTCTTGAGTACCATAGTTTTTTTGTCGATAACGACTAATGGGTCCAAGCCAAACCATGAAAGGGGCCCCATACCACGACACTGCCTCCACCAAACTTCATTGTTGGGAGGATACAACCAGGAAGGAATGATTCCTCTGGCATTCGCCGCACCCAACAAATGCCATCAGACTTGTAGACTACGAACGTCGACTCGTCTGTCCATAGGACTGGTTTCCACTGGTCTACAGTCCAAGGTTTGCGCTCCTTACACCATGTTAATTGACGTCTGGCATTTGTCGAGTTGATTAATTCTGTTGAACTATTGAGGTAATTCAGTTTAACGTGTCACTTGCATGCCCACTTTTTCAATTGTCTGTTCGAAGCTCAGTGTGCATATTTATAGTTGGTTCCGTGACGCGTTGAATGCATAGGACCTGTTTCCTCATCCATTGAGGGGGCTTCCGAATATTAATGGTAGGGCGGAGTATATAAGAATCAGAGAATCACATACTTTGGCTGTAGGTCGGCCTTTATGACTTAAGAATGAAAGCCATAAACAGACTTAAAAAGTACTTGTAAGGTCACATATTACAAGCACAGTAGGCCCTCTATGTTTATAGCTTCAGTGTTTCTCTCTCTCTCTCTCTCTCTATCTCTCAAAGAAAAGTTTTCTGAATTTTTCTGCTAACAAGTAATCTCAACAAAATTTTTTAAAAAATTTCGAAATTTACTTAAAATTTGTTCTCTCATGTAAAAGTTTTATCCAAATATTTTTTTTTATTATTTTTTATCTTTAACGATCGGTTATTTATATAAAAAAAAACAGGAAAAAAAATATATATTAAAGGTATGGGGCTATCAGTGGACGCTGACTGGATTTCTTAAACACTGAGTTAAACTTGCCACTATTGACGACTACTTCAGATTCCTAAACTTCTCCAGCATGCAACAGACGATCGTCTCATATTCGGAGCGCGTTTATTATTTTCTAAAAAATTGAATACTGCCATTTTAAAGCCAGTCCAAAAATCTCCTGTTTGGTTCATCAATCAGTTGGTTGATGTAGGGGTTTTAGGCGCATTGGCAATTTATGCCATATTGTGTCGTGTGTAGCATGTCTGGAAATTGTGCGTGTTCTGTGGTCGACTTGCTGTTTGCTGGAGGAAAAACCGAAGTTTAGTGGAGAAAAAAACTATGCTGTCCTCGCCTGAGACCGACTAACTAGCCACGTTTTCAAAAAAGACCCAGAAAAATTCCTCGCGTCATTGATGGGATTCGGACTCTGGTCTTTTGCACTCGTTGTGGAGAGGATGTTGATTTTACCAATTGTACTTCACACGAGGGTGGTTTATGGACTTTTAAAATACAAAATCTAGCAGCAATTTGCCGATTTGAGGTTCAACAAAAATTTCCGCTTTGATTTATTCGGATGTAGTCGAAATATGAAAGCCATTTAAGCCAAAAAAATTTTCAAGCAATTTCCTTCCATATTCAGTGGACCTTCTTTTATGTTATTCAGCGCCAAACTATCTTGATGGCCACACTTACCTCTGCAAATGTTCAAATCTTGCTCAATTTCCCCAATCGCACAGAAAGCAAGACATTTTTGTGTAACCAAGTGGCTGGCTGAGTAACAAATCAATAATTTTAAAATCTCCACAAAATTTAACCAACTACTCTTTAGAGGAACCGTGTGTGGTTATACAATGGAAACTCGGCCGAAAACATTCTCAGCGACCAAATGTTTCCTTCTCGACTAATGCTGGAACATCCAAAGGATAATTTCATGTATATAACGAAATATTATGAAAAAAATAAATAAAACCCAGATTACTATTTGTTCGATTTTAATGATATTTTAAAAGGCCCTCGACAGGTCCATTGAACATGTTAAAGATAATGGGCAATTTACGCAGCAGTTGAGAACTTCTTCAAAGAATGACTTACTTTGCACAGCCCACGTCTTCATCTGTCGTAATGAGGTGCCGAATTTCATCATGGACTGCACACACGACGAAGATACTTCTTCTTCTAGAAAAATCCTCATCAGTTTAGGAAATAACATTTTCCCTATACTGTCCGACAGTTGATGGAGGATCCCTGTCATTATGTGGGCAGCGAAGTACCTGTCCGGAGTCTTCGGAATTGAAGGAGCCTCGAAAGTCCCATTTTGTGTTTCTAAACCTACTGGAGAGTTGATGGAAAAGTTTGTGGTGGCGTTGTCATCACTACGAACTACAACGTTATACCAAAGACACGTAACGCATATAATCCAACTGTACGCCATCGCTGTACTTGACTGAATGTAGTATTTAGGGGTCTTAGTAAAAGTAACAAAACATCTCCCTCAACCGTGTTGTTTTCCAGAAAGAACATTGCGTGTCAGATTTATGGGGGAGTTTTTGACAATTCACAGAGATTTACTTCACGTGTGCACGTCTGGAGAGACCTTGAGAAAGTAGACCTTCTTTAAAAAATTATCGAAGAAACAGGTTTACGCTGGAATATCATGTTCATGATTAATTTGAAAAACGATACCGAATAAGGTAAAATACTCTTTCTCTCTCACAACCCTTCCCACTCATAGTCCCAAAATAGTAAACATCTTTGTAATTAAAACCTCTCTAAAATAATTTCATATTGCTTTCAAAATTTTGCAACGAAAAGAGTGAATTCTCGACAATTTTGGACATTTGAGGTTGTCTAACTTCGGCTCTTAACAATTAACTTGATTTCAATTAATGATTAATTATATTAATAAATAATTCAAATAGATTTTAATAGGCTAGTTAAATAAAAAAATGGATATATGCTATATTTTCAAAAGTACCCCCGACACTTTCAAATTTCAAAGGACATTGAATTCACACGATGTCTGCGGACCACAATTACACACTCTGATTATCGTCTGTAGATCCCAAACCATTTTCTTTAATAACAGAAAGCGGAATTTTATCCATTCCTCCACACAGTGGTCAGTTCAGCCACTGACTGTGGGAATGTTGGCCTAGCGTGTAGATGGTAAAGATGTTCAATATGCTTATGGTCCATGGCCTAGGCAGGCCAATCTGTCTTTTCCACATCCCTGCCTTCAAGTGACTACAGGCTGTGCAATAAGGCATCGTGCATCGTTATAATGAAAGAAAAGCAGATCCTCTCCGTTTTCGTTTTTCATTGCATGTATTCTGTGATCGAATTGCTTGTTTCCCAACTGAAAAACCTCAGGTACCGGAAGAAAAACCGCCTTAGCCACGCCAGAGCCTGACCACCCCAGGAAAGTTGTCAGAAAATCCATTAAAAAATTCCTAACGTCTTTTACTGATTCGAACTCGACCAGCAATATAGAAAATCTAGTTCTTCCTCAAATGTACACTTTTACAAGCGCAATAATCACCTCTCCCTAAAAAAAAATCCCTTATTCCTTAAAATTGTTTATTTTCCTAAAATTATCTACAAAAATCAAAAAATTAAAGTTATTTTAATTTTTAATCAAATAATGAGTTTCAAGCTCCATTTTTAATTAAAAATCCCAATTCTAATCATGCACCAATTTTATTCACCGCATTAAAGAGTTTGAAATTGAATGAATTTTTTCACGGTTAATGTTTCTTTGAATTTCTTGAATAAATTCCACGGAAAATCTTTGAAACTCTGAAATGAATTCCCAGTTTTCATCTTTAGATATTGGATTCTTCCACCTTTCCATGAAATTCTTCTATAAAGCTTTTTGAGAGTGTTTGTTCTTTAGAAATAATATTCCAATTGAGATAATCGTTAGATTGATTATTCATTCTTCAGAGAGGTTGGGATCTCTGGATATTTTGAGATCCTAAATTTGTGACCTCAATTGGTAAATTAGATGAATCAAGAAATCCGCACTGTTTGGCTGTACGGCAGGCGTCGACACTAAATTCGGCACTAATTCTTTGAGAATTACCTTCGTCTTGGAAAGTATCTGTTGTGACTAGTTTGAGGTGGAGAATAAGTTAGAGTTCGAGGCACAATTTTGATCATTATTTTCTAATAGAAAATTGGGTTTATTAGCGCTGCATATAACATGATTGGCAGTGCCATCAGGTGACGTTGCATTGCCCACTGCTTCATCACACGCGACGGTCATGAGTGAAGGTTCAGGCAGACCAGTAGTTGACTGAGAATATTGACTTGGATCAGCGATTGTGTGGTTGCTAAGGCTAGTTTCAGTCTGGGAGAGAGGAAGTGGAGATAATTCAGAGACATCCCCAAGGCATTTTTCACATGCGAACCTTCTCCGATGTTGTTTGAAAAGATGTGTAATGTCTGTTTTAACCGAGTGGGCACAAAAGGTAAATTTGCACACATGACATCGAATGGTTGGTTCCTTCCCGTCGCGGCAGGCTAGGCAGACAGATTGTTGCAAGTTATTCTGTTTCTGTCACATGCCTGAATTCGGGTCTTAATTTCACTTGGAAGCAGTAAAAAATACGTACTCACTTTTAGGAGTTAGTAGTAGTTATTTTGTTATTTAGTTTTTTTGTTAGAAGCATTAGCAACTAAGGCCATATTGTTCCGGGGATATGCGGTGGTCATTTCCTGACCTTCCCACATCCTCGGTATTTGGTGGTCACGGGCTCGAACCTGCTACGCACTGCTGCTCCTGCCCACGTGGCAACGGAGGCGCCTTGTAGTAGTAGTAGTAGTAGTAGTAGTAGTGCAAGAAAGCAAGTGTATGAGCTTATGCAGCATCAGCCAAAAAAAAAAAAAAAAAAAAAAATTACAAAACAATCCCCTCCAAATGCCTGTCCAGTTCCTCCTTAAATTTATTCAACCTATTAACTTCCACAACGACAGATGGAAGTTTGTTCCAGCAATTAACCACCCGCTGGCTAAAGGCAAATTTCCGCACGTCTATTCTACATCTGTCTTTTCTTAATTTGAATTTATGCCCCCTTAGGTTCGTAATCTGAACAAGTGGAAGGATCCCATCAGAATTCAGCGTGCTCAACCCATTCACCTCAATCCTTATACACCTTAATCAGATCACCGAGCAGGTGCCGAGTCTCCAGCCACTGCAATTTGCAGAACTTAAGCCTCTCTTGGTAAGAGCATTCCTTCATTCCCCTCACTAATCTTGTTGCCCTTCTCTGTACACGCTCAAGCAAATCGACATTCTTCCTAAAATGAGGCCTCCAGACCTGTACGCAGTACTCAAGGCGTGGCCTGACCATTGCCTTATACAGAGGGACAATCACCTCCTTCTCCCTGCTAGCAAAATTCCTATATATCATTGACAAAACCCCATGACCTGCCCTGGCTACCGCATGACCTGCCTCATATCTGACTACACAATTACTCCCAGGTCATTTTCTACCACCTTAAGTGTAGTACCACACATTTGGTACGTTTCTCTGGGGTTATTTCTACCCATATGCAGTACTTTGTATTTGTCAAGGTTAAACTTCAGTTGCCACTTCTTAGCCCATCTGCCCAAATTATCTAGATCCTGTTGCAGTAGCACACTGCCATGACTGTCATTAACAACCCTGCCAACCTTTGTGTCATCTGCAAACTTCGACATTACGCCTGATATACCTTCATCAATATCATTGATAAATATACAAAACAACAGTGGACCCAACACCGAACCCTGTGGGACTCCACTAATAACATTAGTCCAAGAAGAGCAGCACCCATTGATTACCACCCTCTGTTCTCTCCCACTTAACCATCCTTTTATCCATTGTAGCAACTTACCCATAATACCATTCTGCTACAATTTGTGCAATTGTCTTCCATGCACAACAGTGTCAAAAGCTTTCCTGAAATCCAAATATATGATATCAAAATTATTTGTTGCATCCAGTTCCTTTGTGACCACATCATAATAACCAATCAAATTTGTCAGACAAGACTTTCCCTTAACAAACCCATGCTGTGTCTGAATTATTGCTGCAGTCTTGTCTAGATGATCCTGCCATGCGTCTTTAACCAGTGACTCCCTTATTTTACCCGGAACAGAAGTTAAACTAACTGGTCTGTAATTACTCGTGTCACCCTTCGATCCCCCTTTGTGAATTGGGGATACATTTGCACATCTCCAGTCCGTGGGGACCTCTCCCCTGAGTCCAAGGATGCTCTCATAATTATGGCTAAGGGTTTGCTTAGTTACTTTGTCGCCTCCTTTAATATAACTGGATAGATCCCATCCACTCCAGGTGCTTTTCTTATGTTTAACTTCAACAAACCTTCTGCCACTTTCAAACCTTAATAACTCCTCATGTGTGAATGTAGATGCAAAATACTCATTCAGTTTGTTTGCTATCTGAGCAGGATCATCAACAGTCGAACCATCGATATCAAGTGGATCAATCAGATTCATCCCCTTCCTTTTAATTTTAAAGAGTTAAGTCTTTAATTCCTAGTATTTTTCCTCTGGCATTATTAAGGTCGCAGCTTTTATATTCGTGTTCCACAGTAATCACTGAGAGAACACAAGAAAGCTTAAATGGTTGAGACAGGTGTAATTTAAAACGTGTTAGGCTCCATATTGAGGAGAGGCCCGCTGGTAGTTTTGCATTTAATATTTTAAGTGACGTATTCTGTCGATACCATTCTATGGCCAAAGCTTCGTATTACAATATCCTATAATTCGAGTTTAATTTTATCAACGTAATGGCTGAATCTATTAATCTGTTGCGCGCCGAGTTACATTTATTTAGGTGGTTATCAATATCCGATTTATTGCTAATTAATAAAATATCGTCGCCATATCTTATAAATAATTTAATCCCAGAGGGGAATGGCTGGAGAATTTTAGAATACAAAGAATCAGTATTAGTTTACTCAAATTTGTAGGAACTCTACGAAAACTTGAAATGAGCATTGCATCAAAGATCGATTGACCTAATATCACTGAATTAAGAAATCAAATTCTCACTCAAGATAACATAGACGATTGCGCGAATTATATATTAAATAAATTTAATTTAAATAAATGATATACCAGTCTTATAAAATTTATTTATCTGATAATCAAAATAAAAAAAATTGCTATCGCATATAAAAATAAACTAACTGTTTGAACAGGAATTGATAAAACTAAACCCGCTAATTCTAATTTACAATTAACTCAAACTC
This sequence comes from Mastigoproctus giganteus, assembly GCF_048544385.1. NCBI lineage: Eukaryota > Metazoa > Arthropoda > Arachnida > Uropygi > Thelyphonidae > Mastigoproctus > Mastigoproctus giganteus. The sequence goes on from NC_143580.1 coordinate 24,622,337, forward strand.
ATATTAATCATATTAAAAAAATCAAAACGGAGATGTAATAGTAAAATAAATCTCAGTTGACAATAGTTTCATAGATGACCAATTTCAAGTAGGCTTAATTGATATGCAAAAACACAATTCGTTTAACAATAACACCAACTACATATTAACAGTCGCAGATATTTTTTAAGTACGCAGGACTACACCTGTTAAGAAGAAGAAAACAGGTGATGAGATATCTAAAGATTTTCATATTATATTTGCAGAACGAATTCTTGAAAAATTGCAGACTGATAGGTTCAGTCATTGCAGAAGGACAGAGATCAGCGCATCAGCCATGCACTTGTTTGCTGCATATGTGCGAAGAATGAGAACTTTGTAATTAAATGCGTCGCTTGTCACAAGAATTATTGCAATACGTGTGATTGTTCTTCTATAGATATTAAGAAACTGAACAAGAAAAGGCAAGCTTGAATGTAACGCTGGCAGGCAACAAACAGAAAAAAAATTAAAAATTGCCGAACGAGGGCATTTCTGAAGATTTTTGCGAAGAACAGATCAGCGATGAAAAATGGTGCTGTTGTTGGTGGCGGAGATGAGAGCAGTGTGTGATTTGTGCTCCGTCTTTTTGTCTATTTTCACTTAAATTATCTGTCATTTACAAATATAATTGATACTGATAGAAAGCGCTTGACTTCCTTCTTCTGAATATACCAACAGTAGAAGAAACTAACGTCCACCAGAACACGGTAAGCCTGGTAAGCAGGACTAGGGGTGTCAACGTCTGGGGAAACCGAAATTCAAAATTTTTATTAAAATAACTTTTAATAAAAGTATCTCAGTTAAAGTCAGTAAATAACGACTTTAATTTCAATATAGAAACAAACTCTAATTCAATTGTTGTTTCTATATTGATGAACACTTTTTAAAACACTCTATATTTTCAGTTGAGGAAAGAAAATGTTCATTAAGAACTCTTAATTAAAAATAATTACGTTTAAATTACATTGTAAATACCACCCAGTAAGCAATATTAAAATAATTAATTTAAAAAAACTCTGTTAAAATTATATTATAACTACAGTGGTGTTTTGTTATTTTTTCATTTATTTACACACACACACACACACACAGTTTATGTACAATTCCAAGATATATATACAATTAATTCATATACATGATATATACAAAATTAAATACATTCTCAGTATCCATCCTAAGGGTGTTCATGTGTGTGTGTGTGCGTGTTCGGGTATCGGGGTGGCTCCTAGGCACATGTGCCCATCTCCACCTTGTCCTCTGTGATCGTACAGAAACTCTGTATAGTGAGCCTGCAAAAAGTGTGTATTTGGTGTTAGGAGTATTGAGTTCTGTTGTTATCATCTGTATGTCCTTTTTAACTGCACTGGTGTACAAAACTTAATGACCAAAACTATTTAAGGAATCTATCAACAGCAATCGGATTGTCACTTCAGACTTCAGACCAATCGCTGTCGGATGCTCTTTGCAAAAAATCTTTGAAAAAACAATCCTGCGCACCCTTATCGAGCATTGCTTTAAGCACAGGCCAGAATACCTGCACTCAGTACTTCCACAGAGATCAACCATCACCAACCTCATGAGGACACTGTTAAGGATCCAGCAAACACTAAACAGCAAGCAGAAGCTGAACGTAGTCTTTTTAGATGTGGCAGCCGCGTATGATAACATATCCATCCCAGCTCTCATAGTCATTCTGCGGGACTACTTTCTCATTACAGGAAATGCCCTCCATTTATTAAAGAGAACTCTTCGGCGCAGACAAATTACGGTGGCAAACGAAAACATGTGCGCAACGCATGACGTTGATAAAGGTGTCCCGCAAGGCGGAGTCTTGTCTGCCACAATTTTTGCCATCGCCCTCGAACCCTTCTTAGCCCAGAACAAGAAGCACTTCATCACATACGTCGATGATATATAATTTTTTATTACCTCGGGAGATCAGAAATCAGCTGACTACCACAACCAAGTGGCTAATACTAAAATAAAAGAACTTCAAGAGTATCTAGATTGTATCGTGCTGCAGTTGAATGAAAAAAAGACGGCACAAATGATTTTCACAAATAAAATAAAGCCAAACAAAATGGAAATATTTGTGAACGCCATCCTCGTCCAAAAGGCGCAGTCACACGTTGATCTTGGTCTCAAGTGGGACGAAGGCCTGACCTTCCGCCCGCACTTCGTTTACATCCGTAACAAAACATACGCGACGTTTTGGGCAACCAGGCAGGAGCTCACCGGTATTAGAGATAGGGGAATAGGAGTAACACATCAACAGATGTGTTACTCCTATTCCCCTATACGCGGCACAAATCTGCTCTTCAGCTCCCGAAAGCAGTATCAAAGCCTTTCTAGGACTCGAATACTGGCTCTTGAGATGGCTGAACAGAATTTCAGCTAAGCCTTTTACCATCTCAAGAGCTATACTATACTCCAATTTCTCTTTTCCCAGAAGAACTAATTTCAAACCAGAATGACTTTTCGATAGGACTCATCCGACTGGACTACCTGATTGGACTTTACTGGCTGCACTAACCTGACAATACGAACTTGCCTTCTCCTTCCATGGATCGAAGTTTTTATTTTCTGTTTCTCCACAGCTCCTAAAGGGACAGAAAATGTGGCCTCACGAGGTGAACTCTTTTGCTGGTACCAAGGATTTGGGTCTCCTGTGGTATGGGACTACTGGCACTCACTGCTTTCTCCATATGAATGCGAGATTTCTTTTTTTTTTTTTTTTTTTTACTTTTTATTATTTATTTTATTACATTTCTTTTTTCTCTTTGAACGTTCCAAAATCGTTTTGGGTATTCAGTACGAGCTATTCGAGATCCGCCACATTACATGCATAGTTGTGGCCCACCTCCCCGTGGTGTAGACGGACATTGGGCAGGCTTTCCAGGTGATCGCCTGCCTGGTGACAAACAGGCCAGAAACAACTAAACAACACACTGCACAAACATAACATTACACACATTTCTGGCCTGTTACAGTGATCTGTAATCATTACAGTGTACAAAGGCGGAGTTGAACTCACGATTAGGTGCCGTCCCACATAAGGTACTATACATGTCTACATGTCTGCATAAAATAAATTCCAACATGTTTTCTGCTGCTCCTAGAAGACTTCACCGGGCGATTCTCAACTTGCCTTGACAAAGCTTCCACCAGAGATTCTTGTCGACGCCGACACTTCTCTCTGAAGAGGATAAACCAATGGGATTCCTGCCCTCACCTCTTCTCCGTGAAGCTCCTTTGCTGACGCCGTCTCTCCATCGGCGTGGGATTAGATGCTTTCGGTCTCTTTTGCTGGCCTGTTATTTTGGCAGAAAGATTGGGAACCAAGACAAAAAAAAATATATATATATATATTTTAGGCCACCCGAATAATTAAATTCATCTACCGTGCCGTATTTTATGTCTGTTAATTGAGTGCGATAGTGAAGCGATAACAAGGCAAATGGAACTCTGCAATGCCAGCTGAGAACTCTGCCAAACGCAAAAATCATCATCGGAGCCGATGTCAATTGCCGATCACCGGTCTGGCATAGTTTGACACCAGACAGGCAGAGCATTGTAAATGGACAACGCCTGGAAGACTTCCTGGCAAACTTGAGGCCATAGTGATATCAATAGTGGCCTCCTATGGGAAGCCACTATTGATATCACTATGGCCTCAAGGAACATTGTCGGCAAAATTTCCAACTGGAAGGTCAACGAGGCGTGGAATACATCGGATCACAAGGTTATTTCCTTCCAGCTAAACCGATCTCTAGGTAGATCCCAGCCATACGAGTCATATTAAACAGATATGCAATTGAAAAGGCTAACTGGGACGTCCTCAGGAGGACAACCCTAACTAATGAGACTCAACCCCCACCTACTTCCCGATAACGCAGATGCCCTACAAAGACAAGTCACTGATGTAATCACAACCGCCTGAAACTTGGCAATCAAAAGGAAAAACTCTGCCCCGGGCACAAAGCCCTGGTGGAGCCCAGAGCTGCATAGGTTGCGCCAAGAAGTCATTATAAGAAGAAAGACTTTCCAGCGTGCCTGGAGGACCTGGCCGGCACGTGAAGTGGAGGCGCTCAGACAGAACTACAGGGAAGTGCGAAACCAGTACACGGCCCTGATCCGCAAACGAAAACAAGAATCCTGGCAACACCTGGTCACCACCACTGGCAATACCGATCCCTGGGGAGTGTTGTACAAGATCACCACAAACAGACTACCAAGGGGAGAGGTCACCACTGCAACCAAGTCATTACAAGGTACGGAAGCAACCACCTGGCAGCAATCCGTAACAAACATTTTGGACACCATCCTACAACCAGCAACAAACCAAATCACTCAGGAACAAAAATCCCTCTGTACAGAGAATGAGACTTACCACACTGAAGAGCAGGAATCTCCCTTTGACTTAGGAGAACTACAAACTGCTGCGGCTCTAATCAAAGATAGGAAATGCCCAGGACCGGACTTGCTGGAGCCGGATATTATAAACAAAAACAGTGGAGTGTGCCCCCGAATTAATACTTCATCTATTCAATACCTGTCTACGTGATGGTCACTACTCAACAGATTGAAAGTCGGCCAACGTAAAATTAATCCTGAAGAACCCGACGAAACCACCTGAACTCCCGAACTCCTACCGTCCCATCACTCTCCTGTCGGTACTTAGTAAACTCTATGAAAGGCTACTCTACTACAGACTTCTCAAACACTACAACAATGCAAACATGGCTTCTCACAGACAATTTGGATTCAAAACGGGGCACTCCACTGTGGATGCACTCCACAATCTCCTTGAAGCAGTAGGAATTACCCAAATGAAATACTTCCTGATCATCGCTGTCGACTTTGCTCGGGCGTTCGACTCACTTTGGTGGCCGAGTGTCCTAGGCAGACTACTCCAATCAAAGCTTCCAGTAAATCTATATAACTCAATCAAAAGCTACCTTTGCAACAGGTCAATCACTGTCAATGCTCCATATATGAAAATCACCAGACAGATCTACAGAGGATGCCCACAGGGCTCGGTTCTGGGCCCATTCTTGTGGAATTTGGTCCTTGATGAATTCCTTGGCATGGACCTGGGAGTGGTGACCTCTCAGGCCTATGCAGATGATCTTATTATCAGTGTTACCGGCGATTCTAGGGCACGACTGGAGACTTTGGCGAATAATTTGGCGAATAACCCAGTCCTGTAGCACTACAGAAGCTACAGGACTGGGCTAAACACCATGACCTCACCATCTCTGTCACCAAAACAGATTCTATTCTACTCAAAGGAAGTCTCAATGAAGCCAGACGCCACAGATAAAAATCTACAACAGGACCATAAAATTCTCTACTCAACTTAAGTATCTAGGAGTTATCCTTGACAGCAAAGTAAATTTCCAGCCAGCCAGCTTCCTTAAATACCTAAGAAGAAAGATACGCAATTACACCACCCTTGTCACCAGGGTCTCCAGACGGGACTGGGGACTCAATAGGCACACTCTGTCCTTATTCTATAAAGTGATATTTACCTCGATTATAACGTACGCAGCAAGCATCTGATACCCGAAAACAATCACTGTTGGTGGTAGAAGAATCCGCGACTCTCTGCAAAGAAACATCCTCCTCGCTACAACTCGTGCCTGCTACACTGTCAGTACTCATGCTCTGCAAATCCTGGCAGGCCCCATGTTACTGGACCTGGAGATGGTCCGCTGTGGACTACTCTTCCACCTCTCCAAAGCAAATTCCAAGACCAATCTCGACTTCACAACAGACCCCGTAAACGACAGAAAAGAAGTGTCTTCTCACGCATCTGCAGCAGGCGTGGCAAACGAGATGGACTACTTCCAACAAAGGCGAAATTACTAGAAAGTTCTTCCCTTACATTAACAGGGTGTTCCCCAGGCTTCCCCCCTGGTTTTCACCTGGCCTTTATGCTACATACCTGTTAACTAGCCATGGATCATTAAAAGGCAAACTGACGGCCCTGGGAATCATCGATGATCCCACTTGCACCTGTGGTGGGACTGAGAGTTGGTCGCACCTTATGTACGACTACCCCCTGTATGAGGATCTCCGCTGCACCTTCATCACTTCCTTGATCTACATACCCAAAGACCAAGAAACACACCTGCTTGATAGTAGGGAGGAATATACAGCTTTTACGCGTTTCGCACAAGAGCTCTTCAGCCGAAGGAAATCCTTATCTACAGTTTCTCTACCGGCACCACGAAGGTCCCAAGGAAGACAACAGACGGTTTGAGACCATGATGGACTTTCATCCAGACTAGACAGTCATGAACTTGACCGTCACACCATCATTCGGACAACTATCCGACGATCGACGATTGGAGTTTGAAAGCTACCAATGGATTGAATTAAACTCCTGGATTGGACACCACCCGATGTCAATGACAGAGGCGCCAAATGGTGATCCCATCGATGCTCCTTTGTACAGACACTGTCGACCCCATTCCTTTCCCTTTCTTCGCCTTCGCCTGATTGACTGAGTGTCCATTGATTGGTTGAGGATGCCTTGGCCTATATCCCCTTACTGTTACTTTCATTCCCCCTTTTCTTCTGTACATCCTGTACTACCTCACTCTATCTAATCGCTTTTTTTTAAAAATTAATTAATTTATTTATTTTATTATTATTTTTTTTAACTTGGTCTCTGCTCAGGAAGCTGAGGCGACCCTGACGGAGATTAGCCAGAGAATACTATGATTTTTAGCGTTTCTCACCAACCATTGAAGTAAAAGCGTAAACCAAAATCTTAGTTTTATATTTAAATTTAAAATAAATTTACAGCAGATCAAACAAAACAAAATAAGTGTGATTATACAAATACAATGATACTGATGATAAAATACTGAATTAAGATAGAATAAAACAATTGTAGTTTACAGTGAATGTACAAATAAAATGATAATAAAACTGAATTAAAATGCAATAAAATATACTAGATTAAAAGCGCTAAAATAACTAATAACTGAAGCTTTCAAAGGCTTCTGCCTTCTTCCTCAACAGTGCACTTCTATTCTGCGGTGCTTCATTAAATACCAGCAGGTTCACGGTGCGTCTCACGTAAACGTCTACTGTTCCCGTACATGTTGGAACCGGAAGCGGCTCGGGAGCGTTCCAGTCGAAAACGTTCATCCCCTCCAAGGATTACCGCCTCAAAGAGGGGATGATGCGTCTATTCCTGTCTCTATTTATATTATTCTCAATAGAACTAATTCGTAGGCTCTCGAGCCACTTGCGGTCCCAAAATCTATGCGCCGATCAGTGATGGCTGATTCATCCGGGGAGTTATGGTGTTGCTGCTCCCAAAAATGTTCAGCTACGGCGGATTTACCATAATCCGCATTTCTTATCGGGTTCGTGTGCTCCCTCAGACCTTTGAGGCGCCGTTTTGTTTCCCCCACATAACACTCCCCACACTCCGGGCACATGATGCTATATACGACCCCACTTATATTTTCGTGTGAGATGGGGTCTTTCACCTGTGACACGACCGTGTGCAGCTTCCGACCTGGGAGCTGCACACAGCGCGTCTGGTAATTCCTTAGTATACGAGCTATACGCTCGGTTAAACCCGGATAGTAGGGAACGTATGCGGTGGCTATTGGCGTGAAGGTCTCACATCTGCTCTGCCCTCCACTAATGTTTTTCTCTATGATCCTCTGGGGGTAGCCACACTTCAAAAGATCCGCCATAACACGCTCATACTCTATTTTTCTGTCCTCTGAGGTACTACAATGCGATTTTGCTCTATCTACTAGTGCTCTTATCACACTGGTCCTGTGATGGTTGGCCTGAGCTGAGTTGGAAAGTGAGTATTGGCCTTTGCACATAGGTTTTCTAAACACTTTTGTTTTCAAACACTGGCCTTCTCTACAGATCAGCACATCCAGGAACGGCAAAACCCCCTCCTTCTTCTACCTCAGAGGTGAATTGTACAAACGGGAGGAGCTGTTAAGAAAATTCAACGTGTCATCTTCACTCCCCTTCCGAATAACTGAAAACGTATCATCAACGTATCTTTTCCACGGACACATAGGGAGAACCATATCATTGAATAATCTAGCCTCGAGCTCCTCCATAGCTAAATTAGCTATGATCGCACTGATGGGGGAGCCCATGGCTGCACCGTTAACCTGCTTGTACATGGTGTTAGAGAACACCATAGTGGTGCTTGAAAGACATCTCTATGCCCTTACATATATCCTCTAGGCTTAATTGTGTCCTACTGTTCAAGGTGGTGTCTCTCTCTAAAGCCATGTACGCACAATGTACCCCATGGTCAATTGGAATGCATGTAAACAGAGATGTCACGTCGAAGGATATCATAATTTCGTTTTCTTCTATGCATTGTCCTCTTATAAATTGTACAAACTCCTTGCTGTCTCTGATACTATGCTCAGAAAGCCCTACTAATGGTGACAGCAGTTTGGCCAGGAAACCAGATAGCGCATACGTGGGGCTGCCTATAAACGAAACTATAGGTCTGAGTGGCACACCCACTTTGTGTACTTTTGACAAGCCGTAAAATCTCGGTATCTGGCTTCCTGTTACATGTAACGCCCAATACCGCTCCTTGGAAATCTTGTTAGACTTCATCCAGTTCTGCACCATTCTATTAACTTGACGCTCTAGGTTCAACAATGGATTTTTATGAATAATCTTATAGGTTGTTTGATCATTCAACAAGTCTAATGCTTTACTTACGTATGCCTCCTTATCCAAAACCACCGTTACTCTACCTTTGTCAGCGGGTAGGACCACAATACTATCGTCTTGATTGAGACTCTTAAATGCTAGTCTTTGCTTTGAATTAAGATTAGGGGGAACTTTCTTAGCTTGACTTAGAATAGCTGCTGTCTTTACACGAATTTCGTTGGCCATGCACACAGGTAACCTATTTATCGCTCTCTCAACGCCCATAGCTATTTCTGCTATGGGCACTTTGGGCGGAATCATAGCAAACTTAGGTCCTAAATTTAAGACTTCTATCTGATCTTCAGTCAATTGCTTACTACTTATATTAACGATAAAGTTGCTATTAGTATTATTATCACTATTACCCCTGGTCATGGTTTGTTCCTTAAGTCTATCGAACTTACTTATTTGTCTTTGTCTGTAAGTGTCAGAGATCCGTTTTGCTTTCGTCAATACCAGACTAATCACTAATGACAAATGCACAAATGTCACCCTCTCACTTATCCATTTTAAAAACTTACTTTGGCCTCTCCTAATGTGGTACAGGTTCTTATGTAACTTCTCAATCCAAATGTTTAGGATCTTTTTCTGGTACCACTTAGAAACGTTAAACAACCGTTCATCTTCAAAGGGGGGTTTAACTTGAAAGCCTCGAGGTATGAGTTTATACGTCTTACACAAATGCGGATTATGGTAAATCCGCCGTAGCTGAACATTTTTGGGAGCAGCAACACCATAACTCCCCGGATGAATCAGCCATCACTGATCGGCACATAGATTTTGGGACCGCAAGTGGCTCGAGAGCCTACGAATTAGTTCTATTGAGAATAATATAAATAGAGACAGGGGTACACGCATTCATCCCCTCTTTGAGGCGGTAATCCTTGGAGGGGATGAACGTTTTCGCCTGGAACGCTCCCCAGCCGCTTCCGGTTCCAACATGTATGGGAACAGTACACGTTTACGTGAGACGCACCGTGAACCTGCTGGTATTTAATGAAGCGCCGCAGAATAGAAGTGCACTGTTGAGAAAGAAGACAGAAGCCTTTGAAAGCTTCAGTTATTAGTATTTTAGCGCTTTTAGCATTAGCATTAGCATTAGCATTAGTAGAGGCATTTGACGCAAGAAAGCAAGCTTATGCAGCATCAGCCAAAAAAAAAAAAAAAACACTTCCACTTCACCCCTCTGTTCGTTCAAAATACCTGTCCAACTGAGCCTTAAACTTATTTAGGCTATCAACTTCCACGACAAGGGATGGAAGTCTGTTCCACCAACCAACCACCCGCTGGCTAAAGGCAAATTTCCGCACGTCTATCCTACATCTGTCTTTCCTCAATTTGAATTTATGCCCTCTCAGGTGATTATTCTGAGCGATAGAAAGAATCCCATCAGCATTGAGCATGCTCAAACCATTCAAGGCTTTGTACACCTCTATCAGATCACCTCGCTGGTGCCTAGTCTCCACACACTGTAATTTGCAAAACTTAAGCCTTTCTTCGTAAGAGCACCCCTTTGTTCCATTCACTAATCTTGTTGCCCTTCTCTGTACTCGTTCCAGCAGCTCTACATCCTTCTTGAAATGAGGCCTCCAGACCTGTATACAGTACTACTCTAGGTGTGGCCTGACCATTGCCTTATACAAGGGAATAATCACCTCCTTATCCCTGCTAGAAAAATTCCTATATATCATTGACAATACACCATGAGCTACTCTTGCACTGCTCAGAGAACTTCATATCTGCCTGCACAACCACCCCCAGGTCCCTTTCATTCTCTACCACTGTCAGTGTAGTACCACAAAGGTGATACGTTGCCCTGGGGTTGCTGTTCCCCATGTGTAGTACTTTACATTTGTCAATGTTAAACTTCATTTGCCACCTCTCAGCCCATCTGCTCAACCTTTTCAGATCCTGTTGCAGCAGCATAGTGTCAGTAGTGTCCTTGACAACCCTGCCTACCTTTGTATCGTCTGCAAACTTCGACATTAAGCTTAATATACCATCATCAATATCATTTATAAATACAGAAAACAATAATGCACCCAACACTGAGCCCTGAGGGACTCCACTAATAACATTAGTCCACGACGAGCAGTGTCCATTGATATGGACACTGCTCTGTACCACTCTCTGTCTTCTCCCCCTCAGCCACCCCTTTATCCACAGCAGCAATTTGCCTCCAATGTCACACTACTCCAATTTGTGCAGCAGTCTTCCATGTGCAACAGTATCAAAAGCCTTTCTAAGATCCAAGTATATAATATCAAAGTTATTCCCTGCATCCAGTTCCTTTGTGACTGCATCATAGTATCCAATGAAATTGGTCTGGCAAGACTTCCCCTTAACAAAACCATGCTGTGTCCCAGCTATAACTGAAGTCTTGTCTAAATGATCCTGCAGTGCTTCTTTAACCAGTGCCTCCATTAATTTTCCTGGAACAGAAGTTAAACTCACAGGTCTATAATTACTTGTGTCAGCCTTTGATCCTCCTTTGTGAATTGGGGTCACATTTGCACATCTCCAGTCTGTGGGTACCTCCCCTGAGTCCAAGGAAGCTCTCATAATTATGGCTAAGGGTTTGCTTACTTCCTCTGCTGCCTCCTTTAATATAACTGGATAGATACCATCCACCCCGGGTGCCTTTCTTGTGTTTATCTTCAACAATTTCTCCTCCACTTTACTCTCAGTTATTACAAGATTCTCTAGCTTACTGCTAGAGTTCTGGCATTCCCCTCGCTGAATAGCTCCTCATGTGTGAATGTCGATGCAAAATATTCATTTAGTCTGTTAGCTACCTGAGCAGGATCATCAACAGTTGACCCATCGATATCAAGTGGGCCAATCTGATTCATCCCCTTCCTTCTAGAGTTTACATAAGTAAAGAACTCTTTGCTGTTTTTCTTTGCATCCCCTGCCAAGGATTTCTCGTAATCTGCCTTCGCCTGCCTAACCTCCTTTGTAACTTGGTTGCATATCAACTTGTATCTATCATAGGCTTCTGTGTCATGTGTTAATTTGTATGTATCCCATGCATGTTTCTTCTCTGCCATAATGCCTCATTAGTTCATCTGACATCCATTTAGGCCTAAACCTTGAACAATATTTCTTAGTTGGTATGTAAAGCCTAGTAACTTCCAAGGTAAGTTCTTTCAATGCTTCCCATTTTGCATTTGCTGTCGGTAACATCATCAGTTGGTCCCACCGTATAGTATTTAAATACTGTCTCAGTCCATCATAGTCGCCTTTACGAAAGCAATGACCCTTCCCTTTACCCCTAATGGTAGTTACCTCTTTGAGTAAATCCCACTTCAGCACACTGTGATCACTGCCACCTAGTGGTTCATTTATTTGCAGATTCTTAATGCATGAAGAATCACTACTGATAATCAGATCAAGAGTATTCCTCCCTCTAGTTGCCTCCCGAGCAGTGCTGGTGTAGAAAACAATCATCCAATAAATCCACAAAAGCCTTGCTAGTGTGTGAGTGACCAGCCTCCAAATTCCAGTCAATATCTGGGAAATTAAAATCTCCCATTATAAGACTCTCTGATTTACTGGCCCACTCCATTTCCCTGTATAGTTTCTTATTATACTCATCAGAGTCATTAGGCCTATAGCACACTCTTACTCTCAATTTTGATCTCCCAATGCTTATGTCACACCAAACTGACTCGACACTGCACTGTCCAGCGATGTCCACTGGCTTCACTTCCTTGGATTTTATGTGTTTCTTAACTAATAGCATAACCCCCTCCTCCCTTCCTATCCTGTCTATCCTTTCTGTAGACGTTGTACTCCCCAAATTCCAGTTCTGCATCCCTTATATCAGTGTGACACCACGTCTCTGATATCCCAACAATATCCGCCTTTGATGCTTTGAGCAATACTTCAAATTCATCAAATTTATTTACTAAACTCCTAGCATTGGTGTACTCGCAAGTATACATGCACCTATTTCTATTCTTAGCTACCCTAACACAACCCATGTGTTTACTTGTACCCCAATGACTCCCAGCAGTCTCTGAAATATCCTGCATCTTGTTTTTCAGGCTTCTGCTCATTCCAATAGAAGCAGTGCAAGAATCACTTTCTCCTCTGCCAGTGGCTACTGTTAATGTATTAGTCTTTGTCTCCCTCCAAGCTAGCAGTTTTCCGGCCCACCTAACACTGCCTCGATAGCATCAGCAAATATTCTTGCACCCTTTCTATTTAAGTGTATCCCATCCCTGTAGAAGCAATCTCTTCTGTTAACAAGTACAGTCCAGGCTGAAAAAAATTCTACCCCTTGAGCCTTGCACAATCTTTCCAGGGCCGAATTGATCGACACGGCTCTCATCATATACTCCCTCCTATCCTGTCTGGGCAGATTTGCAGACACTTTCAAACTCAACCCTAATTCTCGGCTTTTTTTCAACAGTGACCTGTACTTGTTAAGCAATTCTGCCGGTCTCCTACTGTTGATCTAGTATATTTTATTGCATTTTAATTCAGTTTTATTATCATTTTATTTGTACATTCACTGTAAACTACAATTGTTTTATTCTATCTTAATTCAGTATTTTATCATCAGTAACATTTTATTTGTATAATCACACTTATTTTGTTTTGTTTGATCCAGTGTAAATTTATTGTAAATTTAAATATAAAACTAAGATTTTGGTTTTCGCTTTTACTTCAGTGGTTGGTGAGAAACGCTAAAAATCATAGTATGAATATACCCAACCCCAGAGGCCTATTTGAAAAACTAGCCAGAGAATTATGGGTAGCCTGGCTACCTCCTAGCGGTGTGTGCGGGCGGGCAACGTGGGGTCCACCAGGGGCCCTGCGGCCAAATGCCAGGACACACAACAGAACCCAACACAAAACTACACATTGAACACACAACACTTTTCTGGCATCTACAGTAGTACTGTATTTATTCACAGTGAACATATGACGCAGATGTGGGAAACCACAGGTGGCGCTTGACACTAAAAATGTTTTGTAATTTTCCTTTTTTATAATATAATATGTTTTTCAATACAAGATATATTAAACCAGTAGAGCGAATGTTCGTTATTCAGTGTAATCGAAATAATTTTCGATTACACTGAGAATTTAAAAAAATGTTTTCATTGTAACCAGAAGTTTTCATGTTGGAAAAGTTGTTGGAGAATTTGTGAATTTGAAATATATTTTGAGTAATTATAATTGTGTACGAGTGACTGTAATCTGTCTCTCCTTTCATTCAGTTGTAAAAAACTGTCTGAGAGACAAACCTGTACTGTCGTCCCATCAATAGCAACACTAATCGATAGCAGTGAAAAGTTGCAAAGATGGCATTACAGGTATCAGTTTCGAGGTCGAATGTGAATCAATAATTCTGAACATTCACACATCCGAATTCTTAACCAGCGAATAATCGACGTACACTTTGTAAAAATGCAACTGTTTTCTTGAATGTGGAAAGCAGCACTTCGGTTTGCAGAAAAAAAGTCTATAAAAAAGTACAAACTGCAAGAAAAATATTAAATTTGCACGAATATATATATCCGCCAATTGCGTGTCATCACTGTATTGAAATATTTTATTCTTTTGATGATATTTGATATGCAGGTCAACACTGACATTCAAAGGTATGAACGCCGTGAAAATAAACAGCTGTCTTCACCCCAGCAACCATGTACATGAATTATCGTATTTCTAAACAAACATCATACGACTAGACAGTGGCAGCTTTTCACAGAATAAGTTGGAGTATGGTCTCTCTCCACAAATATGTGTTTCAAATAGTTCTATTGTTCAGCCCTTCCATACTCTCCAGATCATCGTATTATTCAGGTAAGGGGTTGCTCAAAAACTTTTGTATTTGCTATACGAGAAATACATGACCATAGCTTATATTTCCCACTTGTCTTTCTGTATCCTATATCCCGTACGTTCCTGGAGACTCTGGATAACTTTGAAGCTATTACAACCCTGTACGTTTGGAGTCTGCAGAATTAAAGTTTCAGCAGAACGAAATTTCAGTCAATAGAACGAAAACCAGATATTAAACCAGTTTAATATCTGGTTTTTTAATATCTGTTTTTCTAAGCGTTATGAGATCGCTTAGAGCATTTGATAACATTTTTAAACGAATTTCATCTGAGCATCACCAAATCCTTAATAACATTTCTTCCATTGTCTCCTACACCATTAAATTATTGCCATTATCATCATCATGAACTTGGTCCGGCTTAGGTCTTTTAAGATCTCGCCATCGTTTTCTTGGTCGGCCCACATCTCTCATGCCTGTAGGTTTGTAGTTAAAGACTAGCTTTGGGATCCGGTCTAGGTTCGTTTTTTCTATGTGGCTGATCCATTTTTTTTCTGACACCCTTTTATGTCATTTACTATGTTATCTACCTTTAATTTCTCGCGAATATCTAAATTTCTTTGATGATCTAGTCTTGTAAAGCCTAATGGTCTTAAAAATCTCCTTTTTGCTGCTTCTAGTTTTTGTGCATCTTTGTCTTGTTTTGGAGAACAAAAAATAGTTAGGAGAGACAAATCAGTGAAGTAAGGGGAGATGGAGCGGTTCCACAATCACGTATTTTGCAAACACTTGATAATAACTTATTGATAAAACTTTGATAATTGGAAAAGGTTCCTGTTTCTATGTCGGGCAATAAAAACTCGTCCCATTCTTCTGGAACGTGAGGCTTTCTACAGTGTTCCTTATTCACTGTCGTATTTGGTGGAAATATTCCTTTACAGCGATTCTGTCGCTACTGAAGAAAGTGAACAACGTCCCTTTCACTTTTGATTTGAAATGATTTTCTTTTTTCACCTTGAATCTAGTAGCGCTGACGTGCTGATGATGGACTCGATGCTGGAATTTAATGTTCGGAACTTATAAAGCACATTATTACTGGAATATACCTGTCTTTTATAATCGTCACAGGAATTAAGAAGAAGAAGGAGTGATTGTCCAGAGTTGCATAAAAGTGGCAGGTGAATCTTACATCAAAGAGAACGACTGCACAAGAAATTCCAGATTTTTTCTCGTTGGGATCGAGTATTGGCTCTTAAGACGGCTTATCAGAGTTGCTGGTCACCCATTTACTATCTTAATGGCCATTCTCTACTCATACCTTAGCATCACACTTAGAATGCATCGGACAATTAACAGGAATATACACACTCTCGCACAAATGCTCACAGGTAGATTGGACGCGCCAGCTCTGGATAATGTTCTAGTCAAACCGTGTCCACTGCTAGACATTGCGGGTGGTTCCTTTTGTGGAATAAACCGATAATAATAATAAAATTACTTTTCATTTTTGTCAAGTAAATTGTTGTAAATAAATGTGCCTTTGCTATCTCCTAGTTTGAGAATAATGTATAATTCTCAGGTTGGTAGAAGTTTCCAGATTCGATAATCCGCATATTCTAGGAATTAATTCAGCCATTATTAATGAATAGACATTGACTTCTGCAATCTGTGCATGATATATAATGAATCTTTAACGTTTCATAGACTGGAGGCACATCGCAATGGAAAGATTGGTCTCTGATGTTCATAACCCTAATTCAGGCTCCCGAAAATACGTTCTCCACATGTATTCCACTAAATCAGGTAAATTTTGTACTTGAAACATTCCCTTGATCCAATTACGATACGCTATTGATTTGAAAATATCTTTAAATATTCAGTGTATTTAAATATTATTTACCTTTCATAGTGAATATTGGAATTTTCTCTAAAACAGTTTGTTTCCCCGGTTGCATTGTTATTTAGAAATTATAATCTATTTTCGTATGCAGATTTTTTGCAATCACACAAGGAAAATGAAATACAGATCTTGCACGAAAGAGGAATTTCTCAAAGACTGTTCCAGGAAGAGAAAGGCATTGAATTCATCAACAGTTTGAGCGATCCCTTTGTACCTGATCCAGTTACGCATGAAGAATTCAACTACATTGTTCTTAACACCTGTAGTAGCATTAGTGACGCGCTAAGCAAACTTCAGAAGGTAATTACATCAACCTCTTTCTTTGATGAAATCTCAGTTACATGCCTGTATGTTGGACTGCCATCTGAGAGTGAGCAAACACATGTATACTGTATTTCTCTTCAATTGCAGGTGCACCGAAGATCAAAGTTTACAAATAGATGGTTTGTCTTTGTGGAGGAACCAATAAATATCTCATACGTTGGGCAGAGTTTCTATTCTTTACCTGGGATATATCATTTGATTTTCGTTAGCCCATCTCCAAATAAATCACATACTCCACAGAGAGTAAGTATTCGTCTCTTGTATACAAATTGTTTCCCTTTTATTATTTACTTTATGATTTTTGAGACCGTTAGAACCGCTGGTATAAATTATAGTTGGTAGATTCCATTAACAAATTACGTGGGAAATTTTCATAAATAACTTGAATTAGAAACAACTTTAATTTCACATAACTTCAAGAAGAAAGAAACATAATTCCAAACTGTTTATCCGCTTGGAATTATGTGTGGAATTGACTTTCGTAAGTCTTACCATTATTAAAAGTGGAACAAATGTGGTGAAAATATAAGAACAGGGTTTTCTTTTAACAAAGTTTCAGCCCGACCTCTGCAGGGTTAAAGATCTAAAGCTACAGTACAATTTCAGAATTTTTATTCACAATTTGAATAAATATGCATACCATTATGTAGATGTAAACGTTGTATACATTCCAGTAGCTCACTATACTTTATATTTTCAGAATATTAGCGATTATGAAGTGCATCATTTCAAGAAACCTCTCTTTGGATTGATTTCATCATCTTCGTCAACAGTTACTGAGGAGAAGCACGCTTCTAATCTTTCATCTTCAAATAACCACCACCAATGTCGAAATCTCCAAGGCGTCACCATGATAGCAGCTGCCAAACAGGTACTGTATATGTGTAGAATTGATGATATATACTTAATCTTGAGACCCTGATTATGTTTAAAATAGCTCATATGATGGAAACGATGCTGGACCTCTCCGTTTAAACCATTTAAAACATATATATAAGGGATAATTTTTGTTTTCTATTTTCATTGGAGTCTCCATTGCTCGTCCTTAATAAAGATACAAGTGTAGACTGGATTCTTTCTGATGGAATGAACGTGCATTATATTAGGACACTCTCTGAGATAACGAACTTTAAGTAAGTCTGTAATTAAGATGGCCGTAGAGTAGTTTGATGAGCAAATCCATGTTAAAGGTGTAATGATTCTTAATAAGCTGAAATATATTGACTTCTATTGATGAACGTGAGCAGAGTCTGTTTTCCTGTTTCTGTAGCGTCCTGGTGCGGTATCCAGAGGATGGGGAATTTGGAAAAATTATCAACTCTAGCTTCATAGGACTTATTGAAATGGTTTTTGAACAGGTAAATTTATATTTATATACTTAGATATAATTTTGTTTTGTCATTTATGCATATCAACTTATTTTGACAAAACATTCATGTTCTTACATATACTGTATTTATAGAAAACAGTATCTTGTTAAAAATAAACAGATTACAGGAGAACAGTTAGTCGCAGAAGAATAGGTTTTATCATGCAGGTCATGGGATGGTTTGCGCCATGAAGACTTTATATCGTTTCAAATGTCACCCTAACGATGTGCAGATACGTAAAATGATATCAGTGAGACATCTGATTCATATTAACCTTACATTAGCAATATGTCCACCATACATTCCTCTATTGGAATCTGTTGCTGGACACACTAAGCCCTGTTTGATTTTATTAATCCAATAACAGCTAAAAATAACATATCATTTGAAACTAATGCTTCTGAGCATATGACATCTTTCCGTGATGGAAAAGACATTGGAAGAACTCAGTTCACAACACCTGAGATGGTACCACAACCAAAAATTCGATGTTGTCATGTCTGGCGAAAGGTTAAAGTTAGTAATTCTCGCAGGGTCTGCAATACGTGAGGTTGCACAAAGAGAATGAATTTTGTGATTTCGATTGCTTTCTTTTCCTATGGTGGTCGAATACACACTTTATAATTAAATTGTAAACGAGCATGATTTGATTGAACGGTAGCGTATCTATTTACATTCCCTACCTGTCAAGATAACGTTATCAGAAGCGTGGAGGTAAGCAAGCTTATTTCTCCTTCGGTGAACCATTTGAAACTGATAAACCTCAGGCAGTTGTAGCAAGGTCCCGAGGTCTTATATAACATTACAGTTCTCACCAATTGCATTATACACTGAAGGGACAGAATTCATGGGACATCTGGTTCCTGGGAAATCCGACGCAGTCACCTCTCTCGCTGGGGACGATCCCACCGCTTGGCATATAGGTACACTGCATCACTGCATTCACGTAGACGCTAATTCGATGTCAGTATGGAAAAACTTCGTGAGTTAACGAACTTTGAAAGAGGCATGATGGCGGATGTCCGACGCATAGGTCACTCTATCGCGGATATGGTACAAATTATTATTATTATTTTAGGGTTTTCCGTAATTAAATACATTAACCCGTATTCGTGTCTGTAAATTGCGTGTGTTCTCTGGTCGGTTTGCCTGTTTCGCTGGACGAAAAAACCCCAGTTTCTGAGGGGAAAACCTTGCTATCTACGCCTGAGACCGACTAACTCAGCCACGGAGTGAAAAAAGCCCACTAAAGTTCCTCCCGTCATCGACGGGATTCGAACCCGGGCCTTTTCCACCCGGTGTGGGGAGGACGGTGACGATACCACTGTGCTACCCACGCAGACAGCGGATATGGTACAGAAATTGCACTATCCCCGTTCGACAGTATCTCAAGGGTGTATTGGGAATGCGCCATTTCCGGAATAATATCTCATCGTGGACATCGCTGTGGGCGGAGAAAGATGATGGATGAAAGTGGCCGTCGACGTCTGTCTCGCATTGTTTCAGCCAACCGGAGAGTGATAGTTGTACAAATCACAGCCGACTTCAACGAGAAATGTGCCAGTAACGTCTTCACCAAGAACATCAGTCTATCATTAGCCGCAATAGGTTATGGGAGCCGCAGACCCAGACCCACCATAGCCCATTGCTAACACCATAACACAGGACTCTACGCCTCAACTGGGTGAAAGAACATCGGTATTGGACTTTGGATGATTGGAGACGTGTCTCCTAGTCCGATGAGTACCGTTTCCATTTATTTCGAGCGGACGGGAGGGTGCGTATCTGGCGGAAACCGCAGGAAGTTATGCACCCGTCATGTCAACAAGGAACTGTTCAGGCAGGAGGATGGTCGCTAATGGTCTGGCGCGTGATCAACTGGCACACGTTGGGACCTCTGGTACATTTAGACGCATCACTGAACGGTCCAGGTTACATGTCCATCCTTGCAGGCCATCCGCATCCCTTCATGGTCATCGTGCACCCACAGGACAATGGACTCTTCCAGCAGGAAATGCGCTTTCGTACAGTAACTAGAACATGGTTTGAAGAGTATTCCGCAGAATTTATGACCATGTCCTCCCCGTTCAACAGACGTGAACCCTGTGGAGCATCTTTGCGATGCTGCGGAAAGGTCCGTTCGAGCTTTGGATCCTCCGCCCACCCATAATTTCTGTACACTCCGGGTTTTATATTGTAGTCATCTGAAAAGTTATAGCTTAAGAGATCTCATTCTGCTTATTAAGTTTACAATAACAATTATTTAGAAACTTCTTTGAAGAACTTCCTATCCATGGTACCCTTTTGTGAAAAGTGTAACTCGAATTTTATTTTTTTATTTTTTTAGATTTTGAAGGAAGGCATTAGTTTCTTAACAGGGAGACTTTCGTTCTACTTATAGAATGTCCTGCGAAACGGTGAACAAAACTTAAGTAGGAATGAACCTTATTATAATTTGTAATTTTGTTATTGTGAAATATTATTTAAAAAGCCCTGTGATTAGAGTAAAAAGAATTTAATTACATATGTTTAAATGATAATGCTATTGTAATACATTTCGAAATTGTTTAACTAATTCATTTTCAGGAATCTGATTTGACTGCTACTGAGTTGGTTGTTGCCTATGACAGAACTTTGGGAGTAGACGCACTCCATCCCTTTAGCATCCCAAGGGTAGCATTTCTAACACGATCCCCCCCAAAAATTATTACGCCTACAGTTCTAGTGCTGCCTTTCACTGGACACGTAAGTTATTACTCTTCAGGAGAGAAAAATCAATCTTTACCTTTAATATATGTGTAATTATAACGATTGCAGGTAACTTGCATTTCTCTAAATGAATTGTAAATTGGAAAAATTGGCCCACTGATTCCTGAAATGACTGTTTCTTTCAGTTGTGGCTGTCACTTGGCATATGTGTCCTTGTAACGTCTGTCTGTATGTTCTGGGTGCTCAGAGTATCTTCGATGTTGTACAGCGGTCTTTCCTACTCCTGGTTTTATGTTTTTTGGCTGATATATGCAGACTTTCTAAGACAAAGTAAGATCAAGATCAATAGTTATTGTTGTTGTTGTTGTTGTAGGGTTTTAGGAGCATCAGAGGCCAAGGCCATTTTGCTCCGTATATACAGTCTGCAGATTGCGTTTGTTCTGTGGTCGATTTTCTGGGCAAAAAAAAAAAAAAAAACCATGGTACCCTCGTCTGAGACCGACTTACTCAGCTACTTTGTGAAAAGGCCCATAAAAATTCCTCACATCGTTGACGCGTTTCGAACTAATGTCTTTCCACCCGGTGTGCGAAGAACGGCGATTCCACCAACTGTGGTACTCACGAGGGCAAGATCAATATTTTAAACAATGCGATTTCTTAAAACGGATTACTGATTTCTTAGATCATATCAGGTAGCTAATTAATAACGTCGCTGATTTTATATTTCACTTGTAAACGACCATGATTTGATTGAACCGTAATGTATCCATTTATGTTCCCTACCTTCCAAGAAAACTTTATCAGAAGAGAGGAGGTAAACAAGTTTATTTCTCCTTCCATTAACTATTTGAAACTAGAAAGCTCCAAGCAGTTGTAGCAAGATGGATGAATGTTGGCCTTGTTCCTAATATCACTGTTGACATTGAGGTTGACTTCTATACAATAAAACCAACGGTCACTTGCTGCACAGAAGCCAACATACATTTCAGCCACTCCATAACAGAGAGAGAAAGAGAGCGTCGATTGTTGCAGCACGTTATATAGCTGCAGAAACTGTTGAATTCCACTTCACTGTACAGAGTGATGAGAACCACCATCTAAGCCATGTTAGTTTCATGATAGCTTTGACCTTGTCAGGGAGCAGCATGTCCAATGCACCATCGTTTCTTTAAATGTGCTGATGAACTGTACCCACTATCCAGGGGCTTCGAAAGCAACCAAGGATCCTCTGTAAAATAGCATCCAGTCTGGCTCTCTTCCCCATCGCAGTGTTCATAGGTATAAGGACAGCAACATGAACTACAGAGTGAATTATGCAGCTCCCCAATAAGTGAGAATTTCATCCCCACCCCATTTTGGTGATGGACATGGTTATCAGCGTACTGTAGCCAGATCGATCTGCACACTTCACTGTTCCATCTTCCATCTCGTAGGTTTGAGCACTACATTGTTCCGTCTTGCAAGACATTTTTATCTCCTTCAACCATCGCCATCTCTACCAAAGATATAGAAATATTCTTATCGACCAGTAAGCATTAGTGCTATCTTGAGAGCCACGCCAACGGTTTGTTGTATTGCTGAGGATACATAGCTTATTACCTGTAATCAATTGTATTGCAGTCAGGGAGACCATATCCTGTATATACTAGTAAATGGCATTCGATTTACAACTTCATTCTGGACAAAAAATAACGCTTAATATGGATCACTGCCGAAAGAATTACTCTGAATGGAAAATTCCATTTTTTACAGTTCCCTTAAAAATGGCCGAAAGCATCGGAATTAATCTATACTTTGATTTTAATGAATCCTATAACCTGAATTATATAACGAATAATTAATGAGATATTATTTTGTAATATTTTAACCTGTATAGATCATCATATTATTCATGTTTTCACTTATCAAAATTTATTTGCAGAGGCTTCTAAAAGACCGATGGTTTACTCTTCTTTCCGACTACTCTATGGCTTCTGGACTGTCATCGGCTGTAATTGTGATGGCTTACTGCAGCATCCTGTTATCTTTCATGACCATTACAGGAAACGAGAAAAAAATCGAAACTGTTGGAGAATTATCCAGCGCTGTTAGTAAAGGAACATATTCATGTGGGACTGTGAAGAATTCAGCTGGGTATTACTATTTCGCGGTGAGATTTTATACAGCAATTACCTGTCAGGTTAAAGATTGTGCAATACCTTATATTAGTGATATTCTGCAGTTCAAAATACTCTCTTTATCTTTGAATCTACTTCGCTTAATAAGACTGGATGGATTTACCTGAAAATCTGTACACATAAACTGTGATGATTTAAATGATTAGCATCCAAAGCTGCAATAAAGACATGAGTAAACATACCAAGCAAACAAAAAGGTCAGTGGCGGATTAACTACAATACCATGCTCCTAACCTTCGGAAAGGCGACGTTTGGAAAATAGGACGGACTGTGAAACAAGTGGTATCACTGGGTTGCCAGAAGCTGGGTGATCAACACGTCGTTGGGTACAAGATCTTTCCGGACACGTCTGTATGGGCCCTGGTGAAAAAGTAAGAGAGCAGAGGTAGACAATCAATCGTCTACTGACAGAAAACATCTGTGATCGTCCGTAAGATTTCCAACATCGTAAAATCATTCTTTTTTTTGGGGGGGTCTGTGCTGGACGACTAGGAGAATTAAACTCCAATTTCAGCGCACGTTGCTTTTGTCTAGGGCGCCATTTCGTTGTCGTTAGCATGCATCTGCAGGGGGAGGGGGAAGTTCCTGGGGGAAAATTATCACATAAGGGCTCTCGAGATTGCCGGCAAGTTTGCCTATTTTGTTAGACAAGAAACCTAAGTTTCCATGAGTAAAAACTTGCTATTCTCTTCGAATACCAACAAACTCAGCAACATAATATTTGTTTGCTTTATTGATGGGATTCGAACCCGTACCTTTTCTACCCAATGTGGGGACGACGGTGCTCATATGCACTGTTTACCGATGAGCGCAGCTCTTGGCGACAAGAATAGTATTGCATAGAATTTAGTGAAGAATAGCATTTCAGCTTTGGATTCAGTGACGGCTACATACATGCCTGGAGACACTACATGGAATGAAAAAATCGTGCTCGCATCCAGAAGTATCATAGCGGACTAATATCAGGAATCACTATTATTATAGAGACATCAGTTAACAGCACTTCATCTCTGGTTTTCATTGATGTCACAAAGCATTCTGATGAACCATTTTCATACCACTCCTTGGAAGATCGACGGAGTCAATTGTGTATGTAATATTGCCTTACGTTTGTTAACGAATTGTATTATTTATACATTCGCTCACCATTTTGTTTGTCTTTTATGGTTTACACATACTGTATTTTGGTTTATTTTAGTCGTGTATGAACGTGTACGTATATGAACAAAGAGATTGAAGACAACACAACATAACTGGGATTTTTGCAATGGAATTTTATATTTATTTAATCCTGAAACTTTACTGTTTTATCTTGTATTCTATAAATTTAGGGCACTGTTACTTTTTATTATTACACTATAAAATTGAACTGAATTTTCGTATGATAAAGTGAAAATTATTTTTATTTTCTATTAACAGAACATAGAGAGCGAACACTTGCAAATGATCCGGAAGAATATCAGAGAAAATGCGATTTCCCTTCCAAAAGATGTACCAGAAGGGCTACAGAAGGTTCTGCAGGGAAATTATGCTTTCATTTATAATGAGGATTATATTGCATTTGAGAGTTTAGCATACGGGAAGGAGAACTTTTTTGTGGGGAAGGAATGCTTTTATTCTTGTTCGGTGGGCTTGTACATCCAACATGGCCATCCTTGTAAAGAATCCTTCAATATCGTGTAAGTATCCACAACTGTTATTTATCTATTGAACTGAATGAAATATTGAAGACCTCTCTATGGGCAACTTTCTGGTTGTTGAACTGTGACTGACATGCCAATTTTTTGTCTTCTTGCCCTCAGTGTTGCAGAATCTTCTGGATTCTTTATATTCGCTTCGGCAGACACTCGTTGGGTGTCAGCACATGCACATTTGATTTGCCTTGCCATAGATCCTACATTCATGGTTGCAGCCCGTTTCCTCTAGGCATGGACGTGTACAGAGAAGCAGCGGTCATCTTCTTGGTGAATGTTGCTACATGGTGGTACCAAATTTTACTAGGTGGTATATGACTCTCATCAACCGGTGCAATACCATCACTTTGCTTATTTGAGGCTTGAAGTGGTGGACCCCATGTTTAGTCTCCAGAGCTACGTTCCGGTCAACCCTTCCCCATCTCCACACCGTGAATGGTCGTGTACGGATTTGACGTCAACAACATGAGGCTCTTCATCCATCCTGCATGGGGTCAAAAGTGCAGGCCGGTGGAGGCGGTTGTATGGTGTAGGGCATGTTTCACTGGCAGTAACTTGGACCCCTGGTGCATGTGGAACAACGTATCACTGTTCTCCGCTATTGTTAACTGCTTCCTGACTGTGTAAACTCCGCTATGTTACACTTTTTCCCGAATGGCCATGGTGTCTTCCAAAATGACAATGCGCCGAGCCATCAGGCACTTGATGTGCAGGAATTATTTGAGGAACACAATTCTGACTTACAGTTTATCGATTGACTTCCGAACTCCCGCGATATGGATCGCATAGAGCACTTGTGGGACACTATGGAAAGGCATATCAGGCGTCTGGATACACTAATCACCTCCATGCCTGCATTACTGACTGACCGCATTACACACAGCTTGTTTGGCCATACCTCCCAAAAGCCACCAACATCTTGTTTAAACCAATGCCACGTCGGATAGCTGCTGTACTGAGGGCAAAAGGAGGACCTGCGAAGTATTAGGAAGGTGGTCATAATTCAGTGATCGCTCAGCGTATTCTTATCATGTGTACGCCATATACAAAAATTTCATTACTTCATGCAGCATGCTCCCTTTTCTTAGTATCGAATACACCATGAATTGTCAAACTAATAGAGCAAACTTATCTGCGAAAAGATCAAAATCGTGGTCTCAGTTCTAATCTCAATGATGTTCATTTCCACTTACAGTCTGCCAAACCCCATGTACGTTTTCTTACAGAGTCTCAATTTTCGGTTGATTCAACCACTGTTCAGCTCAGTTGCCCAAATTATTCGCTGTATGATTCCTTTCACCTCAAATATGGTGCTTGTGCATATGTCCGTTCCCATATTCCCTGTAAGAGACTTCGTAATTTGGAATCTCCTCTTTTCGATCTTCTATGGCTTCTAGTCTCTCTATCTCATTCTGTCAAATTAATCTGTTGTGTGTATCGTTCTCCCAAGTCTACTAATCACTTGGTAATTGCATTAGTAATTGCAATTTGACTTTCTCCAGTTCAACTTTCCTAACAGTGAGTAATTTTCTTTGGTGATTTTAATGTTCACAACTCCAGCTGGCTTCCATTTTCTAGTTACACAGACACAGCTGGTCCTGATGCTGATGCTTTTGCAATTACTAATGACTCCAACAGATTGTTCATTTACCTACCAGAATACCGAACAGTCCTAACCATAGAGCCAACACGCTTTATCTTTTTATATTTTTCTCACAAATAACCCTTCTAAGTACACGGTCGATGTGAGTGGTTCTTTAGACACCTCAGATCACAACTTGGCGATGGTTTCGTCTCCAATAATTTATCTCTTGGCTATTTCCAAGTTTGTGTTGTTTAGCATTACAATAATGCAAAATGGGAAGACCTACGAGATTTCTTTTCTTATTTTCAGTAGCCGGATTACTGTTTCAAAATTTCTGATGTCAATGTTTGCTGAGATCGTGTCAGTGAAATTATTCTTGTAGGAAGTCTGCGCGCGTAGCACAGTGGTATCGTCACCGTAATTCCCACACCGGGTGGAAAAGGCCCGGATTCGAATCCCATCAATGACGCGAGGAACTTTAATGGGCTTTTTTTACTCCATGGCTGAGTTACTCGGTCTCAGACGTAGATGACAAGGTTTTTCTCTCCAGAAGCTGAGGCTTTTTCGTCGAGCAAAACAGGCAAATCGACCAAAGAACACACGCAATTTACAGACACAAATACGGGTTAATGTATTCAATTACGGGCAACCCTAAAAAATAAAATTAATAATATTCTTGAAGGAATGGAATCCGTTATTCCCCACTCCACTTTAAAAAACGTGCTTTTTGCCCTAATGGTAGCCAAGCGTTCTGGTCTCTTGCTAAAGCTATTGGCCGCAACTTTTGCCCACCTCTGCTCCCACTTCTGTCAAAACCAGATGGTTCTATTTTCACTCCAGCCAAGGATAAAGCTGACCTGCTAGCATCCCATTTTACTTCCAACTCATGTATTAATGATCTTGGGAAAACACGTCCAACCATTTTCAGCACGTGGTCTTCCGTCAAAAGGATGTCAGAAGGATTTTGACGAATCTTGATGCTAAGAAAGCTCCAGGCCCGGATGGTATTTCTCCACTTTTTCTCAAAACCTGTGCTCCTCTTCTTTGCCACCTTTTCACTTTCTTATTCCAAATGTGGTTTTCCTTCTGCTTGGAAATTTGCTCAAATCCAGCCACTTCCTAAAAAGGGCGAAATATCCCTCCCATCCAATTATCGTCCGATTGCAAATTACTTCTACTCTTTATAAAGTAATGGAGAAGTCAATTAACCACGAAATCTTAAACTACCTTGAAACCTTCCGTCTGATCAACGATCGCCAGTATGGATTCCGTCAGTGTAGATCCACTGGTGATATTCTGGCTTATGTTACCCATTTATGGACTAATTCAATGACAAAGTTGGGTAAAACACAAGCAGTTGCTCTTGACATCTCAAAGGCTTTCGATCGTTTGGCATATAGGTCTTCTAAACAAGCTTCCATCTTATGGTTTGCCAACAGATTTTTATAATTAGTTATACAGTTTTCTCTCTGATCGCTCACTGAGGGTGATGGCAGATGGCTCTCTGTCTTCTAACTTCTCCGCTAATGCCGATGTCCCCTAAGTTCAGTTCTTTCCCCCACTCTTTTCCCTTGCATATTAATGACATTCTTTGATTGACCGTAAATCCTACCCATAGGTTTGCTGACGAGAGCACATTGCATTCCACTTTCCATTTTGAGAAACATTGCTCTGCCCAATCAGCCTCAACTTTTCGAATATCCGCTACCAATTCCTTAAATGCCGATCTCCAGGTAATTCTCCAGTGACGCAAAGACATCTTAGTTGATTTCAATCCTTCTAAAACTCAGTCTTATATCTCGCAAAAAGGATTCTTCTGTTCCTATGCTTATTTTTCGTGACACTCCTATTTCTAGGCAAGTTGATATATCTGTTTTGGGGATTACCCTGACTTTTAATCTCTCTTGGCACAAGAATATTACAAATATTGCTTCTTCTGCATCTAAAAAACTTGGTTTTATCTTTCGCTCTCGGCGTTACTTTTCTTCCAAACAGCTGTTCACTCTGTACAAATCGCAAATCTGCCCTACCATGGAATATTGTTCCCACATCTGGGATGGCGCCCCCAAAACCTCTCTCAGCCTTCTTGATTCCATTCAGAAGAGGGCAGTTAGGTTAATTAATGATTCATCTCTAACGGAGTCTCTCCACTCGCTGTCTCATAAACGTACTGTTTCTGCTGCATGCCTCTTCTACAGATACTTCCATGGGCAGTGTTCTTCTGAATTGGCTTCTATAATTCCCGCTCTCTCTATCAAAACAGTCCGAACACGGGCCGCCACCAGCCAACATCTATTTACTGTCCAACTTCAAACCTTACCTTCCTTCATTCGTATTTCCTGAAAATTACAGTCCATAGAAGTTCAAGTCTTATGTCAACAAATATCTCCTTTCGTCTTCTCAACCTCCAATCCATGTATGGTACTAAGTACTATTAAGACGTATTAGAGTTACTAAGACGTATTAGAACCACCTATGGTTGTAATACGTCTCGTGTTTGGGATTTTCATAAAAAATAAATAATAAATAAAAATCAGTGCAATTTGTTGAATATTATTGTTAAATTAGCAAGAGCATATCATTATAACATGGTTGTGTCTTAATTATTATGATAATTGTATTAAATAATTAGTTAGATATAATTATTAATTGAATTATGGAATATTATTGTTATTGAATAATTTGGCCATAGCTAAATCCTACAGTAAGATAAACCATTAAAAGAGGTTCAAGCATTAAAACTTTTTGTACCATAAAATCAATAACGTTTCAGTAAGTTCATGTGTTTAAAATATTATGAAAAAGGCTAAAGACAGCTTATATAGGGTTGTATAATTCGTAGGATTCTCTCTCCTTGAAATTCTAATAGTTTGGGAGGTGGAAAAACGAGTACATACAGAAAGGTGGTGCAGAAGAAAAGGTATAATACGGAATAATTTGGGCAATTTCTGGTTACATTTAATAATTATTTCATCCATTACTTAAAGGTTAAATATTAAGTCATATTAAAAGTAGTGGTTTGGAATACTGTTTTAAATTAATTAATTCAAATTACACTTTGGACTATTCACATATGTATTTGTGATGTTCAGTTCGATCGCCACTGAAAAATAACTAATTTATTAATTTAATTTCGTGCAGGATTATGAAGATTGTTGAAGCTGGCCTTCCTATGAAGTGGATAAACCAGCGCTCGTTTAAGAAAGAGTTGCCTTCTCGAATGAATAAATCTGGTGAAAGTGAAACCAAAGTTCTTCAAGTGCGCCACATTCAAGGTGCCCTTACTGTGTTAATTTTAGGATATGTACTTTCTTTTATGTGCCTCATTGGAGAGATTTTGAACAATAAACTGTGTTAATTTTCTTATCAGCTTAATGTACTTCATCCACCACGACACGAGGTCTTTGGCTATTAATTTGAAAAAAATTTAGAACAGAATTTAGTGATAAAATAGAATTTAGAGCGTTAGTTGAGTTGCTGTTACCATTACTCAACATCCCACTAGAAATATCCTTATCTCTCTCTCTTTCTCTCTCTTTGATCAATAACTTGCTTCAAAATCTAAGTTCGAGCCTATAATTCAACTTTACCAGCTCTTATAAGCTTTTAATTTATGAGAAGCGCTGTGGCAATGGTTTCTAAAAAACACCATCTGTCAATGACAACGTTCACAGCGCCTTTGTGATTTCAATGGATTCAGATGTGAGAAACTTGACGAGCTAAAGTTTTATGACTTAATGTATTGAAGAAACGTTTTGGGTGTCTTCTGTATCCGAAAGAATACTATATTTGGAATAAACAGGATTACCCACAACCTTCTCAGCCTTGAGCTCTTGATCAAGAGACAAAGCATGAGAAATACGTTTTTTTAAAGTTATGGAGTTATGACAACTTCCTCAATTTTTTAAGTTTGGTCTAGGAACTTGGTCACCATCTGTTTTTTCGCACTATCCTTCTGTTATACGAGTATTTTTATCGACGTCATTTAAATTTCCAAAAGAGAAAATTGTGTCATATCTAATAAGAGGGTATCACGCTAAGCAGTAGTATTCATCATGTATATATAATATATTTAACATGATAATTTTAGCGATGTCACTATAAGCAAAATAAGCAACAACAGCAACAAATGAATTTATAAATATGATTTTCCCTAAAGGAAAATTAATTTATTTTGAGCTCTTTCTTCTTGGTCCTCTTCAGGGTCCTTACAGGCAGTATATGATTATCCACAAGTAGATAGCACTGGGCTACTTACATGTACTAAACACAAAGACAATATACAATACGTATATAAGTCGTTATGAGAGAGGCTGAGTTAACAGAGAGGGTACAACATTGCAGACAATTATAAAAATTTCCAATTATTCAAAATTCGCAGAACAACAACCGTACATCAGGGGACATGTAAAAATGTAATTCATCATGATAAGTTGCCGTCCCACCTGGAGTTGGCGATCAGTATCTGCCATAAACATCAGGAAATAATTGTTCCACAATTTTGGCTGTCCATTCCTTCAAATTATGCAGACACTATATTCTTCTTCTTCCTCTCTTCCTCTTACCATTAATTCTTCCAGTCAGAATGATTTCTGGCACTGCATATTCTTCTTGATCTCATAATGGGACCAAAAAATTAATTATTTTTTTCTTGATTAGAGACAGCAATTTTCTTTCTCTGCTAACTGATCTCAACACTTCTAAATTTGTAACTTTAGCTCTCTATGGAATGCGTAATATTCTTCTATACATGTACATCTCGAATGCTTCCAATTTCTTAATTGTTGCTTTCTTTAATATCCAAGGCTGGCAACCATAGAGTAGTGTGGACCTGATGTAGCACTCCATTACTCTAAGTTAAAGATACAATTGCAGATTACAAAAACACATTTTGCAAAAGGCTGATCTTGCAATTTTAACCCTTCTTTTTATTTCAGTTGAATCATTCCTTTTGTCATTACTTTTTCTACCCAAATAGACATAACTGCTGAAAAATTCAGCAGTTATGTCTATTTGGGTAGACATAACTGCTGTGCTTCGTATAATTCTTAGGGCCAACTACCATCCATTTAACCTTTCCGGGATTTATTCTAATATTCATTTTATGCAACCTTGTATTAAAATTAGAAACAGAAATAGTTGGACGCTTAGAAGTAGTAACATATTTGTTAGCAGGCTAGACCCCAATACTACCTCCTAGCGGATGGACCAGCTGCTATTAGAGCTAGAAATTCCAGGTAGAGCTTTTAAAGTAAAACCCAAACACCCTACATATTCATCATTTAGAATTGAGCCAATGAATAGTGACCTACAACAATATCTAAATCCTGATATCTGGCCAAATGGTCTACTCGTCATGCCATTTTATGGAGCTTTTGGAGGTTCGGTCAGCAACTCTAGTGAAAAGTTACCAACTAATTCTCAATCTGCTGAACTCTCTGCATAGCTAGAGAATAATATTCCTGATTTTCATCCTAATCCATCATTTAATCTGCCACCCAATACATCTGTTTCCAAATATCCTTCCAACACATATGTCCATCTCAGCAATTTTCTTCAAAATGTAAGAAGCATAAAAAATAAACTGTCCACGCTTATTTCATTAATGGTTGAAGAATCGCATGACATCATATGTTTAGTTGAAACGTGGATGGAGGAATCTCTACAGGATGTTTTCCTACTGCCGACGAATCTTAGCTACACGCCATACATGACATTAAGAATTAATCGTAGAGGTGGTGGGACAGCAATAATTTTAAAATCCAATATTAAAGTTTTGAACACGTGCAACTTTAATACCTTCAACTTTGAAGGAATTTCCCTACTAATCCAAGTTAAAGATTCTTTGTTTTAAAAGTATATTTATATTCCACCTGGACAGCTGATGTCATCATTAATGAAGTAATTATCTGGATCACAACTGTTCTTAAGCCTCAAACTGACATCATCATAATGAGCAACTTTAACCTTCCCCTGCCCAAATATAATTTACAAATGAAGTTGCTGTCCGACTCATTTAATTCTAGGAGCTAAAATAATCAACGTCCCTGTTACAAGAGGTAATCAAGCGCTTGATCTTGTGTACTCTAATTTTCCACTGCACGAAATACTTAACAGCAACATTACGTTTAAATCTGACCACAAATGTATAGAACTAGAAGAAACGATTTGGTGAGGGAATCATAGCCCCCCCCCCACCTCTGGAAATCACCAAAAGAATATCATCAATTAAATTCCTTCAGAAAGAAATGTTTTTGTTGCTCTTAAAATACTACCCATGGGATTCTCTGAAAAATATTCCTACCTTTCTTCTTATAAAATAGCTGAATCAACTGAAAACAGAGTCGGCATCCAAACTTGTTAGAATATCTTCTCACTCCAAACCTTGGTTCAAATCCCACCTGAAACCTTACTTTAAAAGTAAGCAAAAATACCACAGACATTGGAAGAAATACGGCACTTCATCAGCACACATAAAATATAAAAAGAGCAGAGCTTTGTTTCAACTCAAAACAATTCAGTCATACAAAAATTATGTTATGTCCACGCTAAAGCACAAAAAAAGAGCACTTTCTAAAAAAACAACAGCTACTTTACAGCATGACCTAGTTTTTGAATGGATAAGATGCAATATGGAAACAAGCAATTCTGACATCTACACTGAAGGTTTACAAAACAGATTTAAAGAATTTAATTCTTATGAACAAGCAGACAACGTGCAACATGATAATGGCTACCGGTCAAGCCCTGCTAATTAATCAATTTGTGAACAAGAATACAGTTCAGAGTGCAGTTAACCAATTACACCCTGATAGTAGTGAAAGCCCTGACGGCATCCCTGGTTTTATTATTAGATTGTACAGCGTATAAATCATTGATTCGTTAGTGCGTATCATTTCCAGGTGCATCTGCCAGCCATTCCTTCCAAGACAATGGAAACTTTCAGGATTACGCTGATTCCTAAAAAAGCTTTCAGAAATAACCATCCCGGCCATCGACCAATTGCTGCTTCGTCAATAATTACTAAAAGTATTGAAAAAATCATGCGCCCATATCTTCAACATGCAGTCTTTGCTAATGCACCTGTCAACATGCATTTTGGTCCTAGAGGGCGCTCCACAACAACAAGCCTAGCTGACACCACTGTGCGCATCCAAACTGCGTTTCAAGAAAAGGCACAATGCGATGTATTTTATTTTGACATTAAAGGTGCTTTCGACAACATAGATCTCAAAAAAGCTTTTGAAATACTAAAAAATCATTTTCTGGTTGACACAATGATTATTTCCTATTGTCAACACAGCCTAAATCGCAGATTTCTCCACTTTCCCACTAGTACTGACAATATTCTCGTCACAACCTCCACAAAGAGCCGTTCTCTCCATTTTCAGCATCTCTTCAATCACTTCTACAAGAAAATCCAAATCTACTGGCATGTGCCGATGATTTAAGGTTATTTATATTCTCACAAGCCCGTAATGATATTCGCAAAGTTATTAATGATGCGAATTTACAGATTTGCGAATTCATCAAGTATCTGAAAGATCTCAATCTGAGATCCAAGCTTGCAACATGGATTCACGTTGCAAGCAAATCTGCTCAAATTACTTATTCCCTTCGGAAACAACCCAACCTCATAGAAATAAAACTTGCAGATGTTCCAATCCCAAATGTTTATGCTTGCAAAGACCTTGGAGTTGTTTTTGATAAAAATCTTTCTTTTAATGCTCACTATTTCTATTTTGCTCAAAAAATTCCGAAAGCAAAATGGTTAATCAAACAAGAAACAGCAGCGATTCAAAAACAGAAAAACAGTCATTAAAAATGTTCAAAGATGCATGTTACCCATTCCGTCTTATGCTTCCGAAATCTGGTCTGGTGCTCTTCAAGTAACCTTCAAGAAATTCATTACCCTAGAATATTGGGTCCATAGATGGCTCAATAGTAAGCTTCGTTTTTCCCATGCAATATCTCCCAGCCCATGCAATATCCAAGCAACAGCTTTATGAAAACTTAAAAACAAAGCCTCTGCAACCGATGATCAACGAGTCTGGAGTCATGCGTCTTGAAAACGTTAATCACTTCTGCATGCGATTCACCAAACTTAGTGAATATAATAGCTATCTCCAACAGGGAAAATTCAAGAATCCAGCGATTCAAATCCAACCTCTCCATGCTCAAACAAATGGACATAATGTTCCCCAATGCATCCCTTCACCTCATAAATCATCACAACATTGATTACAACGGAGTACTCAACTCTGAAGCCTACAGGAGTCAGATATCCGATAAAATGAATAGAAACAAAAACAACAGCCTCTCTTCAACCCAGTAACTGCAGCTGAAAGCCAAATGTCCTGTTCTGCAAATTCTTTTTTAATTCATAAGTATAATTCCTAGTAATTGTCAATGTTTATATGAAATCTGCTATGTATTCGATTATTTT
Source organism: Mastigoproctus giganteus (assembly GCF_048544385.1). NCBI lineage: Eukaryota > Metazoa > Arthropoda > Arachnida > Uropygi > Thelyphonidae > Mastigoproctus > Mastigoproctus giganteus. The sequence continues at coordinate 24,657,084 of NC_143580.1, forward strand.
ATGTTAATTCCTTTGTATTATTATCTGCCTCTAACCATATCCTGTGATATGCTTGCTATATTTGCATGCAATAAATGAATATTTATTTATTTATTATTCCTTTCTGCATTAACTATTTTCATGAATGTTTGAAAATCAGAATCACTTCCTTCAGTAATAACTGTATCATCAGCATAGCGTATATTATCGATGACTACTCAATTTCAAGTAATTCTTTCTGCTCCACCTTCCAGTGCTTCCTTCATATTTTTTTTCAGATTATAGATTGAACGGTAGTGGTAGTAGTAGTAGTAGTAGTAGTAGTGACATGTGATGCAAGAAAGCAAATGTATGAGCTTATGCAGCATCAGCAAAAAAAAAAAAAAAAAAAAAAAATCAGACCATTCCCTCTAAATGTTTGTCCACTTCATCCTTAAGTGTATTTAACCTATCAACTTCCACAACGACAGATGGAAGTTTGTTCCAGCAATTAACCACCCGCTGGCTAAAGGCAAATTTCTACATCTATTCTACATCTGTCCTTTTTTAATTTGAATTTATGCCCCCTTAGGTTCGTAATCTGAACAAGTGGAAGGATCCCATCAGATTTCAGCGTTTTCAATCCATTCAAGGCCTTATACACCTCAATCAGATCACCGCGCAGGTGCCTAGTCTCCAGCCACTGCAATTTGCACAACTTAAGCCTCTCTTGGTAAGAGAATCCCTTCATTCCCCTCACCAATCTTGTTGCCCTTTTCTGTACACGCTCAAGCAAATCTACATCCTTCCTAAAATGAGGCCTCCAGACCTGTACGCAGTACTCAAGGCGGGCCTGACCATTGCCTTATACAGAGGGACAATCACCTCCTTTTCCCTGCTAGCAAAATTCCTATATATCATTGACAAAACCCCATGACCTGCCCTCGCAGCCTGTCTGCATTGCTCAGAAAACTTCATATCTGACTGCACAATTACTCCCAGGACTTTTTAATTTTCTACCACCTTAAGTGTAGTACTACACAGTTGGTACGTTTCTCTGGGGTTACTTCTACCCATATGTAGTACTTTGCATTTGTCAAGGTTAAAATTCAGTTGCCACTTCTTAGCCCATCTGCCCAAATTATCTAGATCGTGTTGCAGTAGAACACTGCCATTACTGTCATTAACAACCGTGCCGACCTTTGTATCATCTGCAAACTTCGACATTAAGCCTGATATGCCTTCATCAATATCATTGATAAATATACAAAACAACGGTGGACCCAACACCGAACGCTGTGGGACTCCACTAATAACATTAGTCCACGAAGGGCAGCACCCATTGATTACCACCCTCTGTCTTCTTCCACTTACCCATCCTTTTATCCATTGTAGCAACTTACCCTTAATACCATTCTGCTCCAATTTATACAGTAATCTTCCATGCGCAACAGTGTCAAAAGCTTTCTTGAAATCCAAATATATGATATCAAAATTATTTTTTGCATCCGGTTCCTTTGTGACCACATCATAATAACCAATCAAATTTGTCAGACAAGACTTTCCCTTAACAAACCCATGCTGTGTCTGAATTATTGCTGCAGTCTTGTCTAGATGATCCTGGAATGCATCTTTAACCAGTGACTCCATTATTTTACCCGAACAGAAGTTAAACTAACTGGTCTGTAATTACTCGTGTCACCCTTCGATCCCCCTTTGTGAATTGGGGATACATTTGCACATCTCCAGTCCGTGGGAACCTCCTCTGAGTCCAAGGATGCTCTCATAATTATGGCTAAGGGTTTGCTTAGTTGCTTTGCAGCCTCCTTTAATATAACTGGATAGATCCCATCCACCCCAGGTGCCTTTCTTATGTTTAACTTCAACGATTTCTCCTCCACTTTGCTCTTAGTTATTACAAAATCATTAAGCACCCTGCTACAATTTCATAACCTTCTGACAGTTTCAAACCTTAATAATTCCTCATGTGTGAATGTAGATGCAAAATACTCATTCAGTTTGTTCGCTATCTGAGCAGGATCATCAACAGTCGAACCATCGATGTCAAGTGGACCAATCAGATTCATCCCCTTCCTTTTAGAGTTTATATAAGTAAAGAAATCCTTGCTGTTTTTCTTAGCATCTTTTGCCAAAGATTTCTCGTAATCTGCCTTCGCCTGCCGAACCTCCTTTGTGACCTGATTACAGATTAACTTATATCTGCCATAGGCGTCTGGGTCGCCTGATAATTTATATGCATCCCATGCATTTTTCGTCTCTGCAACGAGTCTCATTAGTTCATTTGACAACCATTTAGGCCTAAACCTTGAACAATATTTCTTAATAGGTATGAAACTTTTAGTAGCTTCCACGATTAATTCCTTGAATGCTTCCCACTTAGAATTTACTGTTGGTAACATCGTCAGTTGATCCCACTGTACAGAATTTAAAAACTGTCTGAGACCACTGTACTCCCCTTTACGGAAGCAAAAACCCTTTCCTTTACCCCTGATGGTAATTACATCTCTAAGTAAATCCCACATCAGTACACTGTGATCATTGCCACCTAGTGGTTCCTTTATCTGCAAATTTTTAATACACGAATGATCACTGCTGATAACGAGATCAAGAGTATTACTCTCTCTGGTTGCTTCTCGAACATGCTGCTGCAGAAAACAATCATCCAATAAGTCCACAAAAGTCTGACTAGTGTGTGAGTGCCAAACCCACAAGTTCCAGTCAATATCTGGGAAGTTAAAATCCCCCATTATAAGACATTCCGATTTACTAGCCCACTCTATTTCTCTGTACAATTGTTCATTGTACTCATGCGAGTCATTAGGCCTATAACGCACTCCTTCTCTTATTTTTGCTTTCGCAGTGCTTATGTCACATCAAACTGACTCAACAGTGCACTGTTCATCTATATCAACTGGGTGCGCTTCTTTTGATTTTATGTTTTTCTTTATTAACAGCATAACACCTCCTCCCTTTCTATCCTGTCTATCCTTTCTGTACACATTGTACTCCTCCAATTCCAGTTCTGCATTTCTTATATCTGTGTAACACCACGTCTCTGCTATCCCAACAGTAATGGAAATAGAATACACCTTTGTCGAACACCTCTCTTTATTGTAATTTCTTCTGTCAGCTCATCTTCCACACTGCACTCTCATCTCAGCACTCTGATTATAGTACAGATTCTCGATTATTTGGATGTCTTTGCTATCTAGGTTTATCTGGTGCAGGACAGCCAAAAGTTTCAACACTGAACTTTGTCAAGTGCTTTTCCATAGTCAAATGAAACAAGAATAGAGAGCTTGTTGCATTTCCAGTCATTTTTTCTATTAATACGGAAAGACTAAACATAGCTTCTCTGGTACCTACACCCTGCCTAAATCCAAACTGAATTTTCCCTCTTTCCTTTTCACATTTATCCTGAATGCGAAGATTTGCATTTGTCTTTTTGGTAATGGTATGAAAGTTAATTTCAATCAATCCTGAAGAATCTTCCCTGAGTCTTAAACTGTGTTGAGCAGACGTGTCAGAGCCTCGATGCCATTTATATCCAGAAATATTAGATATACTGTCACTATTCCATCCTCTCCAGCAGCCTTATCACTCTTTGTCATTTTAAAAGTCTTCATCACATCATTTTGAAGTATCTGTTTGCCTTCAAGATCTATTTTCTTCACACTTCTTCTTATCTCTTCTTCCTCTTTGAACAAATGTGATATATACTTTTCCCAGATCTGTTTTTTTTACTTTCAAATCCATCACTGCATTCCCCCTTTCATCAATTATGACCATCTAGATCTTTTTCTTGTACAATCCAGCCATCTCCTTCACTTTTCGATGCAGATTAGAATACTCATGCCGTTTCTGCAGTTCCTCAATTTCTTGGCATCTTTTTTTCCAGCCACAGGTCCTTAGCTTTCTTGATCTTCATCTTCTGTTCAATTTTACAACTTATCTCCTTATACTTTTGTTCATGTCTGTTTTCGTAACCACCTCTTTTCCATCAGCTCTAATATCTCGTCTGTCCTCCAAGCATGTTACCTCTTCAGTCTTCCATTTTTCAAAAGGTTTTTCTCTCTGCTATCTTAATGGCAGTCTTCATGTTATCCCACATTATTTCTGGACTTTCTTCATTTACTTCTCTGGTTCTATTCTGAACCTAAACTTCTACCTGTGTTTCTATGACTTTTGTAAATAGCATGCGCTAGCTTCTTATTGTTCAGCTTTCTGTCTTCTGAAGGCTTCTTTTTCCTGCCTTTTTGGGAGTTTTTAGCCTTGCTCTCAACACTCTTACCATTGGATTATGGTCTAATGTAATATCTGCTCCTGAATATGTCTTTTCCGTTAACACACTATTGCGGAATCTTTTGTTGATCATTATATAATCAATTTGATTTCGTACAATTTTTGTTTTCTGTGTCTTCTGGTGGTTTCCAAGTACTCGTATATTCTTGCTGGCTGTTTAAACCACGTGTTGACAACTATCAAATCTTCTTATTCCTGGCAGAACTGGATAAGTCTAGTTCCTCTATCATTTCTAATTCCCAGTCCAATTTTCCAGCTATGTCCATTACTGCCTCTTCTCCTACTTTCCTTTTAAAATTTCCCATGCGTATATTTATTTCTTGTTCTTAGCTTCATCAAACTCTTTATCTGTTCATACAGTTCGTTTACTTATTCATCTGTCATATCAGCTGTAGGGGTATAAACTTGAATCAGATTTATTGGACTGCCCCTCAGTTGGAGTAGTTTATTGTATCAGATTTTGGGATGAAATTGCTAACATATTTTATCATATCCTTTGCTACAAGGATCCCAACACCATTTACCCCACTGAAGCTTCCTGAATAGTATAATCTGTCTCCATTATAAGTGTCGCATATTCCATTTTCTTCCACCTCACTTCACTGAGACCAAAAATTTTAAGATTAAGCCTATGTATCTCTTCAATTGTGTCCTTCAACTTCCCTACTTTCAATAAATACCTCACATTCCAAGTACCTAGTCTCAAATTAGTTTCTGTATTACAAAACGCTGGCGATTCTTAGCACTCTCTGACCATTCAAGGTCTACTGGGGACATAGTATAGTGTATAATGTGTTCGTGTCTAACGGCATCAGGGGTTCCCCCCATCTGCGCGTTGCTTTCATTGTAGCTGTACCAGTTCACTGGGAAGGCTAGAGATTTAAAAGTGTAAGTGTAGTGTTGTGTTTCGTTGTTCTTCTGGCCATTTAGCCGCTAGACCCCTGCTGGGGCCCAACGTTGTCCACATTATGTCTCGTGGAGGCAGACCAGGTACCCAGTAATTTTATGTTTTCACTCTGGCTGGTCCTGCCACCTAATTTCCTGAGATTTCAGTGGCAAGGACCTGTAAAAAAATAAATAAAATAAAATAAAAAATAATAAAATAAAAATAAATAATAATAATAATTTAATAGTATTGGGAAGTATTCGCTGAAAGGTTAGGCCGAAAGGGGTTTTCGCATGCATTTGGAATTTTGACAATTTTTTTAAAATTTTGACATCGTAAGGGGCATTCGCTAGTGTTTAGGCAGAGCAGGGGGGGAGACTGAAGACAGGGGAAAAGTCAGAAATATGGAGCTAATAGGGAAGGCGACCCCAGGTCAAAGTTTTACATTTAAATTTAGACTATGTGAGGTTACGCTGTGAAAGTGAACAGAGTAGGGGGGAGACTGAAGGCTAGGGGGAGGAAATAGGAAGTAAGGGGTCAATAGAGGAGGTGACCCCTGTGGTCAGTGGGGCAGGCCCATGTTCCACCAGGAGGAAAAGGAGGGGAAGAGACAGTGAAACCATCTCCTTCCCTCCCCAGGGAAGTGGAAAGAAAGTACCGTGCAAGAGAGCACAGGTATAGCCTGTGACGTTGGCAGCAGAGCTGCAATGAGGTCAAGTCCATGGTAGGTCTTCTATTTGAGTTCTACTTCTTCTAAAGAGATGTCAACTTCTAGGGTTGTAGGTCATTCCTGGGACAAGTCCTGTACTTGCAGTTCAGGTTGTTGAGGTTGCGCTTGCAGTCTGTCATCACGTTTTTCGGTTTTGATCTTCTTTCGTTTAAAGAGGAGAAAAAATTAAATTACTATATTAGGGTTACCCGTAAATGATTACATTAATCCGTATTCGTGTCTGTAAATTGCGTGTGTTCTCTGGTCGATTTGCCTGTTTTGCTGGACGAAAAAACCCCAGTTTCTGAGGGAAAAACCTTGCTATCTACGCCTGAGACCGACTAACTCAGCCACGGAGTGAAAAAAGCCCACTAAAGTTACTCGCGTCATCGACGGGATTCGAACCGTTTAAAGAGGAGAGATGCTGGTTGATGATATGTTTTGTCATGGTTGAATGCCATTTCCTCTTTTCCTCAGTGTATGGCAATTTGCACCCTTCTTCTCGCGAAAAAGTCCTGGGCGAATCGTGACAATACTTTACAATCCTCTTCGGTTTCAAGGAGGAGAAATTCTTGTCCTTTTGGAAGATATCTCACTTTTGCAATTAGAATACATCTTAGGTCTTCATATATGGGACAGTCAAACATAAGATGGTTACAGTCTTCTATTTCTCCACAAGTGCAATGTAGGTTGTCTGTGAGTCTGAAGCCAGCGAGCTTTGCATTGAAGGGGCCATGCCCTGTTATTAAGTACGTTGTATGAAGTCCTGGGAAGAACCATGATGGTGATTTCGGGTATACTCTATTTGTGTGTGGAAAAAACTTGCGGGTGATCTCTCCTTTGGTGGTACCAGCCCATCTGTTTTGCCACTCCTGTAGCAGGTGGTTCTGTAAGCGTACTTTTTCTGCCTTCCTATTGTTAGTGGGATCAGTTGTAAAATTCTTGGGACAGAGGGCATAAACCCCGATCATCCAAAAAGGCTCGATAATCTGAAATTCACAAAATGGACAGAAATTTGGAAAAAAGCCAGAGATGCATTGAAGCTGAGCCAAAATAATGACCCCGTCATCATAGACTACCAGGAAGAGATGTTAGAACCCCGTTCTGGGGCCCCTCAAACAGGGAAACGTAAGAACAGGAAGACAGCACTACCTAAAACCGAGCAGCAGACGCCTCCCAAACGAAAACAAAGGATGCAACTGAAAACCAAACAAGCCAAAGGGTCGCCAGCGAGAATAAACCACAAGAGCCTTCCCCTGGATCCCACCCTGCCAGAGGGCACAGTCCATGAAAAGTCACTGTTCCTCTGTCCTAGAAACTCAATTCAAGGAACAAACTAATAAATGACCACAAGGCTGAGGGCACAAATCGTGAATTTGTGGATTAAATTGGATACACCCTTAGTGGAAACATACATCGAAAGTGGGAGAGCTAATGCAAAGCTCCAGGCATACATTGAATATGGGCAAACCAAATGCCACAGCACGCCCCCACATATGTCCAAGCGCTGAGGGCCACCGTCATAACGGAGCGACAACCAATCCTTGCCATCCCCGGCAAAAAAGGGTCCTTACTACAAAGACCTAACCTGGTCATTCTGATGCCTACTAATACTCAGATCCTTCACACAAGTGAAGAAGTAAAGAATACCTTAATCACTACTAACCTTAGCGATGAATTCAAAAACATCAGAATAAAATCGATAAAAAAGACACGAAATGTCGGTGTCACCATCGAGATCGAAACTCAGGAGGAGGCCAACACAATTATAGTAAACCGGAAGGTGCCATCCTAGGGACTAGAAGCAGAGACTCCCAGGAACAAAGGTCCTTTTCTGCCTTTTCAGACCAACACAACTGCAGGACGAAATATATCACAGAAACCTGCAGCAAGCATTCTTGAATACTGATCCATCGAAACTGATAACACCCAAATACCAAACAAAGTCCAGAGGTAACAATTCAACAAACTGGGAGTTTGTATTAGTCTCTAGGAAGGTATTAACCCAGCAGGCAAGAATTTACATCGTGGGATAGCCATCGCTACAGAGAACATGTGGTTGTTCCAAAGTGTTTTAGATGTTGCTGATTTGGCCACACCACACACATGTGCACCCAACCGCAAACCTCTGCAACCTGTGGCGACTGTGAGGAAGTAAGTCATGACTATCTATAATTCCTGCCCCAATAAAACGGCTCCACCAGTGTGTGCAAACTGCAAAGCCCCTAAGCTACCGGCAGAACACTCTGTCAGAGACAGTAGCTGCCCCGTACATCAAAAAGTCAAGAGTAACCATGAATCCGGAACAGACTATGGGAACTTCACATAAAAATAAAAATTTTAAAATAATGAAGTTTGCTTAACATAATGCCCAAAGGGCAAAAGTCGTCACTGCACAATTAAATAAAATGGTAGACGAGTACAGCCTCGACGTCCTCTTCCTCCAGAAACCCTGTACATACAAGAATGAAGTGAGAAGTTACCCCTCCACGTACAAAATAGTCAAACACACTTGTAACATCCCCCAACCCTGGGTGACACTAATCTTCTGTCTGCAATCCTGACCTCACGGTAACCAAAATAACACACCTCTGCAGTGAATGAGCTGTCTGTTCCCAAATCAAATCCACACTAGGAGAAATCTATGCAATATCGCTATACTGCCGACCTGGCAAAGACATGCTTTCAGCAATACAATACCTGCAAAACGTCCTCCACGAGCTCAATAATCCAAAAATAATTGTCTGCGCTGATGCAAACTGCAAATCATCAGCTTGGCACAGGACACCCGCTGATTGACGCGGAACTGCAAACGGACAGCGCTTGGAAGAATACCTGACCAATAGCTATTTAACAGTATTAAACCAGGCAAACAATCCACCTAACTTCTCGAGAGTACACTCTGAGAGGCGACAATAGATATTAGCCTAGCCACCCGCTCTACTGCTGGATACATATCGTCATGGAAGGTCAAAGAGGACTGGACTACCTCTGGCCATAGGGTAATCACATTCCAAGGGCACAGTGTCCTCAATAGATCACCCTCACCCAGAATAATCCTCAACAGATTTGCCATAGCCAAGGCGAACTAGGAACAATTCCAAGAGATACTGACATCTTCCGATGAAACCCTCAACTGTATAACTCTCACCCTGGACCAACACCAACGTGCAACAGTAAACCAAATCACAGAGGCTGCTAACACAGCCATCAAAAGGAGGAAACCATCACCGGGCGCGGTCTCATGGTGGTGCCCGGACCTGCAGAGAATACGGATAGAAGTAAATATGCAGCGTAAGGGATTCCAGCGAGCGAAAGATCCTGGCCAGCGGCAGAGGTAGAAATCCACAAAGACAACAATACCATGAGGTCAGAAACGAATTCACAGCCAGCCATGATAAGAATCCGTAGAAACGTTCCTGGCAACTACAGAAAATAAGGACCCCTGAGGGCAGTAGCGCTGCGTTCCTACGTTCCGCCAGTAAGCAAAATAAAATTTGCCGCCCTAAATGTAATTTTGAATACTGATAAGCGTTAACCAATCAGAAAACAATGTCGAAAAAAATTTCGGCGCCCTCTTGTACTGCCACCCGTAAGCGACGCTTACCTTGCTTACCCACTTGGGGCTGCCCAGCCTAGGGAGTTGTATACAAAGTTGGAATTACCCAAAGGAGAAGTAGTATCCTCTACAAAAACACCTGTTGGCAGATACACCAAATTCTGGCAACAAACAATACATAACATTCTTAATACCTCCTTCCAGAAACTCCCCCCCAACACACACCTGAGCAGCTTCACCTCTGTGAGGAAAATGCTTCTTATAGCTCATCGAAGCGGTAAAATCCTTTCACGTTCGAGGATCTCCATCTAGCATCCGCAAAAATAAGAAATAAGAAAACATCTGGCGAAGATTACCAGGAGCCAGAAATTATTAAGAAAACCATGGAATATATCCCTGTCACCATCTTGAACCTGTACAACCATTGGCTATCTGCAGGATACTTTCCCTGTGATTGACGGTCTGCACAGATCAGGCTTATACTGAAGAATCTGACAAAACCACAAGAACTCCCGGAGTCATACAGACTGATAGCCCTACTACTGGTTCTAAGCAAATTGTATGAACACCTTCTGCACAATAGAATTCAAGCCCATTACTCACAAGCAGGCCTTCCATCTCCCAAACAATTTGGTTTTCGACGAGGTTGTTCTACTTTGGATGCCTGGGAGCGTATAATAAATGCAGCCACTAACATCAATAACATATACTTCCTGATTATTTCCATCGACTTCGCCGGGGCATTTGACTCACTCTGGTGGCCAAGTGTCCTCGACAGACTCCGGGAGGCAAACATTCCAAACAACTTGTTGCATTGCAACCAAATCTATCTCTCGGACCGAAGGATCTCGGTATATACATCTTACATCCTACTCACCGACCAGTCTTCCGGGAAAGTGTGACATGCATTGGCTTCACCACAGACCTGACCAATAACAGCAATGCGGAGAAAAAACGCCTAACCACGCATCTTCAGCAGAACTGGCAGTTCCCACGGGCGGACTCTTTTAAGGGACACAATACCCAGAAATTCATCCCGGACATTACTAAAGTGTCCCCGAACAGCTAATCTGGTTCTCACCTGGGCTCTACACGACCTCTCTTTTAACGGGGCATGACTCCTTTAAAGCCAAGTTGTCGGTATTTGGCGTCAGGGAATCTCCACTATGCCACTGCGGAGAAAACCAAACGTGATCCCACCAAATGCACAAATGTTCCCTCGTTGATGACATAAGATGCTGCTTCATCACCGAAATACGGTTCAACCCGAAGGACAGGAAGAACCTCATATTAAATGAGGAGGAGCACTACAAGGCACTTTTTTGCTTTGCACGTGAGCTGTTCACCTGGCTGCGAGCAATGCGGCAACTTCCACAGGCCTGATTCAGGACTTAACAGCTGGACAAGCAACCAGCAAGAAAAGCAATTCATGACCACAGTTCACCAGACGGGACTCCGCTCCACAAAACACCCGACCAACTGTTGGCACTTTTTCAACTGGTCCACAAAGAACAGGATGCCCAGACATCTCACTGGATGGGACTCCTCCCACGAATGCCACTATCATTGACACCTTACCAATTGGACAGAGTAAAAAAGGATTCATCCCATGAACTATCCTTGGACGTGAGAACCAAAACGGAGACTCACGATGACGGAACAACCGCACTGGCTCGGATCCCAGGAGTGACCCCATTCAACATCGGCTTCCAGACAATGGAATTAACTGTGAAAGTGGCCTATACCCAAGAATGACCCAACAATGGAAACGAACAAATGCTGCCCTGATCAGCTTGCAGCCTCGCTGCACACATGCCATATTGACAATCTGTGCCGGCTCCCTTGTCAAGCCCTTTCTATTCCCACCCTGGTGGGGAGAGGAGACGGCCCTGCCGTCTCCTCCCCTCCTCACCACCCCCTTTCCTTCCTTCTGGTGGGCATGGGCTTGCCCCGCTGACATTCACTTGCGGTATTCTTTTCTGCCTTTCATCCCCCAGTATTCAGTCCCCTCTCTATCTTAAAGCAAGCGATTTACATACAGTATATCCAATTTAAATTTCGCCCACAGTCTTGTCCTTTCCCATTCAAGCGACATCACTCTACGCAAAAGACAATCCTAGCGCAACGTATTGAGCACTGTTTTTAGCACAGACCATGTCGCCTTCACAACGTTGTCCCTGGGAGATCTACTACAATTAATGTCCTTCAAACGCTGTTTCACACACAGGAAGTTTTGAATTCTCGAAAGCAGCTCGACATAATTTTTCTTGACGTTAAATCTGCATATGATAGAATTTCCATCACATCCTGAAGAACTACTTCAGGATCTCCGATAACCTCATCACTTTACTCAAAAAGATTTAGCAGAAAAGATGGCTCCTTGTTGAGCACAATGGTCTCTCACGATCCTCTACTGTCTTCAGAGCGGTTCCACAGAGTGGCGTGGAATTCACACAGTTCTCGGGGATTGAGTATTGGCTTCTGCGATCTCTCAATAGGACTTCAGGACACCTCCTTACTATCTCTAGGGGTATACTACATGCGCTGTATACAAGGGGTATACTACATTCGCTGCATGGAATGATCCCTTGGAAGCAGAGCTTCACCACTCGCAACATAATTACCCTCTCCAAACTCATTTCGGATAGACGGGATGCTTCTAAAATCGATAGCCTTATCATCCTGCCCACGAAGAACAGCAGAAAAACTAACCGGCAAACATCTTTGATCAGACCTGCTCTCAATCAAATCAGCTCGCTCAGCCATATGTTCCCAGCAGACACGATTGGACTCCTCAACGACCGAATATCAACGCTGAGACGATTGCGTCAACAAAGTCTACAGACAAAAGTTTTAGCTGATACCTACACAGTCCTGCATTTTAGATCTTTCATATCACCATCGCTTTACTTGGCTACTGTGTTGGAGGATGATAAGAGCCCCTTCTCTTGTTCCTGACCGCTTGCAGCATCTTCCCTGCATTCCCGCTTTCTTCTTGGACAGACGCTGAATGTATTTAGAGTATTATGTCTAACCTAATCTGTCTTAATATCTGTAATTAATTATTGACTTGATCTCTGTATATTTTATTTTACCCAATATTGATATCGTTTATAATTCTGTTTACCTCCTAGCATTTGATTGCTATCAAAGGGTGGCTGAAACCTTTCATTACCTGCTTAAATAAATAAGATATCGATGGTTTGACTGTTGATGATTCTGCACAGGTTTCTGACAAAGAGAATGAGCGTTTTTTTATCTTCCTTCTGACATGAGGAATTCTTTAGGGAAGAGGATGCCAGAAGTTTTCAAATTCTGACAGGAAGATAAATGATTATGTAATAACTGAGAGGAAAGTGGAAGAGAATCAGTTGAAGTTAAACACAGGAAAGTCAACTGGGGTGGATGGAATCTATCCAGTTATATTAAGGTAGTCTGTGAAAGAAATAAGCAAACCCTTAGCAATAATTATGAGAGCGTTCTTGGATTCGGGGAAGTTCCCCAGAGACTAAAGATGTGCAAATGTATCCAAATTTAAAAAGGGGATCTTCAATCCCCTTTGTGAATTTGGATTCTTTGTGAATTTGTGACACGATAAATTACAAGCCTGTTAGCTTAACTTCTCTTTCAGGGAAAATATTCAAGTCACTAGCAAAAGACGTAATGCAGAACATGTAGACAAACCCGCAGTCATACATTACACTTAGCATGGGTTTGTTAAGGAGAAATATTGGTTACCTCGGTGTGGGTACAAAGGCACTCGATGCAAAAAATAATATCATATTCTTGAATTTCAGGAAAGATTTTCATACTATTCCACATAAAAGAGTACAGTACAAATTCAAGCAGTGTGGCATTAAGGCACGTTGCAGCTATGGATGAAGGGATGATTCAGTGGGAGAAGACAGATAGTGGTAATGAATGGACCTTGACCTTCGTGGATTAATGTCATTAGTGGAGTCCACGAGGGTTTGGTGTTAGGCCCATTGTTGTTTTGTGTATTTATCAGTGATATTCATGAAGATATATCAGGCTTAATGTCCAAGTTTCCAGACGACACGGAGGTTAGCAGGGTTGTTAATAACAATAATGACAATATGTAACTACAGGACATAGAAAGGTTGGGCAGATGGGTTGAGAGGTGGCAACTGATGTTTAATATTGACACATGCAACGTACTGTATATGAGTAGCAGTAACTCCAGAGTAACGTACCGACTGTAGTTGAGACAGAAGGAAAATGAAAAAAGCCTGGACGTAATTGTGCAGTCAGATATGAATTTTCTGAGCAGTGCAAACGGGCTGCCTGAGCAGCTCATGGGATTTTGTCAAAGATATACAGGAATTTTGGTAGCATGGATAAAGAGTTGACTATCACTTTCTGTAATAAGCCATTGGTTGGGCCACACATTGGCTACTGCATATACAGGTCTGGAGGCCTGAATTTAGGAAGGATGTAGAGCTGCTGGAACGAGTACAGAGAAGGGCGACGAGTTTGGTGAGGGGAAAAAGACGGTTGCACTTACCAAGAAAGACAAGTTCTGCAAATTGCAGCATCTGGAGACTAGGCATGTGAGAAGTGATCTGATTGACGTATATAAGGCCTTGAATGGTTTCAGCATGTTTAATGCTGATTGCATTGTTCCTCTCACGCGGATTGAGCACCTAACGGGGACATAAATTCAAACTGAAGAAAGACAGTTGCAGAATTGATGTGCAGAAATTTGCCTTTAACCAGTAGGTGGTTGATTGCTGGAACAAACTTCCATCTGTTGTTGTGGAAGTTGATAGCCTAAATAAATTCAAGGAAGAAGTGAACAAACTTCTGGAACGAATGAATGGGCGAAATGCAAAAGTTGTATTTTTTTTTAGCAGTGTAAAAAGGAAAAGTGGCCTTATTTTTTACACTGTCATATACAAATCGACTTTGGACACGAGTTAAATTTATGCTGGATGGCAGCATGTTTAATTTTTAGAAATTTAAAACTGAATTTATTTGATTCCTTTCTTGATAGATGGCACCAATTTACACTTGCTGCAGTATATTTTCTTTATATGTTAGTAATTCTAAAGTTCTGCAACGGATATTTCATTTTACTTGTACTGTATTCGAATCTGTGTGCACTGTTAATGTTATTTTAAATGTTAAAGTTATTTTAAAATTAAATCATATGTTCCGTTTACTACTGTACAGAAGTGTGTTAGTAGGAACCATCGAAAGCCTTAGTTTTATATTTTATTTTCAGGAAATTTCTTATTTATTTCAATATACCAACTGTACATACATTGCAAGGAAAATTATTGAGTTAGTTTATTGAACAAGATCTCTCCGATAAGACACATCAAAGAGAGCAAATATCCTGAAATTAATAAAATAAAAGCACCTTTAATGTGATGTACTTCAAGAACTTTAATTTTGTTTTCATAAGGTTTATTTAGACGAGAATGGAACTCTTTCTTGAAGGATAGTTGATCCATCCACTTCTTCGGAAGCCCTGCTTCAACAATCTTCATTATCCTGCATTAAATTAATTAATTAATTATTTAAAATGAAAATTTAATATCACTCAGTGTTAATAATAATTAATTATCGCCAATTTACTAACAGTACCAGGTGTTCTTGCCATGGCCATAAAGCTTGTGAAAAGGACGATGAAGATGATCTTTAAAAGCCAACAAATCAAAATACGTGAAGTGTTTATTTATTTATTTATTTCTTTAAGAAAGCAGTCGTCACAAATTTTAGTGTATTATAGAAGCATAAACTATACACAGACATAATTAAATACCTCATGTGTATTTAATACCGAGAAAACTTGATTATTGTCCAAAGGGTACTCCAGCATTCTCATCTCTTGCCAAAGGCGAAACTTTTGTCCCTCTCTATTCCCATCTATGTTAAAACCGGATGGTTCTATTCCCACCTCAGTAAAAGATGAAACCGACCTGATAGCATCCCACTTTTTTCTCACTCTTGTATTAATGATTTTGGTAAACCACCACCCACCATTCCTAGTATAACCCATCCACTGCTTCCTGTGGCCTTTCGTCAGAAGGATGTCAGAAGAATTTTGAACGTTCTTGATGCAATAAGGCACCAGGTCCTGATGGTGTTTCTCCGTTTGTTCTCAAAACCTGGTTTTGAGAACAAACGAGTTTCCTGTTCCACTTGTGTTTTTCCTTCTGCTTGGAAATTTGCTCATATCCAGCAAGTTGCTAAATGGGTGAAAAATCATTCCCATCTAATTGTCGTCCAATTGTATTTCTACCGTTTTAAAGTAATGGAGAAATTCTTTAACTGCCTACTCCTGAACTGTCCTGAAACCTTACATCTGATCAGTGATCGCCAATATGGATTCCATCAGTGTCGATTCGTTGGTAATGTACTGTTTATTGTTAACGATCTGCATTCAAATTCAACTGAAAGGTTTTGTGAGACTTGCACTCTTGACATTTCTAAAGCTTCCTGTCGTATTTCACATAAAGGTCTCCTAAATAAGTTTCATCTTATGGATCACCGACTATTTTCTGTAACTGAGTATCCAGTTCTCTCTCTGAATGCTCTCCGAAGGTGATGGTAGATGGCCCTCTGTCTTCAAATTCTCCACTAATGCTGGTGTTCGCTAAGATTCAATTCTTTCTCCCCACTCTTTATTTCTTGTATATTAATGACATTCTTTCATCACCTGGAAATCCTATCCGTAGTTTTGCTCTTGACAGCAAACTGCATTCCGTCTTCTAGTTTGGAAAACCTTGTACTGAACAAACAGCTTCAACTTCTCGAATATCCACTACAAATAACTTAAATGCTGATCGCCAGCAGTTTCCCAATGGGTCGAAGGTAAATTAGTTAATTTCAGTCCTGTGTTATCCCGCATTCTTCTGCTCCTATGCTTTTCTTCGATGGCACTCAAATTTCTTGACAAGATCACATATCTCTATCGGGGATTACTCGACTTAAAATATCTCTTGGAATAAGTACATCACAATTGAAAGAGAATGGGCCCGTGGCACTTGTTTCCATGATTTACCATCGAAACTGGTTTCTATGGTAAACGAATTTCACATAATGAAAACCATGATGTGATATACATCATGAATATTGCTTCCTCTGCATTTAAAAAATTGACTTTCTCTATCGTTCTAAGTGTTATTTTTCTTCTAAATGGCTATTAACTCTGTAGAAATCTAAGATCCGGCCTGCCAACAGATATTGTTCTCACGTTTGGGGCAGTGCCCCTAAAACCTCCCCTAGAGATATTTCCTTGGGCACTGCTCTTCTGAATTGGCTTCTGTAATTACCCGTCTCTCACTCTCTTCCAAACTAGTCCTAACTAAGACACGCCAGCATCACCAACTTCAAACTCACAAACCAGCTTTTGTTCTTCTTTATTTGTTTCTTCAACTTCCGTTTTCTGGAACAACCTACGTATCTTCACCGATATTTTCTGAAAATTACAATCTACGGAAATTCAAGTTCAATGTCCACAAGTATCTTCTTTCATCTTTTCAACCTTCAACTCACGCATGGTACTATATATTCTAAGAACTTTCGTTTTGAGATTTTATTAAAAAAAACTTATTTATTGTTATATCTAAAGCTTCCGTGACACTTCGAATTTGATATCATATTAGATAATCCAAATTCTTGCTGAAATAGTTTCGTGCGTAATTATATATTTGGAATCCATGTCCTCTGGAAAGAGACATATTAGCTCTTGCTAAACTGATTTCTTGGATTATCTCGTCAAAACCATTGCTCGAAAAGGAAGCAATGATAATTTCCTGGTTCATTTGCTTTTCAGACTTTTAAACAAGGAACGAGATGGAAAAATTGGTTATCCAGTTGAATGTGTTACATTTTCACTATATTATGATATAAAACATGGCAGTTTAGCAGCTATGCTAGAATTTGTGAAGAAAACTTTCCTAAAAAATAAAAAAATAACTTTGAATAGTTGGTTTTTAAAAAATGACCTTCAACCATTATCTTCACCTTTAAAATGTAAGAATTTATAGTATCCAAGTGGTGAAAGTTGGATTTAATCTGACAAGTGTTGATATTTCGGACTTTTACCAAACGGGAACCAGCAGCTCAAACTGGTAATTCCTAGAATTTACTAAAACGCTTTGGTGAAAAATCCGAATTTCGGGCTTTTACAGACAAAGAGTAACTTTGAGTACTTACATGATACTGAATGATTCTCTGCAAGGATGGGAATGTTGCATGTATATTGCCATACAATAAGAAAACAATGATTCCTTCCCTACGAAGAAATTCTCCTTTCCAAATGCTAAATACTCAAATTTTATGACATCCTCAGTGAAAATGAAAGCATAATTTCCCTGTAGAACCTTCTTCAGTCCATCTGCTGTTTCTTTAGGAAGAGAATTCTGGTTTTCTTTGATGCTCTTTCGAATTTCCTGGAAGCTTTTGTGGTCTGTTGTCTATGAAAAGAAAACAAGAAGCATCGTTAATTCATTTTAATTTAGAAATTTTGTTTTATACTTGTGAATTGATCTTTTCTAATGGCCCAGAACAAAATATCAGTTGTCGTGATGATTACTTTCCCAAATCTTACCTTTAAGTAGTTAAGTGCAGCTGTATTTCTAGCAGTTCCACATGAGTATGAGCCTTTTCTAATAGCAGTGGATAACTGGTCAATAGTTTCGAGTGCTTCTTCATGTCCTACAATCGTCATGAAAGACAACAGGGTACTGCAGTAAGCCATTACAATCACAACTACTGATATAGTCCAAAAGCCGTAAAGTAGTCGAAAAGGTGGGTAAACAACCATCTTTCTTGAAGCATCTGCAAATCAAAGTTGAATCAATGAAAACATAAGCAAAATCGTCACTGTATATAATTAAAAAATTTCCAAGTAATTATTTCAGCACTTATTCCACACCGAATGGCTATTTTATAAAGTTTATGAATTAGGGAAACAAAGAGTGAACACACAAGATGACATGTTCAACAGAATTAACAGATTTCCAACGTGAAATGATAGTAGGATGCCACATAAGCAAACGTTCTATAAAGATATCGCAGTCATTCTGGGGATCCCTAGGTCAATGGTCAGTCATATGTAAATGGCAGAGGAATGGGACTGATTCTGCCAAAAAACGGCCAAACACCGAAAACTAACAGAACGGGACAAGAAAATTTTGCGAAGAACTGTGCACGCAAATCGCAATTTGCCATTGTCTCAAGTCACACAAACCATCTGTGAGAAGACTGGGACTAATGTTGCCATTAGTACCATGCGAAGGGCACTCCATGATATGGGTTAGAATGGTCGTGCAGCTGTTCACAAGCCAATCATCACCTCAGAAATGCTATACGCCGATTAACATGGTGTAAGGAGGTCGAATCCTGGACTGCAGAGTAGTGGAAACCAGTCCTATGAACAGACTAGTCGAGGTTTGCACTCTACCATTCTGATGGCCGTTCCTGGGTGTGGCGAATGCAAGGGGAACAGTTCCTTTCTGATTATGTCCTCCCAACGATGAAGTTTAGTGGAAACAGTGTCATGATATGGAACTCGTTTCATGGTTTGGCTTGGGCCAATTAGTCGTTATCGACAAAACCATCGACGAAACCATTCTATACCAGGATAGCCTGGACAATTATACACTTCCAACATTATGCCAATACTTCGGGGAAGGCCCATACATGTATTAGCAAGACAACGCACCATGTCATTCTGCTCGGTCGTAACAGAGTGGTTTGAGGACATGGGTGTGGAAAAGTTTGATTTGCCAGCTGATTTTAACCCTATCGAGCATATTTGGGATGTACTGATTGCCGGGTACGTGCACGTCGAGATCATCTAAAGAACAAGGCCTAATTGGTGGCTGTGTTAAAGGCCGAGTGGAGAACATATCACCTGACATTTATAAAAAGATGGTTGAGGGTATGCCGCGAAGATTGAAGAGCGTCATAAAAGCAAAAGGTTTCAGCACAAAACATTAAATGACAAAACAGAAGCTCTTTTTTTGTCTAAAGGAGAGTTGTCCGGATATTAATGGTTGGGCAATGTATGTGTTATATATAATGTAATTAACTAATTGCATAACTGATCACCCATCTGTCGGAATGGCTGTGTAAGGGGTGTAGACCATATTTATTGGTTAAATAAACTGATTTAATAAATAAATAAATTAAGGTATGCATAACCTTACCCTGAGATAGAAAGTCTGCGTATACGAGCCACATAATCCTAAACCAAGTGAAGGAAGGACCATCATACAGAATCGAAGACACCCTGAGCACCCAGAACATGCAGACAGAAGCTAAGAGGGTACATAAGCTCAGAGACAACCACAACTGAAAGAAAACCAGTTTAAACCTTATTAGTGGAACAGGAGAACAAATATATGAACTTTGAAATTCATTTGTAGGAAATACTTGTTTTTCTCATGGAAACACATGGTTTGCTGGATTGAGTTTTTCATCCATCAAAGGCAAAATGCATCAAATCGATTTGCCTTTGCTGGATGAAAGATTTTCTGATGTACCTAAAAAATCTCACAACAAAATCCTAAAAAACGGTTCTTGAAAATAACGTTAAATTTGATGAGCTGTTCCGATATTGAAAGACAATTTTATATGAAAACCTCTGACCATATTTTGAACCATTAAATTAATCGTGAGCAATCCCTTGTGTCATTAAATTGTCACTAGAAGT
The DNA here is from genome assembly GCF_048544385.1 of Mastigoproctus giganteus. Taxonomy (NCBI): domain Eukaryota; kingdom Metazoa; phylum Arthropoda; class Arachnida; order Uropygi; family Thelyphonidae; genus Mastigoproctus; species Mastigoproctus giganteus. The sequence goes on from NC_143580.1 coordinate 24,677,209, forward strand.
ACCAATAACAACAACTTTTATCGATATAATTATCCTAAACACATCTAACAATCTTGAGAATAAAGCTTCCTCTTAATTGTTTGTATAAATTGGTGCGTCCTTCACATTTTACATTCAACTAATCGCAATATTCAAGTTTAATCATAATGGATTGGTTAGCTGGGTGTTAAAGGGTAATGAGATTGAAAACTACTTACCTGTCCAGTGAACGGAAGAAATATCACCATAGACGTTTTGATTGTTTTTGGAGATTCTGTTACAAATACTAGTCTTAGGATCATAGGCGGATGAATTGCGTCTGCTCCTAATGTTCTTCGATGGTTAATAGATAACTTATTTGCCGTCAGATCCGATGTCTAAAAATCATAAAATGAATTTTAAAATAGTTCACTATTAAAATAAGACTGCATTTAAATTTGGTGCTTATGTGGTTTGCATAGCATAGCAGGTGTTTTGCATAACCCTTTTTTAAAGTCCTTATCACAATGTAGGCTGAATTAGTCGGTCTCGGGCGAGGTCGAATGGATTTTCTCCCGAAGCACCCCTCAACAGACATTGACTATATGTTTGGTCTGCATAGTGAATATTAAGGTATTTTGTAATTCAAGATGCAGAATCACCTTTCTAATTAAACCCTAATTGTAATAATAATATTTTTTTGGTTGTAACTGTTTAATGGTAATTTGGTTTCCTTTTCATATTTGACTTGGAGACATAACCATGTTTTGTTTGTATTTTTCTTTTATAATAAATAAACTAAACAACTACTTTAATTTAATTACATGAAGCGTTACCGTAACTTCCCAGAGGTAGCTAGAAAAGATCCTCAAACCCAATGTGCGACTCTTTTGGGCTGCAATTGGGACAGATTTTATTTTGATGCACATAAAGTTCAAGTGGTGGAGGACCATCTTGAAACTGAAGATTCCAACGACTGTAGTGGCCAGCACAATCACCAGACTTAAATCCGATTGAATATATGTGGGACGCCCTTGGGCGTTGCATTGCACGCTGACAGCCAGTTCTTCGATCACTTGGTGAGTTAAAGTCTGCGCTGATGGAAGAATGGGATTTGTTGCCACAGCATCTTATACACACGCCTATATCAAACATGGTTCACTACTGTCAGGCCTGTTTAGCCGTTGGAGGGGATAATACGCCGCACTGATGTCATATAACCATATTTTAGAGCATCTTGTATCGACTTCTGTAATGAGATCTTTTTTTGGTAATTTTTATACAACCCCTACAAATGTCCATTATACCTGTCCGATGTTTCCCTCTGTCTCCTCATTTCATTGTTAATCTAAGGTACACGACCTACCAAATTTTGCCCAGCTTCATAGCAAGTTGCACGAGTTACACCACGTTTTCTGCTGTTCTGATAATTTTGTAAAGCAATGTATTGAGTGTATTCCACGATCCTATCCAATTTAAAATTACACAAAACACACATTTAATCTGTAACACATTTATACACAAAAAAAATCTAAATTTGAAGATCAGAATTTTTTCCAATAACTATTCTAAATAGCAGTTTCAAATTTTTCAAATTTATTATTTCTAGAATGTTATGAACACCTACCATGTTGATGACAGAGTACTGATGGTGAAAATAAAAACATCACCCAGAAACCTAGTGATTATCCAGATGTACTTCCCGACATCTAACAGCGAGGGCCAGGAAATAGAGGAGATGTATGAGAAAATCGAGGATCTCTTAAAATTGACAAAGGATGGTGACAACGTTGTAATCATGGGCGAGACAATGCCGTGGTTGGGTCGCAATATGATAGAGTAGGAGTTGGGAAGTTTGGACTGGGAAACAGGAACAGCAGATGCGACAGACTGCTCGACTTCTGTGAACAGTACTATATGGTGACAACCAATACCTTATTTGAAGTACCACAGAGAAGAAGGTACACCTGGAGAGCACCAGGTGATATACAACGCTATCAAATTGATTACATACTAGTCAAGACAAGGTACAGCAACCAAATTAAGTCGAGCCACAGTTATACTGGAGCAGCAGTTGACAGTGACCACTGTCTCGTGATGGCAAAGCGCAATCTTAGATTTAAGAAATTCAAACGAATTGGAAGGACTGGCTGGGATTTGGATAAATTACAATATGAACATGCTAAGAGGAATTACGAAGAGAAAACAAATGAAATCATTGCTAACATCACAGGAGAGATCAACTGGGATTTGATAAAGCAAGGTATATTAAAAGTAACGCAGGAGACATTAGAAAGGAGGAGCTTTAGTCCAAGGAAACCAGAGATCACGAAAGAAATACTACAACTCATACAAAGACGTAACAAATATAGGAAAATATCCACAGAGGAAGGTCAGGAAAATTATAGATACACAAAGAACCTAATTACAACCAATTGTCCGGAAGAAAAATAAGACTGAATGAATAAAATGGCAGAAGACATTGACGAGGACTTGACAAAGGGAAGAACAGACAAAGCGTATAGGAAGATTAAGTAATTACAATACAGTCCCAAAACAAGGAGCACGATGATTAAAGACAAAGAAGGGAACCTACTGATGGACCCAGAGGAAATTAGTGAGCGTTGGAAGGAATATCTAGACGAATTCTATTGTGGAGAAGAAACAATTGATGAGAACGACTATATTGAAACAGAAGACAAGGTGGAAGAGGACGGTAAAGGCCCAACAATTACAAGGAGTGAATTTGAGTTAGCATTAAGTCAATTAAGGAACAAGAAAGCAGCAGGACCAGACAATGTCCAGGCGGAGCAACTCAAGAATATGGAAGGAGACATGAAAGATAGACTTTATCAAGTAATACAAAAAATCCAGCCGACCGGGCTAGCCGGGTGGGTAAAGTGCCTGCCTGGCAACCCAAAGGTCGCAGGTTCGATTCCCGCCTCGGGCTTGGATCAAAGTACTACAAAAACCTTGGGAGGTGCATTATGGCCACAGAAGCCTATGCGCCAACAACTACCAAAAAAAAACAAAAAAAACAAAAAAAAATCTATGAAAGTGGTGAAATCCCAGATGACTTTAATAAAAGCAGAACAACCACTCTTCCAAAGAAAGGAAATGCTAACGACTGTGCCAATTACAGGACTATAACCCTACTGTCCAATGCATCCATCTAAAATCATCTTGAATGTAGTGCACAACAGGGACAAGAAAGGAATAGAAATGGTCATCGATCAAGATCAGTTTGGCTTCAGAACTGGATGTGGGACAAGGGAGGCGCTTCTAACAATGAGAACAATTCTTGAAAGAAGAATGGAAATGAATAGGAGAACATACATTGCTTTTGTTGATATACAAAAAGCCTTTGATAACGTAAATTGGAAGAAGTTGTTCAGAGTCACGAAAACCTTTGGCCTGGACTGGAGAGACAGAAGGCTTTTCCTGCATCTGTACAAGACACAACGTACTGAAATAGATATTAATGGTACCATAAAGGAAGCAAGGATCAGGAAAGGTGTGAGGGAAGGTTGCTCTTTATCCCCGTACCTTTTCAACATGTTCATCGAGGAATCCATAAGAAAAATGAAGCAGGAAGCAAAGGGTATCAAGATTAATGGACAACAGATTCACTGCATCAGATTCGCAGACGACAGAGCATTATTAGCTGATTCAGAGAATCAGCTAATAATGCTATGTTGGAAAGGCTATAATTAAGGCTGCAGGATTCACATCTATAGATAAATGCACAAAAGAATAAATTAATTGTCGTCACCAAGAATTATGAACAACCTCAAACAAACATCAAAATGGGGAACAACAAAGTGAAACAAGTAAAATAGTTTTGTTATTTGGGGAATTTCATTACTCAGGACAACCGGTGCGCTATAGAGATCAGAAGAAGAGTCACCCTTGCCAAGCAAGCTTTCAGTAACAAGCAAAATATTCTAACCAGCAGACACATCGACAGGGAGACCAGGAAAAAGTCATTCGTTTGGAGTGTGCTGCTTTATGGAAGTGAAATCTGAACATTATGCAAGCAAGATATCAAGAGACTGTAGGCTTTGGAGATGTGGGTCTGAAGGAAGATGTTGAGGATTAGCTGGACCGAGCGACGATCTAACGAATCTTTCTTGAACGAGATGCAAGAAAATCGGCAGCTACTCACAACTAAAGCAAAAAGACAATCTAAATTTTTAGGACATACCCTAAGACAACAAATTTTTAGTGAATATCGCAGAAGGAAAAATATTGGGAAAGAAAGGAAGGGGACACCAAGGAAGAAAATTCTGGAAAACCTGATGAGGAAAATGAAATTTAGGAGATATGAGAAAATGAATCGTTCAGCAGAAAACAGAGATGTATGATTGCAGCGACAAGGCGAAGCCTTTAGAGTTTGATGATGATGATGATTATTTCTACGAAATTAATCGTACTTTACTGGGCACTGAACTTCATAGTTTCCGCCCAGGATAATCGGTGACCACACACCTCGGGACCCTCTGGCAGTTTGTTTCTTCTGAAATTGACAAGAATCACTGTGTGGTGTGGTAAACACTAATCTGTCAAGAGTTCTTGGTTCCATCAATCACGAAATTTTAAAATGTAATTTTGCATCTTACGGCTTGATGAATCTAATTCTTCATTGGCTCTCAGATTCTGTATCGGACCACCTTTATCATCATCATCAACCATTTTCAATCCGCTGCAGGATGAAGGCCTCTCCAGCAACTTTCCAGTTCCTTCTGTTTTATGCAATGGCCATCCATTTACTACCCACAAACTCACGAATTTCGTCTATCCATCTCCACCGTTGTCTTCCAGATTCTCTTCTAGCTCCTCTTGGGTACCATTCTGTTATTTTCTTAGTCCATCTGTCATCATGTCTTCGAGCTATGTGTCCTGTCCAAGACCATTTTAGTTCTTTAGTTTTGATAAGAATGTCCTTTACTTGAGTTTGCTGCCTAATACATGTGTTTCTCTTCTTACCTAACAGTCTGATTCCCAATATAATTCGTTCCATTCTTCGCTGTGTAGTTGTCAGTTTCTCTTCCATTCTTTTGGTGAGTGCCCAAGTTTCACTTCCATAAGTCATGGTGGGGAGTATACATTTATTCATTATTTTACGTTTCAGACAAACTGGGATATTGCTCTTCAGTATGTGACTATATTTCTTGAATGCTATCCGTCCAAAATTTATTCTCTTGACTTCCAGCCATTTATCAATATTACAGTTAATAACTTGTCCCAGATAAGTATATGACTCCACCTTTTCAATTACTGCTCCTTCAATCATTATTTCCCTTTCTGTGGCATACTTGTTCATCATTACTTTTGTTTTAGCTGCATTCATCTTTAGTCCAAAATCCTTTCTAACTGTGGATAACTGATTAAGATTTTCCTTTAAATCTTTGGGATTGTGGCTTATGACCACAATGTCATCTGCAAATCGTAAATGGTTTAGGTACTCTCCGTTCACATTGACTCCTTTCTGCGACCAGTCTAATCTTCTGAAAGCTTCCTCAAGGGCAACGGTAAACAGCTTCGGAGATATTGCGTCTCCTTGTCGAACTCCTTTCTCGATTTTAAATTTCCTATTGTCTTTGTCTAGTCTAATAAAGGAGGTAGCATTCTCATATATTTTCTTCAAAATCATAATATATGGGGTATCTATGCCTTCTCTTTCCAGTGCCCGAAACATTGCCTTATGCTGTATGGAGTCAAATGCCTTTTCATAATCCACAAATGCAAGGCATAATGGTGTTTTATATTCATTTTCTTTTTCCATTAGCTGTGATATTACGCGAAGGTGATCCATAGTTGAGAATTCTGTCGTAAAGACAGCTTGTTCTTTCGGTTGATTCTCATCAAGTATTCTTTCTAATCTGTTAGTAATGACCCTTGTGAACAACTTGTAGATGTGGGATAAGAAGTTAATTGGTCTATAATTTTAAATTTCTGATTTATCTCCTTTCTTATGCAGCAAAACTATGATTGCATTATTCCACTGCTTAGGCGTCACACCTTTTCTAATGCACTTTGTGAAGAGCCTTGCCAGTTTTTGTGTTATGTCTCTTCCTCCCAATTTTAACAACTCTACAGTAACTTCATCTTCCCCCGGGGCTTTCCGATTCTTCATTTTCTTCAATGCATGTTCTACCTCATTAGGAAGAATATCTGGTATATCGTATGTGTTGCTAGTTTTCGATCCATCTTTCCCACTTCTGGAATCATTCCCTGGCCCCTTGTATAATTCTCTTTAGTAGTCTTCTGCTATTTGAATTATGCCTTCTCTGCTATTTATAAGTACACCATCGCTATTCTTCAGTTTCAGTATCATTTGTCATTCTGTATTACTGCTCATGGCTGCTGATTTTTTGTCCTTTGTTTTCCCTCAATGCTTGTTCTAGTTTTCTTGTGTTAAATCTTCTTATATCCTCTCTGAGTCTCTTTCTAATGGCTTTGCATAACTCAGTATACTAATTTTCTCCTTGTCTGTGTTTATCTTGCTCTTCATTTGTCGCCTTCGGTTCATCATAACAAGTGTTTCTTGACTAATTTTTTCTTCTTTGGATTTCTGTTTCCCTATAGGTTTCTTGGGCTTTATCACTTTCAGAAAGTTGTAATATTCCTCGTCGATATCTTGGTCCTGAGCAGTCTGCAGAAGCTCAAACTTGTTCTTAAGTTCCAGTGCATACTGCTTTTTCTCCTCTACTGTTATCTCAAAGACCGTGTTATTTAATCGAATCATTTTTTTCCTTTCCTTTCCTACATCTATATCAAGTGTACATCTTACCATTCTGTGGTCACTACCTCCTTTCAGGACGGTAACTTCATTCACAATATATCTTCTGTTAGTGAGGATGAAGTCGATTTCATTAGTTGTTAATCCATTTAGACTCTTCCATGTCCACTTTCTGTTCACCCTTTTCTTGAAAAAGGTGTTCTTTACTGACAATCCTTGAGATTCTGCAAATTCCACAAGTCTTTCACCTCTTTCACCAATTCCAAAATTTCCTATAGTTCCCGTTTCTGCACTGTTTTGTCTTTTTCCAACCTTAGCATTGAAGTTCCCCATAATAATAGTGTAGTGGGTTTTCTGCTCATCTAGAAGACTCAATTTCGGTGTACATTTCTTCAACCTCGTCATCATCATGGCTCGATGTTGGTGCATAAAGTATTATAACCTTTAGCTTGTACCTCTTTGAAATCATGAGTATTAGTCTTGACACCCTTGGTGATGTACTTTTGAATTCCGAGATGTTCTTTGTTATATCTTTATGGACCAGAAACCGAACTCCACCTTCGCTCCTTTCACTGTTTTCATTGGTGTACAGCAGATTTTCATTTGATAATCTTATGAGTGATTCATTTCTTCTTCTTGTTTCCTTTATCAAGTGTCATTTAATGGTTATCTCTCCAAGCATTTCTGTTTTCAAATCGGTATTCCACAAGGCCCTGCTTTGGGCTCACTTCTTTTTAATGTTTATTTCAACGACGTAGCCCACATATCCATCTCTGCAGGACTAAAACTCCTCCTTTATGAATACGATATAAAGTTTTATATTTCTTGTGGCAGTCTTATCCAAACTAATCATATGCAAGCAGCTCTTACCATATTTAAAAACTAGGTTTTATAAAGAAATTTTCCTGTAGTTTCTCCTTTCAAACTCTACTTGAACAAAACAACTATATACTAGTATAATTCTTCCGGTGTTAGAATTATCCTGCCCTATCTGGGTAGGGACACGAAACTGAACTGAAAGATAACCCACATGAAAGCATAATTTATGATTTATTAGTGATGGATCAGAGGATTAGAGTGAATCAGTCTAGCTTCCTGTAAATATAAATTTAAGGAAGGATTGCATACTTATTCGAATGAAACCAGTTGACTTTTTAAATCAGATAATGAAGTGTGTGACTGTTCTCTTCTTCTCACTTTCCAGGTGCTCTTTTTCGTGATGACACCAGGCTTCTTGCGCCTGATGTAGAATTTCTCCATGCAAACTCCAGTTTTGCAATAGGACATCCGCTGACACTGGTCATTTATCGGCAGATTTCTTCTTGATGATAGTAGGCTCTATGAATCCAGTATGGAATTCCACTGCACAGACCCATTTCTCGAGTAGAATTATTGCTGACTTCTTAAGATCTCTTCCAATCACCTCCCAGGTGCTTCCTTCTTCCTGACACCGGATTCCTTGCACCTGGTGTAGTATTTCCCCGAGAAAGTCCCTTCTGCAATAGGTTAACCACTGAACAGGGATATTTCACACTGGTGTGAGATCTCTTCCTTCTGCTATCATGGGCTTCATCTAGATGACAGCGGGTAATTTGCACGCAGTTGGTATTTTTTCTTTAACCCTTCTGGGATCAGATTAGCTGATTCGTCCCTATCCACTTTATTACTACTACCTGGTAGCTAAGAGGCCATTGATACAACACAACAGCATATAATATACACACCCTTTGCTACACGCAATGATGGGCTCTTCAGAGTTTCGTACAGGTCCAAGAGAATCCACTCAGAGTTGAAGGACACTTCCGGCGTCTCATTGACAATTATTCAATAGATAAATGCAATGCATGACATTCTGCTATTTAATTAATAATAATTTTTATTAATACAAATTTTAATGCACTGCTATACAATTATGTTTTAAAGTCTAAAGATAACTTTACCTGACTGTAAACCATTCCAATGAGTCCTGTAAAGCTGACATTGGTCATCTTTCCAAACTCTCCATCCGCTGGATACCGCACCTTCACTCTACATAAAAAACAAAAGAATGCTGAAAATTCAAATAAATAGAAAACTTACTATTGGTGGGCGTTGAATTATCCAGTTCAACAAGTTTTTTAATCTAAAACAAATGAGTGCCCAACTAGATAGATCCTTGGAACTGGTTTCAAACATATTCCGCTTTCCTACAGCGCGCCAATTTTTGAGGTAGGATATCGCAGCGAATGAATGAACAAAGCTCCAAAATTCTGTCAGCAAAAACAACAAAGCATCGTTACAGTGGAATTAGGAACACCAACACTGGATAGTCGTGGAATGGTAAAACTTTGCTGCGTCTGGTTAAACAGTTTCTGCTGTTTCGCTGATTGAAGGATAGTACATGGCAGAAGCACCTTGAGGCCATAGACCTTTCATCCTAGGTGTCTGTACAATGCGGCTGGTGGTAGTGGAGATGTAATATTGCAGATACTTGAAGGCCAGGAGAGTTCTTTTGATTAACATTGTTAACACTGATAGTAGCAGAGAAAGATGAAAAGACGCTGGACAGCTGGACTTGACATTTTGGCAGTAAAGGTAGTTGTTCAATCAGAATGTTTATGCTCCTTCGACCCTGAAGTGGTAGGTTCTGCTTCACCTGGACTTGTTCTTTCAGAATACCGATTTTTTGAGCTTATAGCACCAGTTGAGTTTTAGGATATGAGTACTAGAACGTAAATAGTCTGCTATGACTGGCTGTTTGCAGTTACTTGGCTTGCACGGTTACATTTTAATGTTGCCTTGAAAGACTGTTTTTTGTCTGATGCTGATTTGCGCAGCTAATTTGCAACAATATCATGTTTTGCTCCTTTCTTTTGATAGAATGTTTCGATTGCATTCATATCAAACAACGTAATAACTTTCTCTAAAGCCAGTATCCATAATTTATGTTAGGTGAAAGCTATTTGAGTTAGTTCCATTCTTTCATGTTCGGTGTTTCGTGTTTCAAGTTTCATTCTTTCGTTCTAATTTCTGCATTCGTAAAGGTATTTTCATTATTGAACTATAACTCCTGTCAGGCAATCATTCAAGTACCCTCAAAGAGTTATCTCTATGGGATCAAACATATTGCCTTTCATTCATTAAATGATAGGTGAATATTGAACTTGGAAAAACGGTGCTCTGCTAGTAAGTAAATTTGCCCTAATTCATATTTCGATATAAGGTTATAGATGCATGCAAAGGTCTCTGGATTTCGAGTTCACATAACTATCATTTCTAATATTTGTGCTTTCTCAAAGAGATCTTGGTGTTAGTCCATATAATTTTGAAAATATTTTCAGCATCCGCCTAATATCCCATGAATCAGGAACGGTAATCCTGTAATACTTGTGAAGTATGATGCAACTCACCTAGACTGAGATTCACACCATGCACAGATTTCATATCTTAATGCCAAGTCACTGCAATAGAAGGATGCGCTGAAATCTGACTACAATTGCTTTGACCCTGACCACAAGATTCACGTATAATCAACATTCACGTACCTTTAGCCAATATTTATTGAAAGCAAAAGGAAGAAGCAAATTGGAGGATGGCTACAGAGGACTCTTCGCTGGCCCTGTTTTCATTTATTTTTTCTGGTCAAGAAGTTATACTCAGGAAGACGGTCTTTTGTAGGAATGCGTTTGGGGATGGATAGAGCGCGTGTCTGAGAATGGTTTGTTGTAAACCTATTGTGTTCCTGGTCTTTACTTTCCTTATTCTACTGATTCGCATCCGACTCTTGGTACTTTTAATTAGTAAAAGGACTACTGGGCATTCCATGCAAGAATAGCTTATTAAGTTTACATTTTTTATTTGTTTATTTAGTAAGGCATCTGACCTGCAGCGTCGGTGTGAAAGACTATCAAAAAAGTATCCTGAAATGCCAAAACGAAGAGCAAGCCCAAACTGGTAAATTCTAACAGCCAGGGCAAGTAAATATATGTCTTACGAGAGCAAAAGTCCTCTTCATCACCTCTGTTGTTACCTATAGTCTTTCCTATTTGGAAAAATGTCAAAAATTGAAAATAATAATTTTATTTAAGTTTCACTGGGTAAGAACTTGATGAGTGTTGAGAGTTTATGAATTTTATAAACTCTTCAAGATGTTCTTTTCCATGGTAAGGCTAAGTGAAGAGATAGCTGAAGTGTTCCCCCCCCCCACCCTAAAGCCTGATGATATACATTTCAATGAAAATAGGAAATTGAGCATAATCCATTCTGAGGAATATTTATGTTTCCTGGAACTTTAATTCTTTGTGCTTTTTATATGCATTTCTCACTGCATTTTAGCTCCTCCATATGAATTCTTGTAAAGTTTCAGCTAAAATTCCAATAAATGGAAAGGTTAAGATCTAATTATAGTTATTCCGTAAGATTAAAGTGAACAATTTTTAACAATATATACCAAAAATAAAATATTAATTATTATTATTATTATTTATTTTAAGAAGCAAACATTATTGGAAAATAAACCTTTCAAAAAGTATCAAAATTTTCATAATAGCATTTCTCAAAATATCACTGTACTGATATCTTAATTCCGAACTTACTTAAAGTTCATTATCTCGGAGAGCGTCCTAAAGTAAAACATATCTTCTCCACCAGTAAAAATCCATTCTCCATTGGCATCTTTACCCACAGTGAGGAATGCTCCCTACGATAAAAAACATGGACATTAAGAAATGAATTCTGGACCATGATTTAAACGAATTATTATTATTATGACTTTCTCTCTTTAAGGAGTTTTTTCTTCATCCCGTGAAGGGTGCCAAGTCCATGGGATGAGTGGTTGTGTCATGTCATTTTACTATTACCGTTGAGCGAGAAAGTTTCTAACTATCCTACAGGTGTTCAGGATGGGGGGCTATTGGAGGTCCATGTAAGTGTTCTCTGGGAGCCGAATTGCCGCTTCGTTCTTATGTAGGCTCTTTGGTACCATGCCTGTGGTTGACAAGGTGATCGTGATAGTCGTTACTTCTTCCATATGCCCCCCCTTTCTTTCGCTCCTGGTCTTAGATCTGTGTACTTCTGATCTTTTCCTTGCAGGTTTTCTGGAGGTTTCTGGTTTGGGCACCGCTGTATAAGTATATATTTTTATTTTAATATTATTTATTTCTGATGGAAACACAAGTATATGAATTACCTTTTTGGCGGCTGTGACCACTGTTATTCCCTGAAGATTTTTACACCGTCGGCGGTTATTCCTGTATGGCAATAATTTGGATATGTTCTTCTTGTTAGAAACTACAGTAGATGAAGAAGACGGTCCAAAGAGAGGTTTCTTGTAATTATATACTTCGTAATCGATCAAATTCTGAAAAGATAAAGTAGGTATAGACACGAATGATAGAGTTCACTTGCAGACTTTTACACTAATTGTGAAAAAACAAGCCTCGAAATCAAAATCGATAAATAAATAATGCGGTATTCACACTTCATTTGTAACGTTTCATTTGTTTAAAGAATTTATATAATTAAAATATGCAATTTCTTGATTTGTTGTAGAGGTTTAGGCGCATCAGCGACTAAGGACATATTACTCCGTGTTTATTGTCTGTAAATTGCGTGTGTTCTATGGTCAATTTTATGTTTGCTGGCCAAAAAACCGAATTTCCGGGAGAAAAGACCATACTACCTCCCCTGAGACCGAATAATTAGCCACGTTGTGAAAAAGTACCATAAAAATTCCTCACTCATCGATGGGACTCGAGTGTCTACCACGCGGTGTGGAGAGGATGGCGATTCTAACAACTGTGCTCCATACAAGGGCTGTTCATTAAGTGGTGTGATTTGAAGTACGCCTAGTATTTATTATTCACTACAATGTAATAGTCTTCAATCACTACAAGGTGATAGTCTTATTTATATTTAATACATTAATATTTACTGTGGAATTCGAATGGTTATTGCCCTCCTGGGTAGCATAGTTGGCAAATCGCCGTTCGCCCCACACCTGATGGAAAAGACTTGAGTTCGAGTCCTGTCGATGACTTGAGGACATTTCTGTGCACTTTTTTCTCAAAATGGCCGAGTTAGTCGGTCTGAGACGAGGGCAGCATGGTTTTTTTCTCCAGATATTCCGGATTATCATCTAGGAAACCGAAAATCGACCATAGAATACATGCAATTTACAGACATATTGTATTCAACTCAATACGGGCTTAGTCACTGCTGCTCCTAGAGGCCCACAACAACAACGCAGGGGTTGTTTTTCAGTTAAAATCAAAAGCGTTAGGCGGGTTATGTGTAATATTTTCATAAGGTTCATAGTAGAGTTACTTGTTGTGTTGTTGTTATTGGGTTTTAGGAGGCATTAGCGACTAAGACCTGTTGTTCAGTGTATATTGTCGTTAAATTGCGAGTGTGTTCTGCGGTCTATTTTCTATTGGCTGGAGAAAAATCCGAGTTTCCAGAAGAAAAAGAGCATGCTATGCTCGCCTTAGATCGACTAACTCGGTCACGTTGTGAAAAAGACCCAAAAATATTCCTCCCGTCATCGAGGGATTTCGAACTCAGGTGTTTTCCACTCTCTGTTGGGAGGACGGCAATCCTACCAACTGTGCTACCCACTAGGGCAAAAGGTTCTTGGAAATGGACAATTCGCAAATACTATTCAACTCCACTGTGGTTCTTTGTGATGATACAGAAGGTAAATGACCAGAAATTAGTATAGTACTACATTTGTGCAGTGTGTATGTTCGTGTTGCAGTAGATGTCCATAACGCAGGTAGAAGGAATGCTATGCATGTACGGTCCACAGTAAAGCAAATCAGATGAACACTTAATGACTGAGTAACATCATTAAAAAAACAAGGAAGCTTCTATGAGGCTTATCCTAGGCCTTATTTATCCATCTGTATTATGTCCATAAATTGCATGCGTTTCTGCTCGGATTGCTGGACAGAAAACCTGAGGGAGGGGAGGGGGAAACTTTCCTGTTCTCGCTTGAGACCGATTAACTTTGTTCAACTGCTTCTTCATTACTTGCAGACCAGTTTTTTTACCATGCGTTACCATGCACAAAACAGGCAATTTTCACAAAAGTTTTCTACCAATCATATACCAAGGCGATATTGATCGGAGGGTTGTTCCCGTTATAAATGTGCTTGTGCATTACCTGCTAATAGACGAATTATTGTGATATATTTAAAATTTCTCGAAAATTTATTGAAAATTAATGTGAACCATTTCCATAATATAATATAGCTTTATGTATTTTCTATGAACAATTATTTAGTATTATTTAGTCTGCGTGGAAAAGTATTTGAAAAATGTTCCTCCCTGCTACTTTGTCATTACGGTTGATGAAAAATGGAAGTGAATTTATTGAAGATATTTATTGAAATTCAAAATTTCAATAAATCATACAGAATACTCTGTAATGGACGAAGAACAGCTATTATTCATAAAAGGTATACACTTACATTTTCTGTGGTAGGCCATTTATTCGGAGACGGACTGATTATGGTCAAATCATAAATGCCATGTAGGGAAGAGAAACTTTGTACCACATACGATTTGTTCGTTGGTTGTTCCACAAATACAATCCATTTGTTTGTAAACTTTGCTCTCATGTGAACCTACAAGAAAAACAAAATGGTTGTCTAGGTAAGTCATTATACACGCGTAACAGAGCAAAAGCGTTCGTAAGTTTACAAACAGCTGCATCCAGCCTTGATGCCTGAGCATATTTGCATATCTGCATACGTAGAGAGAAGTAGGGATGAAAAGATTAAGTTGAATTCAAATACTGCACCCTTTGTCGGCGGCTGTTTTAAATATTTCAAAATTAGTTGACTCTATATGGGTCAAAACCAATAAAAAAACAAACAAAAACAAAACAAAGAGACGTATAGAGAGAGGGAGATTAGCGTACCTTCTGAAGAGTGTTTATGGCATGATTAATAGTGTTGCTAGCATAAAGAACGATGTAGTTCAATTCTTGTTGCATAACTGGATGCGTTGTAAATGGATCGTTCAACGTATTGATGTAATGAATCCCTTTCTTCTCTTGGAACAGTCTTTGTGAAATTCCTCTTTCGTGTAGGCTCCATGTTTCATTTTCTCTGGGTAACAGCGAGGATTCTGCATAAGAAAATGCACAATGATTTCTAAATAACATCATGCATGGGAAAACCTATTGTTACTATCTATGAGAAAGTGTATTTTTAATGAACTTCTAAGTTTGGCTAATTTTCCCTCTCCTGTTTAATCTATTACTAGGCGAATGTTTTTCTCAATGAAAGCAGAATGGGTGGACAAAATAATGGAAACATCTGTGATAAAAGTTATAGGTATGCACTAATAAGACTTTGGGCCACCCTCTTGCACTAAAAAAAAAGGTTGTAGTCCACATCGAATAGCTTCAAATAAATATTGAACTGTCATAAGAGGAATATTACACACTCTTCAAGGATGTAGGAGTCAAGCTCCTTGAGTGATGAAGATGGATGAAATCTGTTTCTCACCCTCCTCTCCAATTATGCCACAGTGTCTCATTACATCTAAGTTTGAAGATTATGCAGGCCATGGGAGAAGCTCTCCTCAGTTTTGTGCTTCTCAAACCAAGAGTGGACATATCTGTCGTTGCATCTGAGCATCGACTCTGACATCTATTGCAATACTATATGGGTAATTTCTATCATAACATACATCACCATCGGTTGGTTATCACTGCTGGAAAATGGAAACGGCCAAGTATCGTCTACCAGCGTACTGATGATATCAAATACATCATCAATGTAATACCTCTAATTTGGAGGACATAGCAATTCATATAACAATAAAACGGCTATTTCGCAATAAAGCTGATCATGAGTCTGCTAATCTTTTGATTAAAGGATATGTCCTTCTCAAAAGCAAATATTTAGCTGTTTCACCTCACCAATGAATCACGTGATTACAAAATGAAGAACTTTGTGACCACAACAATATATGCTATACCCATCATATAGCAATGGTGAGGCTGTAATCGAACATAGCGATGCTCAGGAAATGGAACACAATCCATATACAAGTCCATGCAGTAATGAAATATACAAGGGATGAACAGGGAACTTTCATTTAGTCTAAGGAAATCGCAGCTCAGTAGCAGACCAGTCCGAACAAATATCTTGTAGAAGCAAAGCAACGATTGCCTATTCCACCATCGCCTTGACAAGCGGCAGGTTGACAATTGTCTAATCCTCTACAGGAGCACCACAGTTTGTACAACACGAATCCACCCACCCAGAGAATACATGTGTGCTTCAAGGGTAATGGATCACAAATTCAAATTCAAGTATGATCCCTAAATGCCACCCCTACCTCAACATCGAGATCAATTTCTTAGTTGGCTAATCAATTTATATAGGTTGCATACCACTCTACAAGGTATTCCCCAGTCGCAGGCAACTTCCAATCTTCTATGTAAATTGTCAAAACCCTCCATTCACTTGTTAGAACGAAGTGTTACTGATGTTCGCTGACAAAAGCAGGACAATAGCCATTCAGTCGTCAGGTAAACCATACGGGTGTAACCAGTAGCCAGAACCCTTCACCATTACACTAACCATTGAAACACTTGTGCCCATTTCGAAAGAGGAATGTTTTTCGTCAGGTCAGCCCGAAAACATCGGCACAAGGCCACGTCATTCATCTCACAAGCCACCCACCGTGGTTTCAATACGGCAAGTGTCCACCTTTATTCGAAACGGTTACCTCACAAGTTTCAAGTAATTTCTGTTTAGAAGGCTGCTAACCAACCAATAGAATCGATGCAACATCAGTGGAGCTGTGATGCTTATCATATCTATCAATGAGCGCAAAACACACACTAATTACTGCTCCCGAAGGAGACATCCTGATGCATCGCAAGTGGCATGGAACAAAGAAAAAAGCACCATTAATAATAGTAATAATAATAATAATAATTCCGATATGAACTCAGTGGGATATTTGGTAAGAGCCAGGAGCCGGTCTCACAACATAACAAAACAGAGCACAAAATTTACACACAAAACTCTACACGTACATGACCGAATTTGGCGCAAGCCTCACCACAAGAAGTATAAAACGGCTAACAGGGGGAACCCTGGGGTCCGCAACAACTACACTTAAATACTAAGATTCCGATATGAACAGCAATTACCTTAAAAGGAAATTTCACCAAGAAATTTACCTGATTCGGGGGAATACATGTGGAGGACGTATTTTCTGAAGTCAGATGTCCGATGTTGAATGTTGTCGGCCAATTTTTCTAATGCAATGTACTTCCAATCTAGAAAAAACAAAATATCCACATTAGATAAATAATGGTAAGATCATTTATTGAATAACAGCGAATGAATTCAATACCATCAACACCCGCTTTCTGAATAAATGCATTGGTGAAGATCTTTGATTACCATTGCATTTTATTATTATCTTTGCGGTAGCACTGTGGTTGTATGCACCGTCCTTTTCAAACCGAGTAGAAAACGCCCGGTCTCGAATCCCGTTATTGAGGCAAGGAACTCTTATGGTCATTTATCACTCCATGGTTGAGTTGAGCTATGAATCTTCGTCTAAGATAAAAAGGTCGTTCCCGTAGGAACTTTGGATTTTTAGACCATTAAAATAGACAAGCCAACTTTTTGCAACACATTTTGAAGTCCATGCCAGGACACCTATGGGCTGTATTACGGGAAAACGTTGGCCCCCATGAGGTATTAGGTGCGTATTACTAATGCAATGCCAACTCAGTGTATACGATAACATTTCACTTAGTGAAACATAATATTTTTCACTGAAGGTACGTCCATACCTTCAGAGTCAGTTAGTTACTTACTCACGGTCGAATTCTGTTAGTTACTTATTCATTCGAATATTGTCAATGAAGCAAAGAATTTTTATGGGTCTCAGGGAAAGATAGAAAGGTTTTTCCTCCCAGAAAAACAGGCAAGCCAACCAGTAACCCACGCAATTTATGGACTAATACAAAATGGGTGGATGACGTTGTTAGGGTAGCCTTAATGTGACATTTTGTTTTTGCTCATTCATGCACTAAGAAAAATAAATATACAGAGAGATTGAATTTTAATTGGGAAATAAAATTAGTACTCACCAGGAGACGTGAAAGTTTGAGACGACATCCCAATCAAAAGTACAGCGAGAAGGGAGGCAGTGTACTTACAACCAACATTCATTTTCTTTACCAACTATTTCAAGTTTCACCAATCCAAGACGATTACTGGCAGCAACAAAGAAATGTTCATTGTAAACAGAAATTCAAAAAATATATAATTTTTTCCAATATTTTATAATTTTTCTAAAAATTAAAAAAAATATACGATAAGGTAAATCTATTAAGAAAGGATGAAACATTAATAAACTGAAAGCAGAATTCAAAAAGCTCATAAAGTTCTTTTATTTAACAGAAATTAAACAGAAAGTTGAGATCAAACAGATCGAGCACTACCATCTTGGTTAATGCTAGGGCCGCTACCACTGTAAGGTAACCACTTGGCACACATCTAACGTCTCAACTCACGAGAGCCTACTGTACCAACTCTACCAAACACTCCAAATCATCACTGGAAAAATCCTATTGGATCTTCCTGTGGCCGCCTTTTTTGTACACTGGAATGATTAATTTCATTCATTAACCACCGAAGCAACGCGGGAGGTGTCAGAGTCATTCCTAGTGAAAACATTAGGACTAATACTGATACCCCCACGTTTCTTTTAAACATATTTGAGATCTCTTTTTCTCTCCCAGAGGCAAGACAGATGGACCAACAGCAAAGGCAAAGTTACCAGATTTCTTCCTTCAGTGCAATTACTTGATCAATGTAAATTCACGTTTACTCCAAACCTGCCAACTATCTTCTTCTCACGGATCATTGCTCTATTATAAAGAAATTTAATGACTTGCTCATCAAGATAAATATTCTCTGTTAGTATTGAGAGATTGAAGGCTGGAATCACTTCATGATGATCGAAAACCTACTTAAACCACAGAATAAGCTTCCTCACGTCGGCCACGCCACCCGATGTCTACCAAAGAAAACCTTGCAGTCTTTTCAGTGATATCCTCAAGCAACTCACATTCCACAAAAGTAACCAACTTGGACAGCGAACACCATTGTGTTCAGCTTTTATTTCATTTTCTCCTTTGGCTGAGAGCAGTCCCTTATTGTTTTTCTACCTACCTGTCTGCCCTGAGGAACCTGCCAAAGTATACACTATCTTCGCCATTGCTCACGCTTGGTTTTTCACGCCGAGTAGGATTCTAGCCTTTCTAAATTGGATGCTTCTGATGACCGGGGGATTTCTTGCTCTTGGCGCATGCATCTTCTCATCTTGGCTGGCTGTCTGGACTTGTGTTGACAATAGTGTTCTTTTTCATGTGAAAAGGAACACTCTTGTGAACGTCTAAGCAAGATTATTGCAGTCCAGTTGGAGCCCTCTTCCTATTCAAGACACTAGCCAACAACTCCCTTACTGATTGCTGCTGATTATTTGCTAAGATGCCACTTACACAATACAGACAATATCACGCCACACACAAAACCTACATAACACTCAAAACTGGCTTAGCAGTGTATTGCTTCTTCACTGTGACACTCGACAGTTGGGAGAAATCACAGCACAAACCACCCAGACAAGCAAAATTAATCAAAAAATTGTACCGATCCCAAAGTGTACAAAATGGGACGTTTGTGCGACGTTTCCCTCTTTGATTTACATTTATTGATGTAGGCAGAAGACAGAAGATACTTGTCAATATTAGACTTCAATATTTTCTGGAAATGCGTGATAACTTGTTTTGGCAGTTTTGAGTTAGACAGCCAGTGAATGCTGACTGGTTTTGCTCAGAATGGTTTGGAAGAGAGTGAGGGAATTACCAATTACCAATGCCAGCTGAGAACAGCTTCCATGGAAATATTTCGAAAATACTCGCAAGAAACTGAACGTCCACGACACAGAGAGTGGTGAGACATTGATAGAAATAGGCTATGTCATTAGGTGTCACTGACGATCATTTTGAAGCAAGTATCGTGTCGGACGTACAGATTGAACAGTAATAAGTGATTCGTTATTGTGTCATACGGGACTTAAATGCATCGGAAACAGTTAAAGAGATGAATGAAGTATGTGTTAATGAGTGACTTGGTAGGACGGCCATATTCTGGTGTGAATAGTTTCTCCATCAAGAAAATGCCAGGCCCCCCCTTTGGGTACTATTGTGCAGGCAGTGATCACTGCAATACGTGCCGAGGTTCTGCCACATCCCCATTATTCGCTGGACTTAGTCCCGTGTGATTTCTTCCTGTTTCCACGTCTGAAGAAAGCTCTGAAAGGCAAGCGTTTCGCGTCCGACACAACGATGCTCGCCGTCTTTCGAAAAATGGCTTGCAAGAAGCATTTAATGCGTGTATAGTACGGTGGCGAAAGTGTGTAAAGTTCTAGGGAGAGTATTTCGAGAAGGAGAAATCCACAGAAGGTTCAGATGATGACAATTAAGATAAGATCTTGCCAATATGTAAAGGCGGTTTTAAGATAGAAGTGTGTAACTAGCGACCTGTAATTCTGACTTCATTGATAGGGAAAATCCAAGGAAGCAATAGCAATAGTGCTCTACGGGATCATTTCAGCAGCGAAACACCAAAATAACTTGTTGGAGTTGAATTAAAAACAGCAGAGGAAGAAGGGATTTAGGAGTTACGTTATGGTCGAAAATAAAATTATCCGTGCAGCGGAAATGGTGGCAAATAAGGCCCACCTTTTGCTGCAGATAATTTATTGAAAATCTCCTTGTACGGATAAGGAGTTCGTAAGTCCACTATATTAGGCCATTGGAATCCAACACTTGTAATACCACATTCAAGTATAGATGGCACGTATCCAAAGTTATCGAACTGTCATATTATAACAGAGTTGGAGGAAACAGTAGTTCAGAAGATGGCCCCCGCCAATAGTTTTGGCGAGAGACCAGAATTATCAAGTACCATCCGATTTGATTAACAACTACTTTACAATTATCGCGAGCTTTACTGAAGGCAGAAGACGGAGCTGGACATTTTGATACATGCCAGTTGCGATATGCAATGTCTTGGACAGTCTTAGCACATTTATTGGAAAACAAGATATCAGGGTGCAATGCGGAATACTGGATTTCACACGATCTGAGCAAAAGTTGCGAACGAATCATTTTAAACAGTAATCCAGCCATGAGAAAGGATAATAGAAATTACGCAGATCATCCTATTTCGTACTTTTGTAATGCAAAATCTTAATTTACCCTTGTGTCCGACTCTGCTTTCCGCCTTGCCTTAACCTAGTGAACTTATTCAAGATGACCCCATGAAACTTCTTCAGATCCAAAGTTCTACTCTAAAACATTTTTTAAAATGAATGGAAGGAAATGTCTCATATGGTGGAAGCAGCAATATAGAACTGCCAGGGTAGAGTTTTGGTTCCAACGAGCTCCTGTAGGATTCTTATAATGGCTTGGTCTTTTGATTTAGATATTCAGTTATTCGCAGAATGACAGATTATTATCCCAAAGCAAAGTCAAGTCAGCACGAATACAAACTTTCCCAATGTACTTCTTAGCGTGCGCAGCACAGTGGTTATTAACACGGCCCTTCCCATATACTGGGTGGAAATGGTTTGATTTCGAATCCGATAAATGACGCGAGGAATTTCTACGTTTTTTTAAACTTTATCTTTGTTAGTCGGTCTCAGGCGTGGAGAGCAAAGTTTTCTCCCACACGGAAACTCCGGACACCAGAGTACACACACAATTTATGGATATATTACACATGGGCACAGATTAGGGTTTTTGGTGGTTGTAATATGACAGTTATTCTTTCCAATGCACATACGGCTTACATTTCCAATGATGTCATTCTGTACTCTGTAAAGGTCAGTTGGGTTTGCTAATTTCTAAATCAATGGACTTAGTAAGCTTCAATAGTGATCAGGGAAATTCAATTGCTTTAATGATCATAATAACCTCAGATGGGTTTCGAGAGTTTAACAGGCATAGGATTGTAGAGTGATTGATGGCTGGGGGAAAGAAGGTGACAGAAAGCACCCCTACCTGTGAAACGCTTGTAATAATGGTGAAACCTTTGAGGAGCATGATTTGTGGTGGAATTGGTAATATCGTCTCCAGATTGCAGGGAGCAAACCATCGTTTAAAATCAGCTTGGGAGAGAATTAAATGATGAATAATAAACACCCTACAGAATTTCATGATACAGATTGGAAACCCACCTGCACACATCGTAGGTATAGCTTCTTTATTAAAGCAATTTAGTGGTTAGTTTATTTAAATTGATTCTTCGACTGCTCTGTTTCCTGTTAATAGGAGATTACGGTCTAAAATAATATATATCCAGGAGACAAGATAAAACTATATTTTGTCCCTGACCTTATTAAAGTTTGAGTATTGAATGCTGCCGAGAGTGAGGTTGTTTGATAAGCTATACTACGCTGGATACAACCCAAATAAACATTTCTAGCAGATTCATTTTCTTTATTTGCACAGGAAGAACAACAGAAAACCATAGATTTTTCCCCTTGTTTTCGAGAAGTTTCTTTAGTATTATTGGTGCTTTGAGAGAGCACGTCACAATCTCAGAAAAAAAAAGAGATCGATAAATCACCTTCAAACAATATTTTTGCCTGAAAATGGCAGCATAAAATGTTCAATCTACCAGAAACGTAATAAGAGCAAAGATCAAAATATGAGCGATATATATGGAAAGAAAGTAAATAAAGATAATGGTTCCACGACTATTGTACCAATGATTAGATTTCTGCTATACCTTTAATTTAATGGACTACGAAATTTTGTTTTCTTAATCTACCTGATGACGAGTGCAGTTGCCAAGTGATATCTTTAGATAGAAACGAATTAAGAAGATTATAATTTAAAAAGAAGGACATTGCGCATTCTTTATGCTAATCATGTGAGAACAGATTGCCATACTTTGGAAATATATAAATTTTGTACTGGAGCTTCTAGATTCAATCGGAATGTTTGCTGTTGCAGTAGGATTTTAGGAGCATCGGCGACTAAGGCCATATTGCCCCCCCCCGGGTATACTGTCTGTAAACTGCGAGTAATCTGTGGTAGATTTGCCTATTTTGCTGGACGCAAAAACCCCAGTTTCTGTGGGGGAAATCTTGCTGTCTACCCCTGAGACCGACTAACTCTGCCACGGAGTGAAAAAAGCTCACTAATGTTCTTCGGATCATCGACTGGATTCGAACCTGGGCCTTTCCATCCGGTGTGACGATACCACCGTGCTACTCGCGCAGAAAATGCCCATTCAGTCAAACTGTAACCGCAATCGTTTTTTTCTTTAAAAATCGAATCTTTCCAATAACACGAAGAATTTTATTGTCTGTTTACACTTGGTGGCTGAGTTAGTCGGTCTCAGCCGAACATAGCAAGGTTCAGCTATTTGGGGTTTCGTCCAGAAAATTAGGCAAAACACCAGACAAAGCGCGCAATTTATAGAAAATATACTCACTGGTCGATGAGCAAATTCTTGAGTGGCCCTAACATGACAGAGTGTTTGGAAAGGGGGATCCACCGCCATAAGTACTCTTGTGAAGTACACTTTTCTCTGTAAAAGCCAGACAAAAGTATTGTGTGCGATATGTGAGTAGTATGAGGGGGTGATCGTTTAATTAGCGGAGTACTGCAAGATCTTGTCTTAATTGTCATCATCTGAATCTGCTGTGGATTTCTTATTTAAGCCAGAACGTGATTAGTTGTTCGAAAACAAACGTGTGTCTCTTGTTGTGGAGGTGGGTAGTTTGAATAAAATTAAAGAACTGGAAAAATGTTTGAGGGGATGGACGAATGTTGTGGGCAGAATTTTAAGTTTTTTGTTTGATGCTGTTTATGTCACAAATGGCCAAAAGACAAAAGGTTTATGTGTAAACAAAAGATTTAAGTTAATCGTTATTGTGTTGATTTATGTTAATTAATGTTGCTTCGATTTTGCCCAATTGTTATTGACATGATTTATGTCAGTTGTTATTGTAAAGATTGGTTTCTATGAAACACAAGGTTTATGAGAATCGTTTAGTAGCTATCTCATTGTGCTTGTCGACAGGTTTGAAAGTTCCAGCGGACAGAGTAGACAGCGTTGTTAATTGTCCATTGTATGTTTTATATTGTTTTCTTGGTTCTCAGGAATTCAGAGACTCTGAGCATATTTAAAAAAAGTATTGTATATATCTGTTTAATATAATAATTACTGGGTGTTAGTGAGGAAAATTTGTGGAAGTTCTCCTCTAGTAATTCATTTGTCGACACCCACTGGTATTGCACTACATCCGGTGGGTGCGGGACTTCTGCATTCGACAAAAATACATAGTGTAAACCTGGGCCTAGAGAATGGTATTGGAGCAGTGCCCTTCTCTTAACCCGTCTTATATTGGCGGTGGTAAAATACCTCGTACATGTTTTTCGGCTAGATTTGTTGAGGATCTACGCCAAAATAGATGAACAGGTGGAGATGGGCTTTTGCCTAGGAACCACCCTTGTCTCTGAAATGTACGCAGTGCCCCAGGAGGTTAAATATAATATAATGTGTAACGAAATGCTAATATATATATATATATATATCTTTTTTGTAAGTATTCTATATATATATGGTAATAATTGTGTGTACAAATAAATGGAAAAAAATTATGCTGTTAACGTTTGGTTTCTTGCATCATATGCCACTCCTGGTACTAATTCTAAAATAATCCTTAGAAATTCTTTAGATAAATAGTTAAGTTGCTTATTAAACTAAAAACACTCGTAATTTATCCGACGTTTTATCAATAGTGAAAATGAAGATTCAAAACAGTTTAACTGATTAAAAATACTGGGCATTCAGAGTTCTACGGGTACACCGATCATTGAAAGAAAAGCTACATGTGCAAAATAAGAAGAACGTTACCAAGATACTGGAGACCTCCAATTAACCTCTAAAAAAATTTAAGGACCGTTTAAAGCAATCTCCTTCCAGTAATGGACTGAGGTGCTATTTCCGTCCTGGCGAATAACAGCTTGTTTAGAACTTTGTTACTAATCGTAATCAGAATTTCATTCAACTGTTTTTCCTTACATTTCGAGTCAACAAATCTTAAAAATAAACACGAGACTGGAAACTTCAAAAGACATATCAAAAGACAAAACGTCAAAAACTTGAAGATCAAGTTTTTGTTCCTGAAAATCACAGTGATGGTGATCTCACTATAACTCACGGTATTCAGTTTTAAACTACGTTTGAACCCTTGTAAACGGTATTCAGCGAAAACTGTTGCTGTACGATGTGATACATTTTCTTTCCTCTTCACCCCCCACACTTACCAAAACATCACGATGCCATTTGTGAATCTTAAGAATAGGTGTATTCAGATTGAGCAGGTTGGAACATGTGTATTGAAAGATGGAGTTTTTCGATTAAAAATAGCGAACGCGTTTCTTCTAAATTTTTTTTTATGAAAGCCCCAAACACGAGCGATTTTAGAACCTATGGCTTAGTACTGTGCATGGATTGAAACTGTAGGAAATGCGTATCTAGTACTGCTAAATCAACACCACGTATCATATCCTGAGATACATCCCCAATTTGCTTTCAGCCCTACTAATAGAATAATAGCATTGGAAACAAAATTTCAAAACTTTCAGTCATGAATTCATGACTGAATTCTACTTTCAATTTCCTGAAAGTTAAGATATTGCCATGGTCTTAGAGACCAGATATCTCAGAGTGTTGTTTTCAAACAGTTGTAAGTTTAATTGTCACACGTAAAGTATAGTTTCCCGAAGCAAAGAAAAAAGTACAGTTTATTAAGACGTAGACACGTATATAGGAATCCTCGTTTCTGAACTCTTCGTTTCAACGCCCTACCGAATATTGAATTTTTTTCTCACCGCTTGAGAAACCTTAAAAACGTCTCCTAAAACGTAACAAGTTCACTTCATATTGATTCCCTCACCAAAAAGAGGGCCAATGTTCTATCAGAGGATATTCAACGAGCCGCTTGAAATTCTCAGGGCTTTGTATGATTTAAAACTAGTCCATCAGTACTCTACCGGACAGAGGCACACACCAGACCACCTTCGGCACCTTTCTCTTCACATTCCAGAAGCTGACATAAAGATAGCTCACCTTCCTTATACCCAAATCCTAGCTGGACATCTATTAGAGCATTTTCTGATCCAGGTTCCCTGGTCAATAAACTTCATTGCGCCTGCGAACTGCGACGAATTTATCCAGACAGCTTAACGATATCTCCAGGCCAGTACATCACCCTGCTGACTGTGAAACTCGTTGATAATTTAATTGGTTAAGCTGAATAGATGATATTTTTTTCTGAAGATGAAGCTTTTTAACGTATCAGAACCTGGCGCCAGCACTGTAGGTACAGAGAAGGAGAAATACAACTTTATATAAGAGATGGGATACGACGATTAAGACCCCAAAATTGATAAGAAAGGTGGAAATCGTAGATTTGCATTTTTTTAAAAGTTATCTTGCAGGTGCGAAATATGCTTTTGGTAACCATGTTTACGGTTTAATATGATGCTCAGGAATTTAGAATCACCCATGGAGAGGGAACATTTATAAAGCCGTACAATAGGAGGTCTAGATGTAATAGAGTACCTTTGAGATATAGAAGTTGCGTTTTTTCTAACGAAATGGAAAGTTTATAAGAGGGACCCCAAGAATATAAATCGTTCTTAATTTTGTTACCAGAGGTTTATAGAACAGAACATGAGTTCCCAAAATCCAAAAGAATAAGATCTCGGCGTAAGTGACTCTTTAAGTATTAAGAATAGAGTGAAGCAGCCACTCATCATAGACAAAATCCCAGACGAGAACAGGACATTGAAGGCATCCTCTTTAAACAGAACGGGAGAGCTTTTCTGAGTATCAGAAATATTTTGAACTGTGCAATGTCAAAAGTAATTACAGGCAAGATTGCAAAGCTGTTATAAGCACTTGTTGAGCAAAACTGCTAAGAGGGAAGGAAAGAATTTATACATTCTTTTAATAAAAGTCCCTTTTAAGTTTGTTTAAACCAGGGCAGTTTTCGTTCCTGATTTTGGAGACCGCAGTGTCAACTTCTGGCTGTGTGAAAGCTGTGGTGGAGACAGAGGAGGCATGAGATTCATTATTACTCCTCCTGATCTGCTGGTGTTCAAAACGATCACAGCTGAGGTCATCCGTGGGTAATAAAGCATCTAAGATGGAGTTGACAGTTGAAGTCCAAGAGACAGTTTCTCCATTATTATATTATATTGACAGATAAAGTGCAGGAGGTTGAATTTCATTTCTGTTGAGCGGATGAAGTCCCAGGTTTTAAAATTACCAGTGTAGAGGACAAAAGAATACCAGGTAGTCCTTTTACCCACAAAGCACTAAATCGAACTTATAAATCAAAAATATATATTGGTGTTTTTCACTTATAAATTTAAACGTATATCGACAGTTGTGTTGTGTTGTGCTGCAACTCGTTATCAGCAAACCTTTTTGATTGTATTGATATCTGAAGAAATTTGTTGCACTAAATCAATAAAATCACGAAAGATTGACTATCCCATATTAATTACATTTAAATGGCCAATGGATGAGACACATTACACAGAGTGTTAAGGTAGAAACGTATAGTCTAAAATAGTATTGTTCTTTATTTAAAAATAAACAACTAAAAGTAATAATTTACGACACATAATATAATCGAAATGGTGTCCAATGGAATCAACAATTTTACTGGTCTGTAATTCGATATCTGATCGGTCTCCTTTTGTTTTTTCTTTTTAAAGGAAATACAAAACCAAAGGAGAAAAACAGAATATTGTTATAAAATTAATAATATACTAAAACAGAATTAAAAAATGCAGCCGATGTACAAGTTAAAAAAATATGCATGATTCAAATTTGGAAGAAAGCAAAAAATTCAATAACATTTAATGGAAGTGCATACACTATTTCCACTGAGATATTTACACTATCAGAACATCTTCCCTTTCACGAAATCTTTCCTTACAGAAATCTTTCATCAGTTTGAGAAATGGTGATCGAAGAAATAATGTCGTGTTCCCTGATAGGAGAAAAATTAAGGTGGATTGGAGAGGAGATCGTATCTAAAATATCCAGTGAAAGCATTCAGTATGGCATTTCAGTATTCGCTATACTTTAATTTAAGCTAAGGGGTTGTATTTTCTTTGTGCACTTATTAAGCTTAACGAAATTAAAATATAGCTTCAAAAATGGTCAGTTATATCGCGGTATCTCAAAGGAGTTTACAATTGATCAGTTTGAAAATGAACATAAATTCGTTGATAAATTGAATTTCAATAAATGTTATTGACAGAAAGAAACTTGACACGATACAGCGCTCCATACTGTTGGCTATATCTAGGGGGTACTGCACGGTCAGCACCCACGCCCTACAAGTGCTGGCCGGTGCCCCCCCCCCCCTTGACCTGGAGATTGTCTGGACAGGCTTAATGTATAACCTCACAAAAGGCGGAACAGTAACCCGCCTTGCCTATAGCACGGACCCAACAAACATCCTCACGATGGAGAAAAGACGACTTGATACTCACCTAATGCGGATATGGCAGGACCGCTGGACCAATTCCGCTAAGGGAAACATCACCAGGAAATTCACACCCAATGTCGAAAGGATCTACCCAAAGTCGCCACATTGGTTTTTCCCAGGTCTACATGCTATCTTTCTGCTAACAGGACACGGACCCATTAGGGAGAAACTTTCCATCCTAGGCATCACTAACTATGTCCACTCTGTCACTGTGGACTCCCTAAACGTTGTGAGCACCTAACGAACAGATGTGGACTATATGAAGATCTCAGGTGCGAACTAATGACAAAAATATATTACCTGACGCTTGACCAGGTACATGACATCCTGAGTGATGAAAGGCACTACAATGCCTTCAAGGTATTTGCCCACGATATCTTCTAGAGATGAAAAAGCTTCCCGCTCAACTAAGACATAATTCTGATGTCGAATGTCCTTCCAGTAGCAACCGAGGTGTAAATCCACCAAAGACCAAACCAAGCCTGGCAACAAAACTGATTGTTCAACCTGGACGCGACCTGTGTGCCAGGAATGATGTCTCCACCGGATAAGACACTTACGTGATCTGGACTCTACGCCGACCTTGACAAACTACAGCTCTGTTGCCAGCGTCATCTAACGATTTCTATCACGCGCCCTTGCGTGATAGCTGTAACCAGGGCTCCCACGCCTGGGTTTTTTGATTGTAATCTGGGTTGATAGGTTTTTTTTCACAAAATTATCTCATTATCTGGGTTTTTTCGGAAAATTTATTTATATTTCTTGTAAATACAATGAAATTTAATTATCTATATAATATCGGTGTATAGATACACCATAGACAACTCTTAAGAAACTACGAAGTAGTTGTTGTAGGCATCATTTGCTCTTTCTCATAATGTGCTCTGCCTTTACGACGAGTTGCCATGATATTGCACTTCCTCGAATAAGTAACGCTTCACTAATAGAGAAGACTACTGTTACTTATTCTGGGTAAGTACCACCACCCAGACGGCACCGTTTTGAAATATCAGCTTTCCTCAATATCCTTATAAGACTGAGCAAAGAAAAAAAAAGAGGTAGGAAAGTGACAGTAAGAGAGGGAGAGGAAAAGATGCCTTAGAAGAATGAAAGGGATAATTAGTTATAATTCGTACGAACTCAGAGCTCCATGTCCCGGCTGGGCAATGCGTCCCCCTGACGGGGACTGCTGTTACCCAGCCAGAGTCCTGCAAAGATGATTAAGATCATCCTCTGGTGCCGTTTTTGGCTCTTTAGCCTTCATCAGTGGGTAGATAGGCGTACTGGTTAGACCAGACGTGCTTTCCAGTTTCCGGATATTTCTATGGAATTAACCCTTCAGGGACCCTTTATTGGTCCTGCTTTGGGACTATACAGTGGCCTGTATGGCTTAAAAAAAAAAAAGGGACAGCGCCCTTATTCACTCATCTCTATATGACCCAACCCAATTGGGCTGCTCACTCGTCCACTGACACACTCCGAGGAAGGCCCAGTCCATGTGACCACCAAGTTGGCGGCCGCCTGGAGTAGGCTAGCCCTACATGGGTTCTAGGGTAATCCCCCTCTTACACACTCCTTTTACCACCTGCCGCTTTCAAAGCTTAGTCGCCGTACATAGAGGAGGGAGACCAAACACCTGCAGCTGACTCAGTGCACATCCCCTAATAACTAAGCTAATCTGGTTGGCATGTAACACCCCTAGCCGACTGATCGTTACCATCTAAGCTGCACATATATGTAGGTTACTCAACATGTGAATCGTGTCCAGTCTCAACCAGCTTCGTGGCACCGGTACTGCCGGTACATTTATATCAGATAACTTCCAATAAATTTCTGAAATCTTGAGTTTGTTTCCCATGTATAAGCTTCCTGCAGATAATTTTTGTAAATGCTTGATTACTAATTTGTAAAAAGGTGTTATTATCTCTACCGTTGGACCAGTATGTTCCTTTTCAAGCAATTCAGTGAACCTCCCCATATTATACTTTACTAAGGCAGCCGCTACATGGGCTCCCCATAGGGCAGTCTGAGGGTGTTTTAGCACATATGCCCACCTCAACCACTTTAACCGTGGTACTGCATCCCCCCCTCACACTTCCTGCTGCGTAACTTCTTGTTGTCTACTGTTCCAGAAAAACTTAAATAGTCTTCGGGTTAACTTTCTCTGTGTGCAGTAATTGAATGACGTAAATGGCACAATGTTCATCCGGATCGGTACCAGAATTGTCCACATAATGCACACTCTTCCGGAGAAAGATAGCATCCCCAGGTTTCCACTTTGACAGAGCGTCCTCCCGAGTCTACTAATTGCCGGGACGATACTACCGGACATTTTGAAAACAAAAATACCCCCAGGATGGTTATGGGTGCTCTCAAGACTGTGAGGCCTGCTGGCAATTGTACTGGAGCCTTAATTCCCCATTGGTGGCATTTGGTCTTGCTTTTGTTTAGACACAGACCATTTGATAGGCTAAAATGACTGAAAGTATCCAGCGCTCTTTGTAAGGAACTGCTATCCGCTAGGGTTAGGATCACGTCATCCGCATGTGCTACGTATTTGCAATCAGAGTGCGGGCCAGGAAGATGAACCCCCCTGATGTTTTTAGAAATGGTTAATTGCCTCAATATAGGTTCCAGTGCCAATCAAAATAGTGCAGGGCTTAGTGGGCACCCCTGTCTAACCCCCCGTTCCTGTTTTATTTTCTCTAAGCTATAGCCGTTAATCAAGAGAGTAGTTTGTGCCCCTTTGCACAGACTTATGATAGCTGTTCTAAGCGAAGACCGCATTTCGACTGTATGCATCAAATTCCTTATGTACTCATGGCAGAGTTTATCGAAGGCCTTTGCCAAATTAAGTACCGCCACCACTATGCTGTATTGTTTCTGATTGCAGCATGCTTGCAAATCTTTTAGAAATGATAGATTTGTCATCATGGTTCTTGTTGGGATTGCATATGTTTGATTGAGACCTATAATGTGCCTCAAGTGCTGTTTGTGTCTGGCGTTTAGTAGTTTGGCATGCAGCTTATAATCTGTATTAAGCAGTGATACTGGCCTCCACTCATCCACTTCTTTCCCCGTTTTACCCTGTGTTTTAAGAAATATGGTTTGGGCTTCTATAAATCTTTCTTTTACTACCCCTTCCGACAAAAATCTGGAGAAGATGGCGGCCAAAACTGGCCCAATTTCCTTCCAGTACGTTTTATAAGACTCCACTATTAGCCCATCTGGACTTGGCGTTTTACCGCCTTTCATTTCTTTCAATGCTAATGATAGTTCACTTAGCAGTTATGTTGATCCTGTCTTTGTTTAAGAATTGCCAAAAAACCCGGTATTTCCCAGATTTCTAGTAAAGCTGGTCCTCTAAATGCTGTGAACGTTTGCTTATAAACATTTCCAAAACACTTAACAATGTGACTGGTGTTCTGATATTGGTGTGGGCCTTCCTGTATTTGATGGATTAAACTGCTGTCTCTGTATGATCTGTTAAATTGCTTGTAGAAGAAGGCAGATGAATTATCTGCTTTTCTATAACATATGCGCATCTGGATAGCTTCGTTTTCTGCCTGCCTCTCTAATAGCGACAGGATTTCTTTTTGTATTTCCCTTTCTCCCACATCATGCTGACAAGATTTTAGGAGTCTCCGAACTTCATAGAGGTGCCTTAGCTCTCTCCTGCTTTCCAGGTACTTTTCCCTTGTTATTTTTTGAAAAGCTGTTTTTATTGCATTTTTGTAGTGTGCCCAGCTCCCTTCTTTCCAGTGATTGGGATTTCTCAAAAGTTGTGTGAGTATTTTAATATCCTGCGGGTCACCTTGCAAGAGCACCGGTTTTAACCTCCAGGTGCCCTTCCCCTGTTCTACAGTTAAGCTTAATGGAACGTCCATTATAACTAATTTGTGATCTGTTATTGCGCGAGGTCTCGAAATGTTAATATGCCTTACCCGATTTATTTTGTCTGCTATCTTACTTGGGACATAGAACCTTTCAATGCGAGTCCCTAACGTTACCTTAGACCAGGTGGTTCCATGACTTGTGGGATATTTCTTCCTCCATATATCTATCAGGTCGTGTTTTAAGCACAGACTATTTAGCTCCAAGGAGCCCCCTGTACCTCTTGTTGGATCTCCCCTACCTGTCTTGTCTTTTACTGGGTCTAAGACGCAATTCCCGTCACCTCCTAGTATAATAAATCGGGACCCCCAACATAAAAAGATGTAGGCTACTGAAT
Source organism: Mastigoproctus giganteus (assembly GCF_048544385.1). Lineage (NCBI taxonomy): Eukaryota > Metazoa > Arthropoda > Arachnida > Uropygi > Thelyphonidae > Mastigoproctus > Mastigoproctus giganteus. Next base: position 24,709,758 of record NC_143580.1, read on the forward strand.
ATCCGCTTCCATTCTGGAGAGGTGTTTGTTGCATATACATTCACTAGTCTTATTGTGTGCAACCCTAGTTTCCAGTCAATGCAAATTATTGTCCCTTCTATGTTCTTTTGGGGATTGTAGAATTTTTCTATAATTGGTGGCAAGACTATGATGCCTACCCCCTTGGCATTCCTTGAGCCGAAACTCCAGAAACTTAGACATTTGTATCGGTTCTGGAAATTTCGCACTTGGACACTGTTAAAAAAGTGGCTCTCTTGAATGAATAAAATCTTTACACCTAGTAATAGCATGCTTCTCCATGTATGATGTTGAGCCTGCCCTTGAGCAAAGCCCCGTATATTCCAAGTACCGATGATTACCATGTATATATAATTCGCTTTATCTATTGAGTCAGAGATATGCTTAAAGCATACAAGGTTCTGCCTAACTCTTGTTCATGTCCTAGTGCTTAGCTGCTGAACTATTCCCAGTAGCGTCTGTCTCACCAAATTTCCAAAAAATATATCTGGAAAGACCTTGAAACGGCGCAACCTCGTCGGACTACTTTCTGGGAAGTAAATGTTTAATCCAGCCTTTCTTCTGTGGGTGGGCTGGTGTTACAGACATGACGACCCAGTTGTGAACATAATCACACAATATGAGAGATGCCAAAAGGTGTATATGACAATATTTAAAAATAACTAAATGCACATGGCATAATACGTTAAGAGTTTATTATATATATAATATCAGTGTATAGATACACCATAGACAACTCTTAAGAAACTTTGAAGTAGTTGTTGTAGGCATCATTTGCTCTGTTTCTCATATTGTGCTCTGCCTTCACGACGAGTTGCCATGATATTGCACTACCTCGAATAAGTAACGCTTCACTAATAGATGATTAGTGAAAATGCAGATTACAAATGCAAAAAGAAATACAAATACAGTATCAAAACACAGAGCTCAACACAAATACAGAAAAACAAATACAACTTGGCAGTGATTCAGGGTTGATGGGCTTTGATAAAGTTGTGTCTGTCCTGCTTATTACTTATTATGTGCCTGAATCAATCTCAGATAAGCGTAGCATGTTTTATCTCCCGGAAAATCGAGTGTTTCATCCAGGAAATAGCAAATAGATCACAAAACACACGAAATTTCCACGCATATACATATCATATAGAGTGCAATATGGCCTAAGTTGCTGATTCGTGTAAAGCCCTACAGCAACCAACCAACCCCCTCTCAAGGTGCAGTAAATCAGAGATAAATCACTGCGCTTTACTACTTATCTTTGAGTGAATCATAACAACCAAGTCTCTCTCTTTATTTAGAATCTTCACTGCTACTTGTATTGTATAAGTTAACCTTGGGTTGTTATTTGAAGTGAGCATTAGGAAAGAGTGAATTAACCGACATTTCTCCAATAAGCCATGTCACCAATAATACATTGTCCAAATCATTTTAAAGATCATTGTCATTTGCATCAGTAATCACCTAACTGAATTTTATTTCTGAATGGTGGACAGATGTTAACAGGAGACCCCGAAAGAATTGATCTCGACATGACTATTCGGATAAAAAATTGCATAGAACTTGGCAACAGCGGAATAGACTGGAGAAGAGATCCAGATATGCCATTTAAACACATACACCAATAACAGCATGCAGTTTTCGTATAAAGTCAGTTAACTGAACAATATTTCCCTGTTGTTCACCTATTGTAAAATTCGTATACACTACCCTCCAAAAACGTATCCAGATTTGTTTGTTTTCTTAGTCCATTTGGACCTCTTTGATACACGATAATATCTGACAACAATACCTCTCTTAAAATTCAATGATTTTGAGTGAGGATGGTATTGGATGGAAAATGTGAGTATGTCGTCAGACGCCCCTGAAAAGCATCAAAAGGTAGTTTAAGTTATCAGAAGAGACCGAGGACAATAAGGGCACCCTACATGCAGAGCTCAACAGTAATGGTTTTCGTAGGAGAGTAGCAGATATCCCAAACATGACTGATCACATTCAGCTGCCTTGCATCTGTAAAGAATGTAATAATTTGTCCACAGAACAACGTAAATCAAGTATGATAAGTGAGGAATGTCGTTACATCCTTTTCCAATCCGCATGTGTGGGTGTGCAGAATGCATGCATTGTGCTGGTGGAGCGCAGTGTGCCAAGTATGAATTTCAGAAGAGGTAGAGTTATGATGTAGCACCGTTTCGTATAACATGGCCTAAGACCTTTAATGATTGGGCGAGGAACTATGTTGTTCTTGTTCTTGATATTGTTGTAGGGTTTTAGCAGCATTAGCTACAAAGCTGTATTGCTCCGTGTATGTTGTTGTTATTTGCATATGTTCTGGGGTTTATTTTCTGTTTGCTGGAAGAAAAACGACAGTGTCCGGGAGAAAGAACCATGCACGTCGTGAAAATGACGCATAAAAATTACTCCCATCATCGATGGAACTCGAACTCAGAGGGGAGGATAGCAATCCTACCGACTGTGCTACTGAGGAACTATGAACACCAATGTCTACCTTAATATTTTGTATCATTCGATGTACCTATGATGTAGCAGCCGTGGTAGACGAAAAGCCCCATGCTCGTTTCAACTGGATAAAGTCCCATGCCCTTCCGCCGGTGCTGTTGGAGAATGGTTCATGAATAAAACAGCCAGATTTGAACCCTTTGGAACTCTTGATGGATGAAATGGATCTTTCCAATACGGGACAAACGAACATGTTCCACATTGATATCTGAGTTTCTCTTTTCTGCAGGGAGAATGGAGGGATACAGCATCTGTAGTCCATCGTCGTTCGTTGGTGGAAAGCCTATCCAGGTGGGTGTAGTCAGTTTAAGTTGCCAAACGTTGAACAGCATTCTTCTGGCGTCAGTGGCATTTACATCATTGTGAACCCAATGTTATTCAACATCCTGTTTGGAGAATACTGTACTAAAGAAAACTCTGCTGATCACAATAATTGAAAAATAATCGTACAGGAAATGAATCGATCAATGTTCTGGAATAATAAAGACTATGTTCAAGTTAATGATGAATATCTAAAGCAGATAATTTTCAGGAATGACCTTTTCCAAGTTAATGACGATAAGTGCGCCTTTGTAAATGCTCAATTAGATTGAGATTAAACATTCTCTGGTTTCACAATGGTTTCCCGATTTTGATAATCCAAGTATTCCAAGAATTATTAAAAGTATCTATTCAGTCGCAATTAAGCAATAACTGGTATCTTGTTTCAACTGGTCATGATATATGAATAATTGTCGTTTCTTAGGGTGGAGACAATCCCAAAGGAAAAGACTGCTCTATGATATTCATAATGAGGACTCAGGCTCCAGAAAATATGTTCTCCATATGTATTCCACCAGATCAGGTATAATATTATTTATCCTACACAGTGCATATTGCAATTTTATTTTAAAGTGCTCTATTTTTCCCAATGCAATGTTATTTAGCAATCATAGTGCATTTTCTTAAGCAGATTTCCACAAAGAACGTAAAATACAGAGCCTGTCTGAAAGTGGGATTTCTCAATGTCTGTTCCAGGATGAAAAGGGTATTAAGTACATCAACAGCTTGAGTGATCCTTTTGCATCTCATCCAGTTATGCACAAAGAATTGAACTACATCGTTGTTTACACTAGCAGCACTATTGGTCGCGCATTAAATAATCTTCAGAAGGTACAGACATCTAACTTTTTCCTTGGTTAAATCACTGCAACATTCTTTTAATGTTTAAGTTCCACTGCCACTTGAGAGTGAATAAAGATATATATTTCTCGTGTCTTGAAGGTACACAACAGATCAAAGTTTACAAACAGATGGTTTGTGTTTGTGCAGCAACCAACAAACAACTCCTACGTCGCGCAGAGGTTCTGTTTCTTACCTGGAATTAATGATATGACGCTCATTATCCCTTCGCCGAATGAATCTCGTAATTCCCAAAGTGTAAGTATACATCTCTTCTGAATACAGCAGTTCTTTTCAGCCACTGCAGAAAGTACGATGTGTTATTTTGGTTGCAGTTAGCCCCTTCTTTATATGTCATGTCACCAATAATATTGACATAGGTTAAAGCAGTTTTAAAGCTTTTTTTCATAGAAAATTGACAATGAAAAATAAACTGGTTCCTGTTAATTAAAGAATCCAAAGTTCCCAAAGTTCTCTAAGCAGTGCAAACATGCTGCCACGACAGCTCAGGGGGTTTTGTCAATGATATACCGAAACTTAGCTAGCAAGGATAAGGAGGTAATTATCTATTTATAAAAGGCCATGATTAGGCTGCGTCTTGAATGCTGTGTACTAGTTTGGAGGCCTCACTTTTGGAAGGATGTAGATCTGAAAGAACGGATGCAGAGAACGGCAACAAGATTGGTGAAGAGAACCAAACGGTTCTCTTACCTAGAAATTGCAATGTCTGGAGAGTAGGCATCTGCGGGGTGATCTGATTGAGGTGTTCTAAGGCCTTGAACGAATCGATTAAGCTGAATATTAATGGCATTCTTTCTCTTGCTGAGGCTACACACATGATGGGCGGATATATTCAAACTGAGGAAGGATGGTGTAGGATAGATGTGTGGAAGTTGTTGTTGATCGTTATAACAGGCTTCCAACTGTTGTCGTAGAAGTGGATGAGTTGAATAAATTCAAGGAAAAATTAGACAAATTCTTGGTAGGTACAGATGGGTTAAAAACGTTTTTTTTTTTTCTTTGCCTGATGCTATATAAGTTTACTCTCTTGTATAATTTTTCACTACCACTACGCTGCTCGCAAAATTATTAGAACAAAACACGTTTTTCATGAATATTTTATTCTGAACTGCGTCACGCAAAGCGAATATTTATATAATAGACATCCTGGCATGCAAATTCCGAGTATCCTATAGAAATCAATCTATCACCTTACAAAACTGCACATTATGCAAATGATTCATGCCTAAAAACACTTTTTTTGGCTTGCTTAGTGGCCGTTAAACGATTTGAAGCAGGGTAGTCGCAGGCGGAGGTGGCATATTGGCCTGATGTGTGACGCTGTGTCATCTCGGCACTACGGAGACAGTTTCCAAGGTATTCACAATGGTCCGACAACTTCCATTCTGCTTGTAGTCGTCTGGATGTTCCTACTGGTGAAACTGAGCCAAGAGTGCGTACATTTTCTCCGATTACCGAAAGAAGTCAGAAGCCCCTTCTATGCATCAACTCAAAAAGACAAAAGCGAGACTGCAAACTTTCTGATCTTCACTGTCAGACCATGATTTTAGGACCATAACTTTACAAGGCGGTGGAAAAACCAAAATTGGAATACTCTATTCAGGTCTGGAAGCAACACTTAATAAAAGAGAGAACTTCTGGAGCGAATTTAAAGAAGAGCCACCATATTAGTGTAGAGTGCAAATCTATTCACATAAAACAGCTTAGGAGGTGTGGACTCACAATTTGACAACTACACATCTAAAGGAAGATCTGATGGAAGCGTGTACAGCGCTAAAGATGTTAAGTGAAATGAACGAGGAATGTTTATTCTCCCTCGTAGGTGAGACAAAAATCTCAGAGAATAACATAACATTGGATCTGAATTGTCGGACATTGGAAAGTTGCCTCCCAAAGTGGCAGACGCAGTGAATCTGGCTAAGTTGAAAGTGAAATTGGATTATTAACAAGCGAGAATGGGACATTATGAATATTCTGTTTCGTTTTATTATTTTATTTTATATTATTATTATGTTCGGTTTTATTTGTCTGATTCAGAGTCATACACGAAAATACAAGAATCTATACGTTTCAGAATCTATACGTTTATTGGTTTCAGAATACTGAAACCAATAAGACACAATCTAAATTCAAAATAATGCAGATTAATCTCTACAAAACCAAAATCATCGTAGAGGAATTCAGGAAAACTACAAAACAAAATTCAGTGGAGTTTATTTCCATACAGAAACTGCAGTACCATCGAGAGAGGGTGGGTAATTGATTCAAGAGCACTGGACCTTGGATTTTCTACCACAATTGCGCCTTTGAAATAGTTTCTGAAAAGCATCTATCTTAAAGGTTTCAGATCTACTGAATTCTGCAATGTTATAGTTTTATCCGTAAGGTGATGGCCACTTTATGGATGCCAATGCAATAGTGCATCTTGCCAGAATCGTGCAAGAATGGTTTGGAGAATATAATACGGCATTCCACCATCTTCCCTTGGTCCCCATATTTATATGATCTCAATCCTATTGAAAATGTGTGGGATATGCTGGAAAGAGCTGTTTGGCAACGAAGTCATCTTCCTGCAACTTTGTAGCTGATGCGCAATATTTTGCTAGAAGAATGGTCACAATTAGACGAAAACTCGCTAACAACTAAAAGAATCCATGCAGCGCAGCACACACACACACTTACTGTTATTCGAAACAAATGTGGCCCGATTGGTCAAAGAGGTTTCAAAAATGTCTAAGAGACACTTTTAAAATTGATGAATGGTGGTATTAGAAGCATAGGTTCGTAGGCCGAATACAGCGCAGATGAAATCAAGAATTTTACAATAATGAACAGTAAAAATCCGAACTAATCAATCCCTGTTAGTTCGGTATTTGATGTTAAAATTTCGTAAATGAATTCGTTCCTTTTGAGTGGAGAAAAGTAGTATTGCGCTTTGGAAAAAATATTATAAATCACATTCACTTGAGATGTCCACCGCCTACATCGTACCTTCACGGCCTTGAAATGTTTCTTTATGGCTTTGTGAAGCAAAGGGTTCTTATTGATGTTCATGGCATCGAAATTGCGAATAAAAACAACTCTCGTCACCTAGCAACCTGGCTTGTGCTGCCCTTTCGGTGTTTCTCATTATGCCTACATAGTGATAGGGGTAAGTTAGAAGATGATCTCCGTCTGCAAATGCCTGTTGCAGATATCTGTACTGTTCAGTTCTTCAATATTTTCCAGAACACCGTGTTCTTCAGGTAAGAGATTAATTACTCATCTTTATATTTACCGTGGAATATATAATGGGGAATATAGGAAAGCTTTTGAAATATATTCACTTTTTATTTACCACTCGTATTTTTAGTATCTCATTCTCTAAGTTTGAAGTCTAAGTTTTTCATTCGCTAGGAACTGCGCCTTCTACTTAAGGAATACACATTCCAATCAATCACCCAGGAACGTGACCTCCAACAATCCCTTAGGAATCAAAATAGGTTTCATTTCGAGAGGTGTAGCTTCAGTAAAGGTCAAGCCCTCCAGATTGAAATAAAATATATTCATATCACGCTCATGAACAACAGTTATCCGAGCAGTCAATACTCAGTTTTTAATGCGTACCCACACATTAAATGCTTCTTGTAGCCATTTTGGAATGACCGCGAAGTGCTTCTGTTGTAGCTCTGCAAGCATCGTTGTGTGGGACGAGAAACGCTTGCCTTCACGAGATTTTCTCAGACGTGGAAACAGGAAGAAATCACACGGTGATTAATGGGGTTGTGACAGAACTTGGACACCTATGCCAGTGATTACTGCCTGCACAATGGGGCCTGGCATTGTCTTGATGGAGAAACCACTTCACACGATAAAGTTAGGTCACACCGGAATATGGCCGTCCTACCAAGACGCTTCATTCATCTCTTTAACTGTTTCTGATGCATTTAAGCCCTGTCTGACACCATAAGAAATCACATATCGCTGTTCAATCTGTCTGTCCGACATGATATTCTCTTCAAAGCGATGTCAGTGACACGCAGTTAATAAACTTTCTTCACGAAACACTAGCTCGACAAGTACTGGCATGAGCACACAGAGACTGCTCAGTAGCGATCAGGGAGAGCGCCTCAAGCGGCAGTCACGGAAAGTTCGCGCTATAAACATAAAGTCTTGCACAAGTCCGCGAAATAATTGATCACCCCTTGTATTTAATCAAAAATAGATTTCATTTCTGAATATTAAGAAAGAAACCCCCAAAGTGTCTAATTAAGCATGCGCATAAGAAAGTGATTGATGGGTGAAATTTTTTATTTGCTTGAGGAAATGTTGGAACGTCTTCTACACAAATTCACAATCCCACTGTGAGACCTTATTGTTGGACTTGGAGGACACATTGAACACGTCCTGACATGAATTCGCAAACACTGATAAGTACAATTCAGTGTTATGTTCTGTTTTTGAACAATATTTTAAGTATTTCAGGCGAATAAAATGGTCTGACGAATAATAAATCATCCTAGGTATAGCTGAAACCAACCATAAGAAACTGGATGTCAGTTTAATGTTACATCGTAAAAAGTTGGATGAGTTAATTATGATATATGAGCAGTCCATCTGTGTCCCATCATATATTTTAATCCAAAAAATCATTGGATCAAGATTACCAGTATTTTTTTTAAATTTAATTATTCTTTAATGATAATACACCATCACTAACTCATATATCATAATTAACTCTTAATATCCTCGAAATTGGCTACAAATGAGATGAATCAGTTGTCCTACGTGCAATTTTACTTTCAGCCAAGTTTCACATCCCCGTCTATATTAGGGATGGCAACAGTATTTTAAGAACTTTCTAGTATTATTCTTGTGGCAAGGATTTTTTTATTTATTGATTTATTTTTGCTTTTGAACACTATTATCTGGATGCCCAGATCGTAGATGCTTTAAAGAATTTCTTCGCTGTCGGAGAGGATTTCATACCTTGAAACGATAACAAGAGGTTCAGTAGAACGGCTGCAATCGAAAAGAGACCAGTTGTAGGACTAACATAATAATTTCTGGAAAACAAAAGCAAACATGTTTTTGAACTTGATTTTTTCTCAAAAATAACCCTTCCGAGTACACAGTTGAGGTGAATATTACTCTAGACATATCAGATGACAACTTGGTGATGGTCTCTTCTCCAATGGGGACTTTCTCATGGCCATTTTGAACCTCATTGTGTTCGGCACTACAAGAATGCAAAATGGATTGATCTGCGAGATTTATTTTATTTCTTTCCATGACGGCCATATTTCTGGGGTTTTTCTTCTAGACCAGTATGTCGAAGATTAAAATTACCGTTTTAAATCTTCTAATTTCAACGTTTGCTCAGATCATGTTAGTGAAATTATTCTTGTAGATATGAAATCCTTTGTTCAATATTCTACCTTAAAATCTTGTCCTTTATCTAAACTTTGGTTTTCCAATAAATGCGCTACGATTGTTCAAGATACAAATGTTACATATCGAAATTGGCTCGCATCCAACCTTCAGGTTCATTTTTTGCTTGCATCAAAGCTAGCAACAATTGTAAAACAATTATTAATCAATCCAAACTAGATTTTGAAGATGTTAAGAGCAGAAAAATTGCCTCTGGTCCAAATGGCATTCGAGCATTTTGGTCTCTTGTCAAAGCTATTGGTCGCAACTTTTACCCGTCTCTATTTCCACCTCTGTCAAAGCCGGATGGTTCTGTTGCCACCTCCTCTAAAGATAAAGTTGACCGGCTATTATTCTACGTTTCTTCTCAATCGTGTATCAATGATCTTGGTAAACCTCATACTACCATTTCTAGTTCCCCATTCAATGCCTCCTGTAGTCTTTCGGTAAAACGATATCAAAAGAACTTTCAACTGCATTGATGTCAAGAAGCGCCAGGTCCTGATAGAATTTCTCCACCACTTGTTCTCAAAATCTGAGTTCCTAAGCTTACTCCATTTCTCTGTCGCCTTTTTACATATTCTTATTCTGTCGTGTTTTTCCTTCTGCTTGGAAATTTGCTTTTATCCAGCCAATTCCTAATATGGGTGACAAATCCTTCCATTTGAATTATTGCCCCATTGCACCTACTTGGATGGCATTTTAGGACATAAAGAACGCGTTTGATGTCGTGAAGAGAGACAAACTGTGGGAAATTTTGAGAAACTTGGGGATAGAGGAACATTTTGAGGAGAGAAGAGAATTGAGGATATCTACACCATCACAGCGAGAAAAGTAAGAACAGTGGCTGGGTTGACAGCGAGCTTCAAAATAGCATCAGGTTTGAGGCAAGGAGGCGTCTTGTCACCACTACTATTTGTAGCTGTCATGAATGATGCGCAATGTAGAGTGGCAGAATAACTCTGACAAGACCAGATGAATGTTGCGCTCTTCGCAGATGACCTCTGTGTACGGACAGAGAGCAAGGAACAAGTGTAATAACAAGCTGAGGTCTGGACTAGTATGTCGAAGAATTTGGACTAGTTTTCAGTCAGCAGAGTGAAGTAATGGTTATAAAAATGGAGTGGCGAGCCTGACGAATACATTACAATGGTAGGAAAAGAGCTGGAAATGGTTAACAACATCAAGTATCTAGGAAGCACCATTACAAAGACTGGAGAGATAGAACGATACAAGCGGGAATTAATTTCTATAGGCAGACAAGAGATCTGATCTGGAACAGGAACATACCACTGAAGTGTAGGAAGGCTATATAACAGACCTATTACGTACCAATTGTGACATATGCATCTGAAACTTGGAGTATGGGGGAAAAAGGATGAAAGCAGAATGCAGGGGGCAGAAATGAGGTTTGTGAGGAGCATTGCCGGAAAGACAAGTCGCGACAAAATCAGGAATGATGTGATTAGGGAGAGAATTCAGGAAGAAACGCTCCAGAGTAGGATTAAAAGGTTCTGTTTGAGACGGTTCAGACACGTCAAAAGGATAAATGAATGCATTTGACAAGAAGAATGTTTGAATTGCAACTAAAGGATAAAAGATCAAGGGAGAGATCAAGAATGAGGTAACAGGACATGATAAAGGCGAATGTCATTATGAGAGAACGAAACTGGAATGAAATCAACAACACAGAGAAGTTCATGGACAGGACATGGTGGCGAGGCTTCTTACGTTGACCTGTGGAACAGCGGAACGATGGCAGATGATAATGCACTTACTTGCCCTCGTGGGTAGCACAGTTGGTAGGATCGCCGTCCCTCCCACACCAGGTTGAAGAAAAGTCCTGTGTTCTAAATCCCGTCGATGACGAAAGGAATTTTTTTGGTTATTTTTCACAACGTGGCTGAGTTAATGGGCCTCTGGCGAGGGAAGCATGGTTTTTTCTCCCGGAAACTCTTGGTTTTTCTTCCAGCAAACAGAAAATTGAGCTCAGAACACACGAAATTTACAGACAATATACACAGCACTACGGATCTTAGTCGCCGATGCTCCTAAATTTCATTAACAAAAGCACTTATTCATTACTTCAAGTCCATTTCAAGTTCATTTGTTCGTGTTGGGTATAAGGGCATTCTAAATAATCTTCAAAGTTATGGTTTTCCAAGTGTATTTTGTAATTGGGAATCCGGTCTTCTCTCTGACGACTCATTCCAGGTAGCGGTAGATGTTGTTGTGGAATTTTAGGAGCATTGGCAACTAAGGCCATATTGCCCGTGTACATTATCTGTAAATTGCGTGTGGTCTGGGTTGATTTTCTGTTTGCTGGACGAAAACACCTATTTTCTTGGAGAAAAAAACATGCTACCCTCGCCTGAGACCACTTACTTAGCCACGTTGTGAAAAAGATCCATAAAAATATTCCTCACGTCATCGACGGGACTCGAACTGTGGTCTTTTCCAGCCAGTGTGGGAAGGACAGCGATTCTATCAACTGCCGGTGGAACATGACTCTCTGTCTTCTGATTTCTGCAATACTGCTGGTGTGTTCTCCAAGTTTTTAGTTCTTTCGCCAACATTTTTCCTCTTGTATTTTAATGACCTTCTTCCATTGACTGTAAATCCAATCGATAGATTTGCTGAAGATAACACATTGCATTTCACCTTCCAGTTTCAGAAACTTTGCCCTGCTCACACAGCCTCAACTTCTCGAATATCCACTACCAGTTCCTTAAATGCTGATATCCAGGTAATGTCTAATGGGGGAAAGATAACTTAGTTGATTTCAATCCTTCTCAAAATCAGCCCTGTTATATCTAGAAAAAAAAAAGATTCTCCTGCTCCTATTCTTGTCTTAGATGACACTCAGATTTCTAGATAATATCGCGTATCTCTATTAGGAATCACTCTGGTATCTCATCTCTCTTGGCATAGGCATATCACAAATATTGCTTCCTCTGCATCTAAAAATTTGGATTTTCTTTTTTGCTCTGGGCCTTATTTTTCTTCCAGTCTAAATGTACAAATCTCAAATCTGCCCTAACAGGAGTGTTGTTTCCACATCTGGGATCCATTCAAAAGTTAGGTTAATTAATGACCCATCTCTAGCAAAGTCTCTCCACTCTCTGTCTCATAGACTTTTGTTTCTGCTGTCTGCCTTTTCGAGAGATACTTCCATGGGCATTGTTCTCCTTAATTTTTCTATTCTCGCTCTCTCTATTTCTGAATTGGCTTCTACAATTTCCGCTCTCGCTTCCAAACCAGTCCAAACACCAGCATGTGTTTTCGTTTTACTGGTCAACTTCAAACTCAGAGAACCAACTTTTCTCTCCCTCATTGATCCCTTCAGCTTTTGTTTTCTGGAACAACTCTCTTCATGGTATTTCCTGGAAATTACAATCTACAGAAATTCAAGTATAATGTCAACAAGTGTCTTCTTTCATCTTTGTAGCCCTCACCTATGCGTGGCACTTATAGGTTCTAATGACGTTCGTTCTTGGGGTTTCGTTAAAAAAAAAAAGGGAAACAAAAGTTGGCACAATTGGTACAAGAATAAATAAATAAATCCTAAAATAGAAACGAAATCAATATAACTCCACCCCAACACAGGTACCATCACTGCCTTGAAACGTGTCATTTTTCGATAGTTAGAGATTTATATACATTACTATGGAAACAAAAATAAACAAAATCGTCACCTAGTAACTGCGCCTTTGCAGAAAATTTCGCATTCCACAACGTATATAAAAAAGGTTCTTTCATGGAATCTTTGAACGCGAAAGGTATTAGAGCCTAGAGTACTTATACCTGCGAGAGCTGAAAGTTATTATTGACATTAGGCTTGATGAACTTCTATAGATTGTAACTTTCAGCAAATATGTATGAAGGGAGATTGTTTCTGAAAATGGACGTTAAAGAAACAAACGAAGAAGAAGAAAAGTTGTTTCTGTGCGTTTAGGGGGGGGGTTGCACACAGTGAATGACTTGTTGTGGCACGTTTTCAGACTGGTTTTGAATGCGCGGGATTAAATATACTAATTCAGAAGAACAGTGTGGATGCGCGTATCTATAGAAAGGGCATGCAGCAGAAACGGCAAGTCTATGACACAAGGAGTTAATAGCCTGAGAGAGATTATGGGGAGTGCCCAAATGGAAACAATATTCCATGGTAGGGCGGGTTTGAGATTTGTGCACATTTGTGCACGGTGAGGGACTGTGTACAAATCTCAAAAATTAACGCCGAGAGCGAAAGAGAAAACTCCTTGTCCACTTTGCCAAGGGAGACTAGAAATCCAGGTAAACCTTATCAGAGATGTGTGAGCTTGTCTAGGAATCTGGGTGTCGTCGAAATAAGCATAGGAACAGAAGAATCCTTTTTTGGGAGATATAAGACAGGAGTAAGAAGATTTTAGAAGGATTGAAAAAAATAAGTTATCTATACTCCACTGAGAATTACCGGGTATTGATAGAAGTTGAAGATGTTTGTGCAGGGCAAGGTTTCTCACATTGAAAGATAGAATGTAATGAATGTACTATCATGAACAAAACTATGGATATACTTTCGGTCAATGGAAGAAGGTCGTTTATATTCAAGAGCAAAGAGTGCTAAAAATGAGTGAACCTTGGGGAACACCGGCATTAGTGGAGACGCTAGACGACAGATGGCCATCTACCATCATCTGCATTAAGGGCTCAGAGAAGAAAATGGATATCGAATTACAAAAAAAAGTGGACAGTTTATAAGATGGAAGCTTATTTAGAAGACCTTTATGTCGAAGACGATCAAAAGTCTTTGATCGTGTTTGGCATAAACGTCTCGAGAGAAATATGTCATAAAGGACTCAAGAACAACTGCTTGAGTTTCACCAAACTTTTACATTGAATTTGTTCATAGTCGGGTAACACAAGGCAATATATCACCAGTGGATTGAAACTGATGGAATATATATTGGCGATTATTGATCAGATGGAAGGTTCGATAGTTTAGGAGTTGCCAGTTAATAGATTTCTCCATTACTACAGAAACAATAGAAGAAAGTGCAGTGGGATGAAAATTGTATGGGAGAGATTTGTTACCCTTTTTAGGAATTGGCTGGATATGAATAAATTTCCAGTCAGAAGGAAAAACCAACCCCAGTTGAATAAGAAAGTGCTAAAAAGCGATTATGTTCTTTTTCAGAACAGATTGAACACAGTAGGGTAGGTTTTGAGAAAAAAGTGGAGAAATACCATTAAGGCCTTGAGGTTACTTGTCATAAAGATTGTTCAAAATTCTTTTAACATCCTTTTGACAGTAGAACTCAGGAAGCATTGTATGGAGTGTACTGGGAACGATAGGAGGTGGTTTACCAAGATCGTTTCCTTCGTTGGTAATACAGTTAGTAGGATTGCCGTCCTTCCCACACCGGGTGAAAAATACCTGAATTCGAGTCCCATCAATGATGGGAGGAAGTTTTATGTCCTTTTTCCCAACGTGACTTTGTTAGTTGGTCTCAATTGAGGGTAGCATGATCTTTTCTCTCTGAAACTCGGGTTTTTGAACAGCAAACAGAAAATCGACCACAGAACACAAGCAGTTTACATACAGATAACATACGCAGACAATACACTGCGCTCCATCTATAAATACCTGTTTCCACACAATGCTTCCCGAATTCTACTGTCAAAAGTATGTTAAAAGAATTTTGGACAATCTTGATGCCAAGTAACCTCCAGGCCCTGATGGTATTTCTCCACTTTTTCTCAAAAAGTGGTATTTCTGCTTTTCAGGGATGATCCCTTTTCATATTCACTTTATTTCATTGCACCCAATTTCTTTTTTAACGGATCGCAAAGCCCGTGTATACATAAAGGGCACGAACTATTCAGAGGAGCCGAAAGGTGGGAGTGTTATTATTTAACGAAGTTGACGGTCGTAGTGTATACTTTTCGAATGATATACGGAGTTGCAGTTTAGTTTAGGATTGATTATTCTATTAATCAATCAATGGTCTTGACACAGATAATAAAATATTGTTTTTTTTTCTTCTTTTCATAGGTTGCAAATATAGTGCAGTGGAAAGTCTAGTCGACAGTATTCAAAATCAGATTTCAGACTCCAGAAAATACGTTCTCCACTTGTATTTCTCCATATCAGGTAAATTTGTTGTGAAGTTTTCCATCAGTTTGATTATTCGACAAAAAAAAAAGTTGCCATATTAGGGACACCCGTGAATAATCTCATCCACTTATATGCATTATGTTTATAAATTGCATGTTTCTGCGGTTGGACGAAAAATATGCTGTCCACTGCTGAGACCGACTAACTCAGCCACGAAAAAGCCAATAAAAGTTTGTCGTTGCATTGAAGGGATTCGAATTCGGGCATTTACCACCAGCTGTGGAGAGACGATAATTATAACTATTGCACTACATGCACGGAAGGTGCTGTTCTATTAGGAAATTTGAATAAATTAAAAGAAGACTCAGGAATCTTCCGTGCACAGATACCTCACAAGCCTTGGGTGAGTTGGTAGTTACCTATGCAACAGGGCAATTCTTCTGACCTTAATCCTTCTTTGTGTTGGAAGAAACCAGTGACCTATTTCGATAGTTAAAAACAATAAATGGTCCCGATTTTTATCCAATAATTTCATACTCTTCATCCTATTATCTTGAGCATTATGTACAATAAATGCCTCTCAGAGGAACTATTTATTGACAGCTGGAAATATACCTTACAGCGCATCATCCTGAAATGGAAAAAAAAGCCAAATTAAACCGACCCATAGCCCTTTAAACGAACCGAGACAAAATATTTGAACGTCTTCTTGCTTTCAGAAAAACTCTTCGTCAAGAATAAAAAATGTCTTCTCGAATTTCGGGCTGGATTGTGAAGATGCTCTTCTTAATGCTTTTGTTGATTGACTTCATGATGGCGTTCGATTCCTTTCTATGGAAGAACATTCTTTGTTGCTTTCGGATTGAACAGTAGAAACAATTCGTAATGTAATCAGGAACTGTTTTTCGAGTACAGCTTTTGCTGTTAGCACTAAAAACCAGCACCAGGAACGATTATGGTAGTTGTCAAAAGGATTCATTCTTGTCCAATAGTGCAACCTCGTAATAAATCGAGATGATGATCTTCAAAGAAACCTTGACCACACAGATCTTGAACTGTGAAGTTCGATGGTTATGTCTAGATCGTGCAGAATTATGTCGCATTATGTCCTCCGAGTGATCATGTTTCTCTTTCTGTGGACTAAGAGCCTAATATCACTTCTGAACCTAAAACTGAAAAAGAATATGTTTAGTGAAACATTATTGGTGCAAAATGGCAATCGAGATGCATTGATTCTTCTAAAGTAGCCGTCACGTGGCAGTTTATTCCAGATGTCACTTTTTGCTGCTCTCATTGCTAACAGGAGGTGGTTTCTTACCCAATTTATCTATATCATATTTAATTTCACAAGACAGATCTCTTAGCGCAACTTTTTCATTTTAATTTTTCGATTTCTCCTATTTCTGGTAATAGTGTGTGATATGGGATTTGGAACTTTCTTCATGATTTATATCATTGTCCTCTCTATGTTGACTTTAGGACTACCTCAAGTTCTTGCCAATACACTGGTTGCAGGAAGTGACATGACTACTGCTCATGTCGTTAGTTTTATGGACAGTTGAAAACAATGCATGGTTTTGAGGGTTCATAAACACATGTTTCCAGGGAGAACAAATTTGCAACCTTTGTCGAAACATTGCTTCGATATCAAAACATAAAGAAACTTACCTTCCCTCCTTGTAGGAGTTATTCTTAAATTTCAGCCAGCCGTGAGAATCTCCCGAATAAGGCATCGTACTAAGCCAGGCAAGGGGGGAGGGGGGTAACAGCGTTGTTATTTGCTTTACCCGAAAGGCTAAAATGTTATTATGATATCAGATTGATATCATAATAACATATCAGATTGATATCATAATTGATATCTTTATAAAGAGATGAAATCTTATTATTCAGAAAGTAAGGGCGTTATGCTTCAAAGAACGTCTATAAAGATCTTTAAAAAAGTCAGAATAAGTAAATATATGGCCTCTTTCCATATTGAATGTTTTTAAATTAAAGGTCCTTTCCTACAATGGAATTTAGAAGTCTTAATTGTTTTCTTACACAGATTCCGTACTGTCAAGCAAAGAAAAAGAAACGCAGTGCCTGCATGAAGCAGGAATTTCTCAAAGACTGTTTCAAGATAACAAGGGGATCCAGTTCATCAACAGTTTAAGCCATCCATTTGATACTAATCCAGTTACCCAGCAAGAATTGAATTATATCGTTATTTATACCAGCAACACTTTTGGCCATGCTTTAAATAATCTTCAGAAGGTGTGTTCAATTTCTCTGGTTCTGAACTGTGTACAGTCAATCCTATTTAAAACATTTTAAACAGCAGTCGAAAAATTCAGTATTTATGTCAGAAATGCTGAAACTTTCAAGTATTTTGACAACAATTTTATTTTTTCTTTCAGGTACACATGAGAGCAAAGTTTACGAACAAATGGTTTCTGTTTGTGGAGGAACCAGTGAAAAACTCGTATGTCACAGAAAGGTTATCTTACCTACGTAGCATTTATGATTTCACTTTAATTAGCCCTTCTCCGAATAAGTCTAGCATCACACAAAATGTGAGTATTCATGCTGTGTCTCTTTAGAACAGTTCCACTTTCCTCTCCAGTGTTATGGAACGTTCTGGGATTATTTTGGCATACAATAACCGTCCCTTAACTTTCCCTTTTTAAAATACAATTCATTCAATACACTCAGAAAAGGAGTTAAAATAGCCTGTTTCATTTCTGCTAATTTCAATCCACCGTTACCACAACCTATCAATGAATTGAGTGGAATGTTATCGCTATCGCCAATTAATTCCTGGTTTGTTCTATAAAATGAGAGGCCATTGAATTTTTCTGTAGTATAATCTATATAATCTTCCCATGGTATCTGTACTTGATATTTGCAGAACCGGATCGAGTACGAAGAATACCATTACAAGAAACCACTCTTTGGGTCATCAGCTTCACCCACTGTGCTTTCTAAAAAGAAGCGCCATTTCCGCATATCATCTTTAAATAACCATCACCAGTGTAGAAATCTTCAGGGTTACACCGTAACAGTAGCTGCCAGAAAGGTAAGAACTGATATTATTGGATATTTTGGTTATATCCATACAGATATCACACTGTACAGTTTTGTAGAAAAGCTGCATTCAAAATGTTACTGTTAAACGAAGCTATTTTCTTTCGACGTGCAAGTCTTCAGCAAATGTGCCCATCTGTGTTGTCAGTATCACATAAACGCACAATGGCTGTATCATTTACAAACTTCCCACACTCCACTGCTTGAGTGTGGCAAGGGAAATTTTTCACCTCTGGGAAGTTCCTATATTCATGTCTTGCAGTATCTCGTCGGGAATTTGACAAATGATCAATAGCTCTGTCAATTGATATTTTTGCCAAATCAATTAGGTCTATATACGCTGTATCAACCTAATTGATTGATATATATTTAGTCCTAAAAATAGTATGGATTCGTCGTGGCATGCACTCCACCGGATGTTGGAATAGTATCACATGGGTAATAATCGAATTGACTTAATTACTTTCAATAACTATCAGAAATCAGCTGGGAACGGATCTCTACTCCGACGACCATGGAGTAGAAATCCGCTCTACTCTTCTCACATAGTTTCATTGGATTGATATTTGGTGACTGGGTGGCCATTGCAATAAACTGAATTCACTTGAACGCTCCTGGAAAAAAAAATCGGTACAATTCTGGTCTCGTAACATGCGCATTTTCCTGTTGGAAGAAATCATTCGCAGATGGATATAAGTCATTTCTTGGATGGCCCTAATAATGACAGTCCTTTGTCCTTTTTTTATATGCAGCATCCACTTTGATGCCACGAAAATACTCATCACACCATTGCCACCAGCTTGCATTGCTGGCAGAATGGGTCCATGGACTCATGCGGTTTTCGGCATATTGTGTTCCTCCGAAAATCGTGAAACAACTGGAACTGAGATTCGTCAAACGATGCAACGTTTTCCGATCCTCCCCTGTCCAGTGCTGGTGTTCCCGAATCCGATCTAACTGCATTACTTTCCACGGTAACATACGAGGTAGATGTGACTTACTCTTTGGTGTTTTGCTGCTGACTCGATTGTTATTTGACTGTCTGTGTCCTTTCCGTTGCCCTGAATGAGTGCTGTTGGCCTCCGCTGTCCTCTTGTATCTACCAACTCTTCCAACAATGGGACTGCCATTGGCTGGATGCTGTTTTGATTATATTTTCTGGGTGTCCAAAAATCCATCTATTCCTTTTGATCGCTGAATCTGTGATAGCCTTCAGATAGTTGCTGAGGTATTGGGATTAGTTAGTGTATAATCTTGCTGCCTTTAGTCTGACGGATAGTGACTGGAGGGACCCGAGCAGTGTGTAAGTGGGGGCCTTTGTCGAAGCAAAGTTATGTCAAGAACATTAATATAAGTAGATTAATTTAATCTCTCTTACACAAAGAGATTAATTTAATCTAAGGTTGAGAATTATTTTTTATCCACGTTCCATTGAGAGTTTGTATAATTTGCTGAGAACTCATATTCATTGTAATCATGTTAGATTGCTAACTTTTCTTCCACGTTTTTATTTAGGGTGAATATCTGAAACTGGATAAAGATGCCAGTGGAGAATGGATTCTTGTTGGTGGAGAGAATATGTTTTACATCAAGACTCTCTCTGAGATAATGAACTTTAAGTAAGTCTGGAATTACGATATCAGTACATGCTTTGATAGAGAAATACATAATGCAGATAAAAAGTTTATTATCGGTCTTAATACAATGCGCAAACAATATTATATGGCATGTACACTGAATTCTCTGCATTGCGACTACGACAAATGACCCCAATTTTTAAACGTAATGTACTTCCTGGGGATTTGGGGGAAAATTAATCTTAACATTCGAGAGAATTAATGTTGAAACTCTGCACAGACCCTTAAAGCGATTTATGCCAATGTCATAAAACCAATTTTCTGCAGGGATGTGTAAAAAAAGGGGCTCGTTGTCATTTTGAAATTGTCATAACAGAAAAGAATTATATTGCTTTCCCTATACTGCTGTATCGTCCCTGTACCACAATGAAGGAAGGTCGGAATTGTCGCTAATGAAAAGTTCGATACAGGCATTCATTTCAGAATGGCCGGCCAATTGTCCAAACTGAAACAACGAAAAACATTTTGGACGACACACACTTCAATCAAACGGTCTCCAGGCATCTACCCGTGGGAAACACGGCCATTCGATCATCAAATCGTGTACAATGATCGGCCACTCCAAAGGACAACTTCCAACATTCGAAGGACTTACGATTGGTTGTGCACAAGGCAAGTCGATTAGGCTTTAGCAGTGTGAAGTTTAGTTTGTCCACTGGAGATCTTCCTTAAAATTCGATGCTGTGCAGATTCTTATATATTGTACTTGTACCAATATCATTTGCAGTTGTCTACTGAGCTCCTGTTTGACGGTACTCGATGATATCTGAAAAGAACTCTTCTAAGAGCTATTTAGTCTCTTTTCCACCATTTTCTGCTTTTTGGCTGAATTTTCTACTGCAGTAACGCTTTTAATTGATGACTGTATCAGCCGCTGTTAATCTAGATGTTGCAATTAAGTTCCGGTCACACGAATACATTGAGTGGTATCCTATGATGATTGGCCGTTGGAAGGTTTTAGCTTAATGCTCCAGCACATTAACATCTTGTGGGACGGTTTAGCTAAGAGGACTCTTGTGTCAATAAATTTCTAATACAAATAACAACAACGTGAAATATTTTGCATTTGCCAAAACGTAATTTCAATTGCATTAATGTTTTTGGTACGTTGTTTACTGGCACAAAGGCTGCTAAGGACATATTGTGCCTCAATTGCATTTAAATTTTTGGATTGAAGGAGAATGGATCATTCATGAAATCAAAAGAAAATGAAGGAGGGTGGGAGTTCTGGACTTTTTAAATTCTTGTAATAAAGCTAATCATTCTTTTCTTCTTAGTTAGAACCTCCTGAACGATCTCAGTGAAAAAGACTTTTATTTATTACATTTATAAATAATTCAGTGTACGAAACACCAGTTTCTTTCCATTATAAGAACACTGAACATAATTTTATTATTTATGTAGAGTGAAGGTACGGTATCCAGAGGATGACGTATATGGGAAGATGAGTAATGGAAGTTTTACTGGAATCATCGGAATGGTTTATAGACAGGTAAAGTAAAATCGATAGGTATTTTTATATAAAATTAATCTGTTTGTAAAATCTTAAAAATTACAAAATAAACCAAAAGCAATTTCAATAACTTTCAAAAGTTCTATTAAAAAGATTACTTACCAGCAGTAAAACATCAGAAAGCGTTTTCTTGGACAGGATATTTTGCTGTTCTTCATATACAGATTAAAGTCTGTATATGGAGAAGAGCAAAAAAAAGAAGATGCCTCCAATCCTCAGGGAATACGCACTGGTAATAATCAGCATCAACAAATCTGTGAACAAATTTTGATTTAAAGAGTACTGCCCAGTTATTAGATGGATATATTAAGAACAGTTCAAGAATAAATAACTTCCCAATTGGCTTGCTAAGAGCAAAATGGATATCTGAAAATGAATATTTCGATTAAACTTTCCTTAGAAGTATTATTCAATCTGCTTTGTCAAAAACGTACCAGTTCATTTTAACGACTGACCTCCAGCAACTCGAACCAACAATCCTGACTCTTGAAGAAGCAGGCCTAAACCCACTAAAGCATATGTGCCCGTTTTTAGTACATGAATAACCAAGAAATAAAAAGGAATCGGGAACTCGTAAGCTGTGCCGGTTCAAAGGGACACTGGCGATTGTGAACTTCAAAAAACATCGTATTTCACCCTTTGACAGCTATTCATAAAGGTGTTAGTGGTATTTCCATCTAAGCCAACGAAATCGATCTACCAAAACTGACCCAAACCTATAAAATACCCACATGGCAGGATTTATTTTGTTCGTAAGGTGGTTTTGTGTTTCGTCTTTATAATTACTTTCAACCCATAGATTCCATGGTTACATCTGTGTGGATAGAAGTAGTTATTCAATAGATGGCAAGTGGAATACATTATCGCAAATGATAGAAGAGACTTCAGTATATCAGATGCAAGTCAAGAAGCAGCTAACCAGTGAGAATCTAGAGGGCAGCGATTGACACAGTCCTTCAAGCCCTGGGCATATAGAGCAAGATGATCCTGAATACAGGATCTACGCGATCAACTTTATATCAATTTTATTTTTATTTTTATTAATAACAAGATACATAAGAGGCAATCATTAGCAGTGTATCTGAGAGCAGCACAATGAACAGAGTTGATAACGATAATATGTAATCCAACAGGAAGATAAACACTGCTATAGATTTAAACATTAAAATCATATGTACAAAAGAGGATTGCATTAAGTTAGTGTACCGATAAAACAAATAATAATTAATTCATTTGAGAATAGAAAAATCATAAAACAAATAATAATTAATTCATTTGAGAATAGAAAAATCATAAAACAAATAATAATAATAAACTACAATAATTAGACGAGAGCTAGTAACTTTGCAATTTAAGAGAGGAGGTAAACTTGTGGATGGAGTTCATTAGCGATTGGGAGCTGTCAAAAAAGTCAACGAGATAGTCATTTGTTGATTCTGTTCAGTGGACAGAACTTCATAAAGTCCCTGGTGCAGAGTGAAGGCGAAACAGCGTTTAAAGAGTTTCGAAGTTTAACCCCCAATTCTTATCTAGTAACACCAAGTAAGTGAGCCACATATTTCTTTACCTTTTAAAGAACTATTCTATACTGATAAAAATGGTTTAGTCATCCGTATAGACTAAGAGGTCGATGTCCATGAATTCAAACCCAGGAATGAAACTCCGAGGACGGCCATGATCAACTATTCTAATTATTAACTGAAATTTTGCAATAAGATATTTCTGTTAATAAAATAACTTTTGAGGATTAGATAAAGAGACAGAGGTTCGTGGGTGTTCTAGTGAGATGGAGGTGGCAAAGGAGGTTCTTTCGCCGAAGTGAGTCGAACGCTGCTTCTAGCTCCACTAAGATCGTTAAAACATACTTGAGATCACTATGTGATTAAATTAAATTTCTGCAGAACGTAAACAAAGTGATATTCTATTTTGTGGGTCTACCGTAAAATGGTTTTCCAACAGAGACAGGAAAAATTTGCTAACAATTAAGGTAGCAAATTTTTCCCTGGGAAATAACATTCACGGATTGGTGCAGTAAAAAGAATACAAAGTGAAGGAGCTCAAAGATGGTTTTATTTTTATTAAAAAAAAATCACTACCTGATTGAATGTACTTAGTACACCGTTCAAAACGTTTTGGAAAAGAGTCAACGAAGGTATCCAAAGATATGATGTTCAGTTTGGCGGTTATATTTTGCTTTATGTATTCAACGTCCTAAAATCTTTATCCTTTTAGGGAAGTTTTCACCTTCGGAAAGGGGAATAAGTCCAACGGGAGAGTAGGGTGGATGGTGGATCGTTGAAACTGCTCCCCTTTATCTCGAAATTGAGGTCTCACCCGGGAAGTGAACTTAAATAGTCTTTGACTCTTTTTGATTCAGGTAGAAATTCCATCTGAAAAACACTCTGTTGTCGAAAAACGTGATCAGCATCGTCTTGAACTTGGACTTCTGTAAAAAAAAACTTTTTTGAGCCTCTGTGAAGTCTACTGCATGTTCTAACGCTTCGTCTCTGGGTCGGAGTGAAATACTCAACACTCATTTCCAGTGGCAATACCATCGAGGAAATTAAGATTGTCTTGAAAACTCTGAATGAACTCTTCGCATAATGAATGACATTCTTCGTTGCATTGACTCCTCTGTGAGGATGAGCAGTACAAACTTTACGCACACCTTCTTTTCCCATGCACAATTTAACGAATCGGTTCCGTATTCATCTCCAACTCATCATCCATCATTCTAAGCGCCACACGACCATCCCTTGCGACAATTTCCTAAATTTTTTCAACCGTGCTGATTTAGAGAAGTTGACGGAATTCCACTCCTTGGGTCATCGCAAGCATCCTCACATCTATCTTAGACCCATTTATACATATTAGAACACACTGGTACTAATTAAAGTTTCATCACCATAAACAGTTTTTAATATTTCATACTTTTCTCTTGCAGGTTTTCCAAGTTTAGAGCAAAATTTGATATTCGTTATTTGCTCCATTGCAATTTGGTGACACGGAACGCTAATACTACTAACGAAAACTGGTTGTTACTTGCAAGCTGTCAGTCTACTAGACAAACTCTGTACCATCATCTGTTGGAGGAATTTTAAACTACAATATGCCACGTCCATTTATTTTAAAACTCATGGTACACGACAGCACCAGTCCGGGAACTTTATTGCCACACTTGTTATATAAGCAAATTGCGAGCGTAGCAGACTGAGTTTTCCAGTCTTTACTCGGAGGAGGAAATCCTTTCATTTTAATAATTCCCCCTGTTTTATATAGTCTCTAAATTCCAGTCTCTAATTTCTGTAATTTACAGTTAATGGAATCGCAGGTCTTTTAATCTCCAAATCATGACAAGACCTTTATTAAATAATCGAAATAATTCTAAATGAGTGATCACAGTTTAAAGACTGGTTGGAATTAAGTTCATATTGTTACTCAAAGTTCCTGTTATGGTACAGCAATTTTAGATTAAATTTTTTAAATAGAAATTTAAATTAATTTTTAAAACTTTTTAGGAATTAAATTCCGCCTCTTTCGTAACCCTAATAATTAACCCCTTTCATTGGAATGTCAATTATCACAGCAGATAATTACAAAATTTAAACGCAATGTTATTTCAATATTGAAACTAATTTAAATTTCTTAAACTAATTCACTTCCAGGAATCGGACTTGACAGCTAATAAGGTGGCAATTAATTATGAAAGATCATTAGGAATAGATGTAATTCATCCACCCAGCATCTCAAGATTAGTATTTGTAATACAATCTCCGAGGAAAGTTATTAAGTCTACGGTGTTGTTTCTTCCCTTCACTAGACAGGTAATTCTTTTCAACTTATAAAAGTTAAACTTTCTTTTTCTTCGAATGATACCAGTAATTCAATTTATTAGTAGTACACCAAATAAGCAAGAGGGAAACCCTTTCAACTCCTTAAACAATTAAATTCCTTTTCAACTCCATAAACAATTATATTCCTTTTCAACTTCTTTAGACTATTATATCCATTGAAGTAAACAAATATTTCCTATAAATAGATTTTAACTTACAAAAGAAATGTTCGCTTACTTTTGAAGGCGTCTCCACTGCTTAGAGTTTTGCCTTGTAATCTCCTTCTCCATTGTGAACGGTCGTCCCAGGAACCGTCGTGCAACTCTCTGGTTCGCATATTCTGCACAACTGCTCCTCACCCCGACGTAAGGCGTGTTCCCGTCTTCCTTCTTACCGGTGGCGACCAATTCATCACTCTCTTCGGTCATCTCTCTCTTTCCTGGGGTTACCGTTGGAAATGCCTGTACCGCTGCAAAGATCGACGCACTGCAAAGATTTACTCTCAAATTCCATCTCTCCATGATAGACTCATTTCGAACTCATTGAAGGGGGAGACATACGCGGACTCCATTGTAAATCATCCATCTCCGCAGCTCTTATACGTCTCTTGTGCCATGCACTTCAAAATACTCTCTACTGTTATTTGGAGTGACATCTTGTTTCCTGTCGAATGTCTGGAATCCTCAACACACCATTCAATTGCCCAATAACAGTGCGAACTTAATTCCCACCAGATGTCAAAATATTCTCTACTGTCATTTGGAGTATCATCTTCTTGGTTTCCTGTTGAATGTCTCAATTCCTCAAAACACCATTCAGTTGTTTAATAACAGTGAAAACCTGGATAATACGATCATCTACATCTTTCTCACACGTTCCGCATCTATGAATATAAGATTCTGAATAGCTAAAATGATCTACTGCTTTGATTTTTCCGACTTAGAGGTCTACGTCTCTGCCTTCTCCAACCAACCATCAAACACGTTTACTCTGTAAAATTAACTTTAAGACCTCCCATGCTGTAAAAATCAACCAGTTTCCTCATCATGAACTAAATATCGTATCAAATGTTACAAATTAAGTCAATACCAGTCCCCCCCCCCCACTTAACAGCTATTCTGGAATTTCTATACATTATCTTAATCAAATTGATGATCGACTCGCTCAGCTTCATTCTCCGCATCGATCCCCAGAATCTACTAATAGGAGCTGAATCGTAGGTTTTTTAAGGTCGACAAACACGAAATGTGTTTCCTGTTGTGGGGGTGGCGTTTTTTATATTTATTTTATTTTTATTTAGTTTTATTATTATTATTATTATTATTATTATTATTTTTTTATATTTATTATTAAATATCCCCACTTTGCATCTGACTTGTTATCTCACAGAAGAATTCCGGTTCTGAGGGAGTTTCTATATTAGTGCACTCCTCCTTTGGGTTTTGCTGTGTGTTCAGAAATGACCAAACACTATTTGCATTAAGTAAAATACAATCAGTTTATTATACATACTTACAAATAAAAGATAAGACAAATCGTTACACATTATTCACTTCATATATAGGTACAGGGCATGGATCACGTTCCTGGTCATTAGGCTCTCCCATCCATCATCTTCTTCTTACTATAGGCCCACTAACATCTCGTACAATCAGTTTAATTTAACTCTTTCTTAATTACAATTGACATTTATTATTTATTTATTTATATCTTCCTTTTTCATACCTATCTAGCACAATCCTACATTCTTCTTCATGGTTGATACAATTCTTCTTCTTCTGGAATTATGTCCACTTTACAAACTATTCTATTCTATTCTCTCCCCAGCACTTTAAAGTTACATGTTAATGAAATATACATGGGATTATTTATTTCTTCATTCCCTCAGGTAAACTTCAGCATATAGCGACTAACTTCTCTACTTCAGTAACATTATATAAATAACATACAACTGTACCTGCTCTATAGGCTAACCCGTCCAAAATTATTACTTTTACTCCATTAATTGATCAGTAAATAAATCATAACTGTAAACCATCCTTCATTAACTATTTCTATGATATTTCCTTACTTATCTATACCTTAACCTAACTCTTAACTGTATGCTTCCCTAAATCTCACTTAATGTTTATCTATCTTCCCTGCAGTCCTTTGCAATTACATAGAGGTAAATTCGTTGTTTAACCACTTACTTCTGGGGATTTGGATCTTACCGCTAACACAACGTGTGGCCTGTGACTTTCTGCTCTGCATCGGGTCCTCCCTTGGTTTGGGAACGTTCTTCTCCGATTCCGGAATGCTAACTTCTGCCAGGGACACTATTCGCTTCGCCGATCAACCTGGTGTCGTATCCTTCTTTGCTGTGCCGGATCATTCAGTAGGAGTCGCTTCCCATCACTTTATTTCTACAGGACGGTACGGTGTTCTTCTGTTAGCATTATCTCGCTGCCCTCCTTTCAAATATATTTCTCGGTGGACGCTTTCGGACTTCTATGTTCCATCTCGGGAAAGTTCCCCTTTCCGTAACTTATCTACACTTTATTAAAACTATCAGAATTTAGTGAACTCACCATAACTGGTTCTACTGGTGTGTCGCTTCCGGGGACTGTTTCCTGGGCCTATCTTTCCAAAAACACCCTTTCGCCCTCCAAGGAAACTTCATCACTCCCAAAAAAACTTTATCACCTTCCGAAAAACTTTATCATCTCCAAAAAAACTTTATCACACCCTCCAAAAAAACTTTATCACAATCCTCTTTTGCGTGCGCTCTTCCCCTTTTATTTCCCAAAATTTCGTAACGCCTCTCCGTTTCTCAACCAATCATTTCTATCTGACCATCATCATCTCCATTCTCATTTGCCTATTCCACATGACAGGAAGGTCGAACTCCTTCCGGTGTAGAAAGGACTTCCGATTTCCAGAAAATTCTCGATCCTTCTAGAAAGGTGACCGGAAATTTCTGGAGCTCAGAATCCATCCAGAAAACATCTGCGTCCATTTACTTGGTTCGTCTCGCCTTATTTTAAAATGACCACACCCCGCTCTGTTTGCAGTAAACAAAAACGCTTACACCTGGTACCCCTATTGTAGTCTCTCCAGCAATCCGTCCCTTTTGCCATGCCAACAATTAACCCCCCACTGTTCCATCTCGTATCTTCACTTGCTGCTTCAGGTAGTGGGCGCTGATCGTATATCTGTTTCTAATGTTTATTTTCACGGTGTATTTGCTTGTAAATTAAATTTAACCTTCTCTTAAATTAATTCCATCAGCGCGAGATCCATTATCTTAAACAATATTTGTGATTTTAAGTGTTTTCTTTTGAGGTTTTACTGTATCACTCTATCTAGCGTTCTATCATAAATTATATTGACATTTAATTTAATTTGTAAGACTTTGTGTCTTCAACTGTCCTTTGCGATTCCTTTTTATATGATCTGTCTTAAGGTGAAAATCAGTTCAGGACTTTCCAACATTAAAGCCAGCCTGTTCTTCTGACACACACAAAGCAATACTCTTTTCTAACCTCATAGTTATAATTTTGCTCAATAACCTACTCATGGAGCCCAACATACTGATGCCTCTGTAATTTGAACAATCCTTTTTATTGCCCCTCTTAAAGATAGGGGTTACATATGATAAGGATCAATAATCGGAGTCGCATCTCTTTCTTAAACCTGATTTAACATTCCTGTTATTATCCTTATCAGTGTTGGATACCGCCATACTTCCATAACTCCATTGGCACTCTGTCTGGGCCAGCTACCTTCCCATTAGTTGACGCTGCCAAGGTATCTTGCACCTCTTCTTCCAAAATAGGATCCATCAGCTCCTGTACTCTTAGATCACAGCCTGAATCTCCCTCAATGCAATCCTTCCTGTCCTCTATCGGTCCTTAAAATGAGTCATTCAGGTACTAACGCCACTGAACGTGATCTATGGTTTGATGCCCTCATGCGTCTAATGGTGCTTCATGCTTGAGTGGACCTACTATGCCCCAATGAGTGGATGATCTCAGAACAAACGCTATTCCAAAATTCTTCCTTATATTTACGTGAAATATCCATAAAAGAAGTGTTCCCTTGTGCCTAACACATTGATAAATTTAATTTTTATATTTTTATTTGTAAAGTTTTATTTTTTATTGTTTATAAATTGATTAATATTTTTATTATTATTATTAAATTTAATAACAAAAGTTCTTCCTACGGTGTGTAAATTGATGGCGGTTTGGATTCCATTTTTGTTTTTATTATTAAATTTGATAATACAGTATTATTAAAATTTTATTAATATTTTTATTATAATATTTTTATATTAATAGAGTTAATTTTTTTTCAGTTGTGGTTGTCACTAGGGATTTGTGTTCTTTTAATATCTCTGTGCATGTTCGTGGTACTTAAGATGTCTTCGATGTTATATGGCAGTCCTCCTTCCACTTGGTTTAGAATTATCTGGCTCATATACGCAGACTTTTTAAAACAGGGTAAGATTAAATACATTTTAAATAATGTGATTTCTTAGAACTGCAACCGTGTACTCAGAGGGAAGGATCGAAAGTTGAATGGTGAATGTCAGCCATGTATTTGGAGGAAAAGAAGCTTGTGAATGGTCAAGCACATTGCCATCCAAAACAAATTTCGTTTTGGATGTCTCTTATCCCCAAATAACAATCCCTAGATTAGTCTACCATTAAAAATGAGCTCCCTAGCCAATGAGAACATGGTATTGGCATGAATGGGGGGACCTATATATATTCAGGTGGGTGACAAAGGACAGCTTTCTTGTTCTTGTTATTTGTTTTTCTTCGTTGTTGTACAGGTTCCTCTTCGTCTTGGTCTTCTTGCCGTCCTTGCTGTTCTTCTTCGTACCTGAGTAGAACCTGAGGGGTACAAACACAGAACTAGTATAGTTGGATCACACAATTATTAACTGGTAAGTTCTACTTGTTCATGCTCTTAATTTAGTACATAAGCATCCTTCCTTAGTAAAACATTATCTGATGTAATATTACTTGACATAGTACGTGACACCTGTTATCCATAGAAGCATTAAAATACTTGTAACACCTACACACTTGTAGTCCTAAAACATGCGAATTGGATCATTGAGTACATGTAGTCCGAGTCATGAAGAACACAAACCTGTTGGACACATGCACCTTTTAATGTTGTATACTAATGAATGTATGTACCAAATTATTCCTATTATCTCAGGTGTATGTCTTATGAAGTACTGTTCGTTCATCAATAAACATTGTTTTGTTTGTGCACTAATGCCTCTTGCCACACATTAACCTTTGCACAAGAGTTATAGTAAAGGAACCGTATTTTGTGGCATTCTGAGATCTAACTTATAGGAGGATTTCAGAATGAAAAACACAACGCTAATCTTTCCTTATCACGAAAATTAAGGAAGGCCTGAGGGCATAAGAGATTATTATCCTGTTATAGAAACCACTAGACAATCACATAAGTTCACTGGCGTTTTCTGGAACATCAATATTAATGATTAAACTTGCCCAGAAAACTTGTTATACACACTGCATCTTGAGTAATAATAAGTGTTGAAATTCTTAACCGGCGTAGGAGGTTAAGACTTTCAACTTTCTGTTCTCTTGACTTTCAACTTTTTGGTCTCTTGGTCTTCTTGTTGAAAAATTAACTCGTTCAACTTTCTGGTCTCTTCCTTAACCTCCATGTTACATGCTGTGCAATATGGTTTAAGTTGCTGATGCGCCTAAAACTCTACAACAACCAACCAGTAACCACTTCACCTACATAATTTATAGATATTATAGTAGATTATGGCGAAAATAACTCTAGGTTCTATGCATAATTATGAATCACTGCATTTAGATAGAAAAGGAAAATTGATCTGATGCCTTTGTTGTTTCCATGAAATTTGTGTGCAGCGCAAGTTAAAGAAAAGTTTTCAATTGTAGAAAAAATATTACAGCTATGTATCAATTATGAATATACAGTACTTGTACTGCACATGGACGGATGGGTTTGTTCTTTTGGGTGACCCTAACATGAAATATGAGATGTACTGAGCTGTGTATCATCATCTCCACAAACCTAGCTATCCATATTATTCTTTGAAGAAAAGGTATTCTTCATGACAACTCTTGATATACTTCTCAGAAGACTTCGATTAATTTGTATCTTAGCATAAAAATATAACAGAATTAACTATCAAATATTACTTTGTAATGATTTTATTTATGTAGAATAATGATGTTATCTCTCTATACATTAAAAAAAGTTTTCTTTCTAGTGATATTTATTGGAACCAATGGGAGAAGCGGGTGAGGCAATTGCGTCATTACAAATGCAATTAATTATTCACAATTGCCTCCTACAATTGAGAATGCACTCCATAACGTTCACCAACCTCGTGTACGTGTTTTGCTGTCAAACATTTGATGTCCCATTGTAACATTAATATATTAATGAATACTGTACATTTGTAAATATTTGTATAGTTTGTAAATATTTCAGTTAAATATTTTAGTCCTGCTCTTTTGGATGCAACAATATTCCTCATACATTGTGGGAACTCGAAGCAAAAGGCCTTTTCCTAAGTGACCTGTGTAAACGCAGGTACATAATTACATTGGGCTATTTATTCGACCTTGAGAATGCCGTGCACTACGAATGGACAGGTAAATTCTTACATAGGTCATTAGATATCGATCAGTGCGTATCGACCGGTGCTTCTTTTACGTAGAAAAGAATTTAACTTACTCCGTATACCTCTATATTTTACATAGAAAAGCGTGCGTGGGGTGGGCGAGCAAAGCGAGAAGGGGGCGAAGACCCCTAGTTATTATTAATTTTTTATTTATCAAATTTTTGATTTTCAGAAGCTTCCAGAAGAATGATGACTTACCTCCCTTTCCGACAGCTCTACGCCTTCTGGATCACTTCAGTAGTTGTGATAGTAATGGCTTATTGCAGTACCCTGTTGTCTTTCATGACGATTGCAGGGCAGGAGAAAGCAATAGAGACTATCGATCAGTTATCCAGAGGTATCAGTGAAGGCACATACTCATGTGGAACTGTGAAAAATACAGCAATACATACCTACTTTAAGGTAAGATTTATGAAGCTAACCATCTGTTAAATTAAAGAATGTTAGATATTAAGTAATAATATTCTAGTGGTAGTAGTAGCAATGGCTGGAGATGTCCAATGGAACACGATTGCTCATCTTTTTGTCCATAGCGCTTGATATTGATTTCATCCAGTAACTTTGTTGACAGATACTATATATATTGCTTTATGAATTTAAAGTAAACCTCCAAAGCTAATGATTGCAGAGAAGGAAAAAAATAAAGATTAAACATGCAAACATTTGAACATAATCAGTTCAGAGTTCTGGTTATATTTTTAAAACACAGTAGGCTAGTGTTTCCTTGGCGAACTAATAATACTTTCTATTTTCTATTACCAGACTGCAGACAATGAAAACTTGCAAGTAATTCGTCAGAGCATCATGGAAAATGAGATTTCTCTTCCAAAATACACGGCAGATGGATTGAAGAAGACTCAACAAGGAAATTATGCTTTTATATATGTGGATGATGTCATTACATTTCAATACTTAGCCCATGGTAAAGAGAAGTTTCACATAGCAGAAGAATCATTTTATTCATTTTGCTTGGGGATTTACATCCAGCATTCCCATCCTTGTAGAGAATCCTTCAGTATCATGTAAGTTGCATAACTACAGGTTTTTTTTTTCAACTCAGTGTGGTAGATTATTCATTTAGGGACGCTTTAGCTTTAATCATTGTGATGTTTTAGTTTATATCCTTTAATCTAATCCCTGTTTCTCATGATAACTCAATCAAACTAAATTTTTAATTTTGAGAAGCTCTTTGTCCACCTTTTTGTAATGCAAAGAAACTGATGGGCTTGGGATAAAAAAATGCAGTAACAAGAACAAGTCAGGAAACAAGAAGGAATATCAGGGTCACTGTTGCATTCAATAAATATTTATATAAAGTATTAACATAAAATATTAATGGACAAATGTTAGAGTACAAGAAATATTACAAGTAGATAATGAATCAAAGTATATTTTTGATTTTTTTTTCTCTCACTTGGCTGAGTTAGTCGGTTCGTTTCAAGTGAAATGGTCTTTTGTGTGGTCATGTGTTTTTCTCTGAGAAACGCGGGCTTTTCTTCCAACAAACAGCAAACCAACTGTAGAATGCACTCAATTAGAGATATAACTCACATCCTCATTATACACTTCGCTGCTTTGATGCTTAACACCCATTTGATTTATCTTCCTCTATACCTTTTGCTTTATCTCGATGGGACTGCTGTTGTTCTTCCTACATGTATACTAAGCATCTAGGCTGGTAATTATTGTGTTGTGTGAATATATACAGTATATATATATATTCCACTCTACAATCCATTCTTTTATTCTAATTTGGAATAAACTGTATTTATTGGAACCAGAGGGACATCAGCTTATTTAAATCTGGCCAATAGTGTCATTTCACTTCGAAATCTGTGTTCTTGTTCGATGTCATTAATACGTTGCAATCTTTATTTATATACATGTTTCTCACACGCAGGGTACACACCCTAAATAAAGGTGAGAACGCTAGGAGTTACAGAAAATATAAAACAGTAATAATCGATACAAAATTAAAATTAAAATATATACAAAATTCTTATTAAGAAAAGAGAGTAAGGAGAAAATTATTATAGATAGATGGAATAAGAGTAAAATCAATATTGTACTTATTGAATACCTGAAGGAAACGAAACAGAGGACTACCAAGTAAGTGATGATAAGAGGAACAGGCAGTGAGAAATTTAATTTTATAACTAGAATTCAAACGAGGTATAGCGAAAGGTATTTGTTCAAGAAGAGATGGAGAATCGGTAACAGAGTTTATGACATTGTAGACAAAAAGAGAACCATGGAGTTGTTGTCTAGAGTGAAGAGGAATGAATCTGAAGCGACCACAAAGAGCTCCATAATTTGGACGGTGAAAGGCAAGACGATTTCGATAGCATAAGAATTTCATGAATTTAATTTGAATTCTCTCAAGTCTGTGAGAAAGATATTCCTGTTGTGGGAACCAAATAATATCACAATAATCAAAAATGGAAAGTATAAGCTGCTTGTAAAGAAGAATTATAACTTTGTCACTCTTGAAAACAGAGGAAGAACTCTTGGTGAATCCAAGAAGTTTAGAAGTCTGAGGTATTGTGTGATCAACGTGGGAAGAGGGATGAAGGTCAGATCGAAATAGGACACCTAAATCCTTGAACGTATCAGCACTTGCAATTAAAAGAGTTTCCAAAATAATAATCAATAAGGACGGATGGTCTAACTACACGATTAGAGCGAAAGCAATATAATTTACATTTTACATTTTAGAAACAAGTTATGTTTATTGAGCCAGAGTGAGAGGGAATCAAGACAGGAATGGAGTTCATCGCTGTCGGTTGAAGAACAAATACTGTAGCTTTGATATTACGTTTAATATCATCTGCAGAGAGTTTCCACTCAACATAAATAAATATATAAATAGTGAATGAAAGGGGAGGACATAAAAATATTTAATTTAGAAATATATTCAGAGTTTTCGTTTTAACTTTAAAATTACATTTTAAATAATTGCTTTTATGCAGGATGATGAAGATGGTGGAAGCAGGTCTTCCCAAGAAGTGGATGAATGGGCTTTCCTTTGAGAGAGAATTATCTTCTCTTCTGAATCAATCTTATGATAACAAAAACCAAGTTCTTGAAATGAGTCACATTCAAGGTGCTCTTATTTTGCTACTCTCAGGATATATACTCTCCTTGATGTGCCTCGTGGGAGAGATTTTGTTCAGTAAATATCTTAATTTTATTTGTATTAAATATAAACTAAAATATAAATTACCGCGATAAAAGATAATGTACTAATAATCGATAAAACAAAATTGCAGAGATTTCCACTGAATTTTATTTTCTGTGTATTATACTGACACTGGAACTACTGAATAACAACAGCTGGAAGACTTATGGCGAAACAGGTTACGTAATGTTCGGTAGGCCACGAAAGTTACGCCATGTAGATCATCGATCTTTGAGAAGATAAACTGCAGCTTTTTCCATCCTCATTTTGTGATAGTTTTATTATATAATTATCAAAAAATGATAAATTTGTTATAATTACATAAATAAAATAAAATTTTCATTCAATTCTATTTATTATACAAGGTGTCCAGAAAAAAGGTGTGCACACTTTATCAGCCCATAACTCGGTAGCCATTTTTAATTTCAGTTGCAAGTTGTTGGTAATAATGGAGAAGACCAGACTTACATTTGAACAGCGGAAATTTGTGTTGAAGTGGTGTTAGAAGTCGGAAAATATCAACGAAGTCCAGAGACAGTTTAGGAGTGAATACCACACTGAACCCCCAACGCATCTCACAATGTCGCGTATTCGTGATAAGTTTGAAGAGGATGGCACTGTACAAATTTTACACACGCATCGATCAGGAAGACCACGAGCCCCACGATATAGCAAGAGGTGGTGGAACTTTTCGGACAAACACCGAGGAAATCTTTCTGACAAGCAATCCCCAAATCCAGTGTGCATAACATTTTAAAGCGTGCAAAATGGAAAAGGTACATTCCAAGATTAGCGCAGGCCCTGAGCGAAGATGATCTTGATCATAGGTTCGAATTTTCCGAGTGGTTTTTAAGAAAATCTGCACAGGACGCTCTGTTTGCAAATAAGATCGTTTGGAGTGATGAGGCGACATTCAAGTTGAATGGTTACAATCAATCACCACGATTGTTCGCACTGGACAACCGAGAATTCACTTTACTGATAAAGTGGATTCTCGGTTGCGCAGTGCGAACTTGTGCTGTTTGCCTCAACTTGCTCTAGGAATCAATCGTCCCACACATTCGTGAGCACTTTTAAGGATGATGAATTTTATTTTCAACACGATGGGCACCTCCCACATTTCTTCGATGTTAGGGCTTATCTGGATGAAACTTTCCCAACCAGATGGATTGAGTTCCCTCTGCATTCGCCAGCCATTGGAATCTTATTTATGGGGATGCCTCAAAGGTAAAGTTTACGCCATGAAACCAGCAACAATCTCTGAATTACGGACAGCTATTGAAGCAGAATGTGCCGCAATATCAAGAGATATCTTAGGTGATGTATGCAATTCAGTT
This sequence comes from Mastigoproctus giganteus, assembly GCF_048544385.1. NCBI lineage: Eukaryota > Metazoa > Arthropoda > Arachnida > Uropygi > Thelyphonidae > Mastigoproctus > Mastigoproctus giganteus. The sequence continues at coordinate 24,746,239 of NC_143580.1, forward strand.
TCTCGACGATATCAACAAAGCCTGGATGAAAACGTAGGACAATTTGAACTCTTGCGTTAATGCATATTTTTGTCGCATTTTTTCTTCATTATAAAATTATAAAATTGAATTTATGAAAATAAACATAGAAGTTGTTAACATTTAAAGTGTTATACATTTTTTCTGGACACCCTGTATAAACAGAATGAGCTGCAGATGCAACCATTGTGATCTGACATCGCTTTCACGTCCATCTAAAAACAAAACAGTTTACTGATAATAAGCTATTTAGTCAACAAAAATATTTTTATAGGATGAATGGTTAAAACTGATAAAACATAAAATGTTACGCATTTGTAATAAAGTTGAATGAAGGTTTAATTACATATGATATGTCTGGTTTAAATTTCGATTGCAGAAACACATCTGCCTTTATACAAGAAAAGAAAATAATGATGTAGGATGTTCTATAAACTAATATAAAAATTAAAATTATTAACCATATGAGGTAAGCAACAATCCTTATGTCAAGATTGTACAATAACTTTTAAATTTCAAATAATGAAACAAATTTTGGCTTTTCATTAAATTTTCCAACTGGTAAAACAAAGAACTAAGAACAAAATATGATTGATATCTTAACTGTAACTGTAAATGTACTGAATACTCTCGAAATATTTAATTTCTCAGCACTGCACAGACCAATCTTTGATTGGGAAGTGTATTTACTTAATTATATTTAGGAAGCAAATTTCTGAGACTAAATTGACACAGTTTTTAAAGCAGAAGATCAGAAAGTAAAGGTGTAGTTATACACTGTGCTGCCACTTTATTAGGTACACTTACCTACTAGCGTGTTGAGAATCCTTTAGCCTTCAGAACAGCCTGAATTCGTCTAGGCATGGATTGAACAAGATGCTGAAAATGTTGTGCAGGAATGGAGTACCATGCAGACATCAGTGTGTAACGTAACGTAGTTCATTAAGATTCGACGGAGGTGTAGGCCTGCAGCGAACAGCTCTTTCCAGCTCACCCCAAAGATGTTCAATAGGATTGAGATTCGTGGTCTCAGCGGGCCACTGCAGCAAAGAAAAGTCATTGTCATGTTCCTGGAACCATTCCATAGTGATTCGGGCTTTGTGCACCGGCGCATTATCCTGATGGAAGTAACCATCTGACTGAGGATAAACTGTTAACATGAACGGATGCAGTTGGTCAGCAACGATGTTTAGGTACGATGTGGCATTCAGACGTGAATCTATGGTATCAATGGACTCAACGTGTGCCAAGAAAACATTCCTCACACCATAACACTGCCCCCACCACCTGGAACAGTAGTCGTCAGACATGATGGGGCATGGATTCATGTTGTTTTCGCCAAATTCTGAGTCTTCCCTCAACATGATGCACCAGGAACTTCGATTCGTCAGACCAAGAAAGGTTTCTGATACTAGAAAGGTTGTTCTGCTGCATTTATATCCACAACTGTGGTCATGTGACTTCATCGTTGTGGGACAATCTATTTGTGTGCGCAGCAGGAGTGCACCTAATAAAGTGGTAGCACAGTGTATGAAGAAAGGAAATATGGCCCTGGCTATAGGTGTCAATTCTTCATGTGCTCTGAACCTAGTGGAGTTAAGTAAAGCTTCAGAATAACTGTATTCCTCATTCATTTTAAAAATGTCCTACTTTTGCTACCTAAAAAAATAAAGCTAAAAGTATCTCTATAATAATTTAATTATTATTAATTTATTATAAATGTTCTTTGTTATTGGAGATTTTGAATCTTTCCTTTATTGATTAAAACAACGGGGAAGGATAGTCACATGGAGGAAAAGCTTTATAAATCAAACTAGTTTATAATTATGTACATGAGCATGTTAGCGTATCCACTAGGAACTAGAATACGGCGGAAAGTATCACAGAGGTGAAAGTGCAGCACCCCTGAACAGAGGGTAATGGTGGAGTTCTGAGGTGGATAGTGACAAAGAGATTTTAATATTTTACGTTTGGCGCAAGGATTTTATGGCCCTGGGATATTTCAGGAATTGGAATCACGACATTCTATGGTGCTTCGTGGATTGTACCAACTGAGACAACCAAAATGTGGAAAGTGAACGCAGGATGAATGTTGAATTTCTTGAAGTCAGTCGCATTTCCTTCAGTCTAAAATAGTAACTATTAAAAGTCACAAATTAAACCTTTGCTATAAATTAATTATTAACAGTCATTATTATTAATAAAAATATTAAACTCCAATTGCTAACGAGTCTTGAGTCGGCTACTTTACGTGATATTACTTTCTAAGTATATAAGGAGAATAAAGACTTAACGAGTTTTGTGAATATCAGAGACGATCTACCAACTATGAACAAAAGTCAGTTAAGATCGTGTACATTTTGAAAGACTTTAATACCATATTTTTACGTTTTAATAGATTTTTTCAATTTTTGTTACCCTCCGCATCTTGTCAGCCTCCATTGTTCTCTTGCTTTATGGAACTGTTTTCATTCACAACCTACGAGTTGGCTGGATGTTATTTGGTTATTGGACCAATCTCGGATACACCAGGAACACAATTGTATGTGGGAACCACCGCAGGTTTGCAGTTTCCAAGCAATCCATACAGAGAGCGACATTTCATCAAAAGAGTCCATTTCAGTGCCCATCATTCAGTGGAATTTATGTGTAATTATAAAGAGCGGATTTTCTGAATATTGTAATGATTAATTTTATAACAGTATAACGTTGATGGGTACATGATTATAATAATCATCTTGTGTTGGAATCATTACTGATTTCTGTTCATTGCGATAATCGGAAATAAATTATTTGGATACCGTCGATTCAAACTACAAGATAAATATATATTTTTAAAAATGATGTATCGTGTTGTGTTAAACATTAAGAACAGTCAACGCATTCAGGTAAGGTTACAATTACATTATGTGAATTACAGTCAAAAATAACAGACTTTCGAAATTCCAGATGGGCTGTGTTACTGTTCCAAGAAAGAAAATTGGACAATGAAACGCACACTTCGGTTTTGTTTAAACTTGTACTGTTAATAATCCACGCTGGAAGCACAGTGGTTATAATCACAGTTTCCTATCCACATTGGGTGGATAATGGTCCTTTTCGAATTCTGTCAATGATGGAGGAATGTTTATGGACCTCTCCTCCTCCTCAGTGGCTGATTTAATAGGTCTCAGCAGTGGACAGCAAGGCCCAGAGGACACACGCAGTTTATGCACATATTACACATGGACAGATGAGTTAGTTCATTGTTTGGTGGCACTAATACGATAGCTTTTTATTCGCCGTTATTACGATTTCATAACTAGAGAAACTGAAACCGCTGCACTCTTAGAAAGATCGTATTTATTTAGATGCGAGTTTTCAATAATTCCAATCTTAATTTTTTCTGGTCTGCACAGTTCTCACAGTTTAAGTTGTTGAATATATTTTAGCTCAGTAGCCATCTCAAATAATGATACTTATACTTCTTAAATAGCATATGCCACGCGTCATGGCAAAAGGAAAGATTCCAGAGTTTTTCTGTCCCACGTTATGCTAAATGGCTGCACTGATTCTTCACGGATACTTCGAACAAGTGGAACTGTTTCGCGCTCGGCGCAGTTGCTGTAGCAGTGGAACTTCTCCAGCGTTCCAATAACGGACAGACCAATTTTGAACCTCGCCTTCCTTCGACTAGCGAGTAGAAGTATGGTTTTATAAGATTGAATATAATCATACAGTAACGTGAAAGCTTCATTTACAGAAAAAAAAAAAAAACGGTGAATGGATTCCACTGAACTGTTTTCAATGATATATAATGGAAATGTATAATAAATCAAAAACAGTTCCAGAAAAGTATTGCGAAGACAAAGTTTACAACTGATTGCTTTATTGATTCGTAAACTTACCCTCATGTAAAGTTATATGTGGTTTTAAATTCTTTCTGCCTGCTAAATGCCATTGACAGATGTCGAAATTTTAGCAATAATCATATCTAAATTATAATTATAATTCATTGTGAATGAATTATATTAATTAAATTATAATTATAATTCACATAAATCAGCTGCTATTCAATGGTTCCACCTGCCGACAGTAGATGCCAATAGCTGGCATTATAATGGTTTCGCCACTGTCCTGGACTGCGTGTAGAATGGAGTTTAAATAATATGCATCAGCAAATATTTCAAACGAATAATAAATTGAGTCTAATGCTTCTCTTTGAGTTATGCCATCAAGAAGTATGACCTGTTAAGCTAAGAATCACGTTTCGGAGGGACACAGTTACTTACAAAAGGCTAGTGGCCTGCAAGACTGTTAGAATAATGATCTCACCATTCTTGATGGAGTGCGTCCCTTGATTTTGTCCGACCATGATAAACCAGATTTTTTGTAGTTCCAATCGTTCAGACTTACGTGTTTTAAGCAAGGAAAGTATTCGTTCAAAGGATTCGTAATTAGAAAAGTTATTGCAATGATTGTAAAGGATTACAATTTAACCACAAACAAACCTTGCATAATTAGATAAATTCCGTTAGATACAATGCTGCTTCAACTTGCAAAATAACTTTATTTTCTTTTTGGAAAAAGATTTATCGTTTCTTTATAGACATGGAGCTTTGTCAAAAAGCAATATGTGTTCCTCGCATTGATGATGTGATATCCTTCCAAGAACCACTCTAGAGCTCGAATAGCACAAGTGTGGTTCAAGAATTTTTCAAGTTATTCGTTAGGGATTGTTAACAGTGAGGGCGTGGTTCTAGGCTCTTTCTCCAGAGACGGGCAGTAATTTATACTATTTTATATATCAAGTAGTAAATATAACACGAACTGTCTTAGGATTCATACCGATAATTGTGACGTATTATTATTTGTCATATGAGCAGAAAGTAGTCAAAAATTCGCAAATTTTCTTGTAATTATTTTTATTATATAAAGACTGCATGTTTGTATTTTATTGGAAAAATGAAAGGCAATTTTATGTTCTTGAATTGAATGTTAATTTTCATGAAATACAACCATCTTTCGCGCCTTTTGTTTTCATAAGAGGACACTTGGAAACAAATAGGTACACATTGCAGTTATGTTTATTTTTTCTGGAATGGTAAAGCATAGTTCTAAATCGAAAAACAGTTGAAAGAACAATCGCGAGCAAATTGGCCGCAAAGCATCCACCTAAAAAAAGAAGCGAACATGGAATGTCCACCGCGCATTGATAGAGAACATTGATTCAAAAAATCGTGTTTTATTATAATTTTTTATTCTATTTCTACACATGGATACTACCTTTTTCTTTTTGGTAAACCCGTGAATTAATTCAGCAAATAAAAGAGTAACCGAGGTTACATATCCTCCTATCAGCATTATGAAAGCACCTCGAAGGTGATCCATCGTCAATACTTGAAAAGACTCGAGTGTTGTGATGTTACCGATCCATTTCATTTCTTCCTCTAAATAAACGGTGTCCATCCACTTTTTGTAAAGGCCAACTTCTATTATCTTTATTGACCTGAAAATAATAACTTACCATTAGATTAAAGGTTTGAAAGATTTTATTAAATAGTATTTTGTAAAATGGGTAGGACTCTCAAATTAAGTGAAGATAAATGTCTCCCTTTTCAAAGTTCAACGTCAATGTTCTACGTTCCATTTTTCCTAGTATCCACGATGAAGTGAAAGACACGAAAGTTCAAATGCTCGCCTTACGCTTATTTCTTAATTTATTAAAGATATTTTCAACGTCCTTTCACAATTGGCATGTGATCTAACCTCTTTAGAGTATTGCAAGAGGAAAGAGAGATCAGTCTTTCACTTTTAATAGCTTTAGCAGATTCAAACACTGATGCATCCGTCGTCAACAATTTGGTTTCATTAATTCATGATTTCATGGCATCTACTGATAGAGCAATGTCGGATCATAGAGTGGTCTCCTTCTGTCTGGACTCTATGAAAACTACAACTACTTAGGGATTTGATAAAATATTCTCTTAGTAATAATCGGTGAAAAGATTTTGATAAATATATAGCTGAGGATATTCTTTTCGAAGAAGCAGAGGTTTTTAATTATTTTAACCCCGAAGAGTTAGCTTTATAGATACAAAAAAACGACATAAAAGATTTCATCGAAGTGTATCTAAGGCTATGAGATCATCAGTATATTGTATTATTGGACGAGAAATTAGTTTCTGGGAGGAAAAACCTTTGACCCTCGCCTGAGGTCGACTAACGCAGCTATCTTTACGAAAAAGGCCATGGATATTTCTGGAATCATTGATGGGATTGGAATTCTTCCACCCTGTGTAGAAAGACTGATATTAGAGCAGCCGTTCTACCCTCGACGGAAATAGAACAAGAAAAAGAATCCTTTTTTAATTAATCTTGAGTAAAAAAATACATTGAATGGTTTCAAGCTTAAATTTAAAACATTTTGTTTTTAATTTTGTTTAAAAATTTAAAACATTGACTTTTACCTCATCGCGAATTCTATAGATCTTTTAATCTACTTGAGCCACAGAAGATGTGTTCATAACTTTGTTATAAAATATTTATTTTATAACTTACATGCTATTAAACTGTTCAGTACAGGGGTGACCACGATTGATAAAAAGTCCGGATGGGGAGTAAGAAAATGCTTCCTTTCCAATTAGAAAGTTTTGCCTCCCGTATTTGACCATGCTTGAGATAACAGATTTGTCATCTTGTATGAAGCAATATCTTCCTTGAAGGGTTCTCAATAATCCATCATCTAATGAGTTGCAGAAAGCACTGTCAGTCATGCGTTTGCTAATAGCCCGCGCATCACCCAAGCTGCTCTTCTATGAAAGAGTGGAAGTAAACAAAAAGAATTAGCAGTATTTTCGAAATATTACTAATAATGGACATGAAATTTTAAAAGAGAAAAAAATTATTGATTTAATCGGCTGAGTATAAATATTTGTAAAATTTTTAGCAGTTGGTATGCACACAACAGGCATAAATACACTGACCAGTGAAAACGTTATGAATCCTCCCCCGTTTTAGCAATTAGACGTTCCTCCTCGCCTGGTGGCACACGTGTCGCAGTGAGAACAGGTAGATGTGATCTGCAGGTTCGTGGCAGGCAGTCCATAAGAAGTATATGATCGAAATGGACAAGGGACACAATCCGACGGACTTCGAAAAAGGGATGTCTGTCGAGTACCGGTTGAAGTGTGGCAATATTACAGAAACTGCGAAACTTGTCGGCTGTTCGCAGAGTGCTGCAGGTCAAGTGTTCTAAAAGGGTACGGCAAACAGGCAGGTAGCGGCAATTTTGGTATGACGGATGCTTTCTTGGAATTCTATTGGAGTACTCGTATCCCTAGACCGCATTCCGATTACTTAAAACTATTTATACATTGTGGCTGATCAATCAAGTACACCTCTTTTTCGTGATTGTCTTTTCGGATGGCACAGGTGTGTTGTTCCAGCAGAATAATGCACCCTGCTGTGTTTCCGGCAGGTTTTGTTTAAGAGTAATTCGCCGAACACTGAAGTCACTTTCAGGTGCTACCTTAGCTGCCGAGTTCATGGGATATGAATTTCACGCATCTCTGAGATTACAGATAAATCGTTGGACGGACAGACCCGACATTTGGGATCCTCCACCACGGACTATCACAGATCAAAAACATACATCTCGCAACATTCAGAGGCCTTATAATGTCGATGTCTCACCGTGTGGTGGGGTTTGGCAGCAAGAGAGGCACATATCCACTATCAGGTGGTCATGATGTTTTGACTGGACAGTGCATATTTACAGGATATAACTGAGATCCATTATGGGTTAAGAAATAATGATTTTAATCGTATGTAAACATAACTGACAAAAAAGTGGAGGTATCAAAAAATTTAGGGTCGTAAGGGTTACATAATAACGAGTGCTATATTGTCGAAATTGCATTCACAAAATATTAACAATGAAATTAACATTTCCAAAAAAATAAGGAACCTTTATTCGGTATCGAATCTGGCCGTCTTTGTTTTGAATAGCAAATGTGTGGCGCAGCATGGATTCTGTAAGGTGTTTTAGTGCATTTTGTTCTAATTGTTACCATTCTTCCAGAAGAATATCTCTGCGACAAAGTTGAAGGAAGAGGACTTCGTTGCCGAATGGTTTTCTCCAGCAATCCCACACATTCTCAATAGAATTGACAAGTGAATTTTGAGGCCAGAAAAGATGGTGGAAATCTGTCTCATGTTATCAACTCTTTGGAAATAGGTCTCATGTTATCACTCTTCGGAAATCTGTTTCATTTTCAACTCTTTTGAATAAAATTGTAAAGTTGTAGAGTACAGTAGATCTGATAAAAAAATTCAGGTACTTCCTGGATGGCATTCAACCTTCCACCGGTATCAAGGGACTCAGTACATGCCAACAAAACAAAACAAAACATTATCCATACCATGATATCACCTCAACGTGCTTTGGCTGTCATAACAAGGCAAGCAGGGTCCATCGCTTCGAGAGTATCACCTTTCTTGCTTATTTCCTCCCGTTTGCCTGCTTGAACCAGAACCCACTCTCAATTATTTTTTCCAAAACATCCTAGAGATGATTAAGTTCACTGAGATCTTGGCTCTAGACTAGAGGTAGCAGGCTCGTTAGATTATTGTCTTGAGACCGGTATTGCACTCATAGGAATTTTTTACAGCGCTTTTTCTAGCTGATAGAAATACGGCACCCTCTACAAAAACCCTGAACTTCTCTGTGAATCTTGTATTGTAGTTATGGGAGGTGAGGGAGAGGAATTTACCCGATTCACCAAAAAACGACATTTCATCTTATACTGCACTTTTTTTAGTGTGTCCCCATGTTCCGTGAATGCATATTCCTTGTCATTAGTAAAATTAATGGTGATCTTACGTTAATAAATCAACGTTGGTCATTAAAGATTATCTTCTTGCAAATTTATGGTCTATTTTCATGCGCTCCTGAGATACGGGGGGGGAGGAGAGGGTTGTTGGTGACCATTTCTATGCTTAGGTTTCGGAAATCAGAGTTCCCTCTTATTACGTCGTATGCACTCTGTTTAGATGTACAGAGTGCTGACATTATTGCACTAAATCAATTCATAATTTATAATGGTACCCATATTTTTCGAAAATACTTACTTCTAACAAATCATAAATTGTACTTTTGGCTATAGTCCCACAAGTAATTTTCTCCTCCCGAACAGCCTTGGCAAGCTGTTCAATAGTCTCGATGGACTTCTCTACTTGAGGAAGGGTAATACATGACAGCAGGGTTCCACTATATGCACTAATCACCACGATTGCAAATATCCACCAAGTTAAGCTAAGGACTCGGATGGACTGGCTGGATAGTATCTTTAGTTTCATTTCTATGGGAATAAATAAATATTTCACTAATAATATCACACCAAATATAAAATTATGAAACGTATTATGGTATCGGTTAGTTGTACATATTTTATGATTAATAATAACAAAAATATTGAGGCTATTTGCCTAACTTTTAATAAACGAGAATTTTCAAAAATCCGGCATTTCAACCATTTCATTTGCACCAGTTAGCAGTTTATTGGGTTGCGTTGTGGTCACTCTCTTTTTGGCGATTCCTGATACGGCGTTATATTTGCACTTTAAAATGCTAATGCTGATCTGCTCAATTTTGCAATTTCATTATCCTGCCTGCACAGCTTTGATTAATCTTAGGGTCCACCTCTTTCTTGGATGTTAATGGTGTTATACTCTAGTCCGGACTTATCTAATAGCAGCTCACTTTACTGCTGTGTTGCTAGCGACTGATGTCCTTCACATATTAGGAGTTCATGGAGCTTCCATATTAGGAACTCATGGGGCTCACATATAATAGGAGTTCGTGATACAACACAACCTGATAGTCTGTAAATTATAGGCGTTTATGGTGATCCCGCATACAGTAAACCCTCGATTTTATGCACTAATAGAGGGAACGTGGTGTCGGTCATTTGACGAATGTCAGTTAAAATGAAAGTTATTTTTCGAAGCCGTTTGTACCCCACAATTGAAAATTTAAACGGTTATTTTATATATATTAGAAACACCAAAATAAAGTTAATATCAAAAAACTTCCAGTTGACAGGGTGGCACCTTTTAGTATTTTAACGCATTGAAGGCTAGAATAGTTCTGGTAGCATCGATGGGAGTAGGGAGAAAAAGCCAATTATTGATGTGACATTTCACAGTTTCCAAATGTTGTCTGGACACGTGTGGCGTGTCCAATAAAAAAAATAATGTAATTTGGAACTTACCATTGTAAAGGAGGCTTGCAAACAGCAACCAGATTGTGTTCCACAGATTGATTTTTGGTGTTCCATAAATTTGAGATGAAAGCGATGAAATAAAATGCAAGAGACCACAAACAATACTTGAGGAAATGAAGAAAAAAATCCAGAACTGAAAGGTAGAAAATAAATAATATTACAAATTCCATTTCCATTTCACTTTATACACATTAATGTTATAATTACAATTAAAATAATTTGAGCTGTTCCGATATATATTCAATGGACAGAAATCATGGTATACCTACCTGGTAACGAGTAGGCAGACCTTTCGCTTGGATAACGGCAGTCTCAAGGCGAGGCATTGAGTCCATTAATTTACGAAAGCGTTCCACAGATATTTCCATCCACGCTTGCTGCACCACTGTCCATAATTCAGTCGCATTCCTCGGTTGCAGATCCAAAGTTCGAACGGACCTTTCCATATTATGATGCCCAGTCTTGTTGAAATGTATTTTCAGATGCAATGTGACAAATATGGGTTCACAACTGCATCATATTAAACTCTGCTTTCCCCACTGTTTGGGTTCTAACAAAAATGACTGAGTTCTTAACGACCATTTGTGTAAGTGACAAAACCTTTTTCTTTATATGCACCGATGACAATATTACTTACATAGTTTTGTTTAGGCAATGCTTATATCACCGAACAAACAAAAACTGATTTTCCGTTTTTGTTTGTTAGGTGATAAAACAACAAAATAATTTGTTTTTCAAAACAAAAAATAACAAAAACTTATTTTCGGTCTTTGGACTACCCACTAAATAGTATAAATCAACTGGATAATGCATTTTCTAAGTTAAAATATAACAGATGTTTCACTCAGTGGCAGTTTCAGAAAGAGTGAAACTTCTCTTTTAAAAAGATATTGAAAAGAGCAAGACAGTCTTGTTTTCTTCACAAGAGAAATCTTCTGTGGATAAATGCATATTTTTTCATTGATTTCTCTTTTAAACGAAGTTGTATTTTGTTTATGAAAACCCCAAACTCGAGAGGCATTAGAACCTATAGCACATAGTACCGTGCATGGGTTTAGAAGATAAAAGGAGATTCCAGTTGATATTAGACTTCAATTTCTGTAGATTGTAATTTTCAGGAAATACGTATAAAGGAAGGCTGTTCCAGAAAACTGAAGTTAATGAATAAATGAAGAATAAGAAAAGTTGGTCCTCTGAGTTTGAAGTTGGACAGTAAAAGGATGTTGACTAGTTGCGGCTCATGACCGGACTGCTTCGGAAGAAAAAGTGGGAATTATAGAAGCCAATTCAGAAGAACAGTGCCCATGGAAGTATCTGTAGAAAAGTCATGTAGCAGAAACAGAACGTGTATGAGACAGACAGTGCAGAGAGAGACTCTGTCAGGGATGTGTCATTATTTAACCTAAATGCCCTCTTTTGAATGTATTCCAGAAGTCTGAGAGAGAGGTTTTGGGGGCACAAACCAAACCAAATTATGATATTTGGGTCCCCGTAAATGATTTGATCTACCCATATATTTATTTTGTCTGAAATTTGCGTGTGTTCTCTGGTCAATTTGCCTGTTTCCTGGGTTTTTTCCGGCCCAGAAACTCGGGTTTCTTGGGGGGAAAAAACCTTGCTATCTACGTCTGAGACCGACTAACTCTGCCACGGAGTGAAAAAAGGTCATTACAGTTCCTCGCGTCACCGACGGGATTCAAACCTGGGCCCTTTTCCACCCGATGCGAGGAGGATGTTGACGATACCACTGTGCTGCCCGCGCAGACAGGTTTTGGTGGCGCAGCCACAGATGTGAGAACAATATTTCATGGGCAGGGCGGGTTTGCGATTTGTACAGAATGAACAGCTGTTTGGATGAAAGGTAACGCCAAGAGGAAAACAAAAAAAAACAAAAAAAAACAGTTTTTAGATGAAGAGGAAGCAATATTTGTAATGTGCTTGTGCCAAGAGAGAGATTAGAGGTTAGGGTAATCCCCAATAGAGATATATCATCTTGCCTCGAAATCAGAGTGCCATCGAAGATAAACATAGAAGCAGAAGAATCCTTTTTAGCGAGTTGTAAGACAGGACTGAGTTTTAGAAGGATTGAAATCAACTAACTTATCTCTGTCCGACCGGAGAATTACCTGGAGATCAGCATTTAAGGAATGATAGTGGATATTCGAGAAATTGAAGCAGTTTGCGCAGTAGAAGGTTTCTCAAATTGGAAGGTGAAATGCAACGTACTATCATCAGGAAAGGATGGGATTTCAGGTTAACGAAAGAAGGTCATTAATATACAAGAGGAAAAGAGTGGGGGAAAGAATTGAACCTTGGGGAACACCACTTAGTGGAGAAGTTTGAAGAGAGAGAGTCCACCATCACCCGCAGTGAGCGGTCAGAGAGAAAACTGGATACCCAATTATAAAAAAAACAGTTGGCAAACCATAAGATGGAAGCTTATTTAGACCTTTACCCAAACACGATCAAATGTCTTTGAAATGTCAAGAGCAACTGCTTGAGTTTCACCAAACTCTTCCATTGAATTTGTCCACAGATGGGTAGCATAAGCCAGAATATCACCAGCAGGTCGACACTGACGGAATCCATACTGACAATAATTAATCGGATGGAAGGTTTCTAGATAGTTTAAATATTGGCTGTTAATTGATTTCTCCATTACTTTAGAAAGAGTAGAAGCAAGAGCGATGGAATGAAAATTGGATGGCAGGGATTTATTACCATTTTCAGAAACTGGCTGGATATGAGCAAATTTCCAAGCAGAATGGAAAATACCTTTGGAACAAGAAAGAGAAAAAGGCGACACAGAACAGGAGTAAGTTCAGGAGCACAGGTTTCAAGGACAAGTGAAGATATACCATCAGGACCTGAAGCATTCTTAGAATCGAGATTGTTAAAAATCCTTCTGACACGGAAAACTCAACGGAATTGTAAGATACAGTTTACCAAGATCATCAGTACGCGAGTGAAAGAGAAGTAGAATGATAGCAGATCAGCTTTATCTTTGGATAAAACATCTGGTTTTGACAGAGGTGGGAATAAAGATGGGCAAAAGTTGCGGCCAATAAGTTTGGCAAGAGACCGGAATGCTCAGGAGGCATCATTTTTAGAAGTCTCTTGATCTGCTGGAACGAGTACAGAGAAGGGCAACGAGATTGGTGAGCGGAACAAAGGGATGCTCTTATCAAGGAAGACTTCAGTTCTGCAAATTGCAGCATCTGGAGACTGTAGCCCTGTTAAGTGATTCCAATTGAGGTGTTTTTTTGAACTTCGGAAAGGATTGCGTAAGCTCAATCCTGATGGCATTTTTCCTCTTGCTCAGACTACTCAAATAAGTAGACACAAATTCATAATGAGGAAGGACGATTGCAGAAGTTTGCCTTTAGCCAGTGGTTGGTTAGTTGCTTGAACACGCTTCCGTCTGTTGTTGTGGTGGTTGATAATTTGAATTAATTCAAAGAAGGTCTAGATAAAATAGAAACCAATTATATTTTGTGAAACCTACTTGTAGACCAGTGAATAATCCAATTACCTTAAGACCACCAATACATATTCAAAAAAAAAAAAAAAAGAATCATAATACTTCATTGAACTGAGTATTTTTTTGCGAACTTTCATGTGCTTCTTTAAAACTAATAGAATGAATTTCAAAAACTGACCTATATGCATTTTAATTGCGAAACAAAACTGCTTTTAAACTTAATATTGAAGCATAAAAATAAATATGAGACATTCATTACGATTATGGTAAGAGACCACCAGTCTTGCAACTAAAGAAGGTACAAAGAATATGCTCGTTTATCAATACAATAAATTTTCTTCTCATCTAGATGCCCACTTTGGAAGAAGGAAGAAAGAAAAAAAAAAAAGATAGAAGAAGCAAGAAGGAAAAGGAATATTTCATTATGGAGGAATGTATGTGAAGGTATTGTAAAGAAACGCATGCCTTCTTCCATAATGAAATATTTGGAGAGAAAAGTTTTGAAAATGCTCTAATTTCAGTTCCTGCTTCAGTTAATCTCCACTGTTGTAACCTGGAACCAAGGAGTTCTGTCTATTAAGTCATTCAACACTGTTTTTTCCTAAGTTAGTTCGGCGAGTGGCATCTTGGTTTGCGCCTTCTATGTATACTTCTTTTTTGTTAACAGGACACGGCTCACTTAGAGCCAAATTATATGAGAGAGGATTGGAGGCAGATCCTTTCTGTACATGTATGTGGCGAACAGGAGAGTTGGATGCATGTAATTTTTTTATGTCGGGAGTATGAAGACCAACGGCAGACTGATGGGACACATTCCTGGCTTATCGTTTGATACAGTACATTTACTTATTGCAAATCGTGACTGTTTTAATTAATTTCAGGAGTTTTCAGCTGCTGTTTTTGCAAGAAGAACTGTTCTTAGAGCCTTTCTTTGAGAGACAAACCTGGTGACTGGATTGTCTTCATGGAGTTTCTTGTTGGACCCGATTCCTTGTGTCGGTTCTGTGATTTTGGAGAAAGTTGCGTTCAACTATTGGTTTCTACCTCTGGCTAGCAGCTGGCGTACTGTACCCAATTCATGGTGTTGGGTCTGGTGCTCTGGTTAGTTGTCTTTTGCGCAGTGATAAGGAATACTTCTTTCTGGATTCTGGGGTGCTAGACCTGATTCATTGCGTCGGGTCTGATGCTCTAATGGTTCTATTGTACATGGCGTATAGTTGGAATTTGCTGGACAGCATCTTTATTAGGTTTGGAGATTCCTGCATGTGGAACAGCAAATGAGGAAATATTCAGTCGAACTGTGATTTTTGAAGTTTATAATTATGCCATCCAGACTATTGATTATCAGTGTTTTTTTTTTCTTCCTGCTGGCTGCCTGGTATGGACAACCCAGGGAGCGGGATTGCTGCACTCACTGGTATTGCACTACCTCCAGTGGTGTGGGTGTGGGATTTCATTCGCGAATTGCGCTACAGTAAAATCAGAACCAGGTAATTCAACATACTTTTCCAGGCCTACTTTGTAAAGACTACATATGCACAAGTTCTCAAGGTAGAGTTGGGCTTATGCCTGGGAGCTACTGATTAAAGAACACACTTACACACACACGAGTGTTTAATGATATGTACAGAGCATCTAATGATATGTAAATATATGTTCTATATAAATCATGTATATACTTTGATGTGCATAATCTTGAGATTGTATATTTTGTGTAATTAATAAATTAATGAAAAAAAAAGTTCTTCTAAGTCAGTCTACGCGTGTAGCACAGTGGTTTCGTCACCGTCCTCCCCAGACCAGGTGGAAAAGGCTCTGGTTCCAATACCATCGATTATGGGAGGAACTTTAGTATGCTTTTTTTTCACTCCGTGGCTGAGTTTGTCGGTCTCAGGCATAGAGAGCATCTACATCTGAAACTGTGGTTTATTCATCCAGCAAAACAGGCAAATCGACCATAGAACAGACGCAATTAACAGACACAAATACGGGTTTGTGTAATCAATTACGGGTAACCATAATATAATAATAATAATAATAATAATGTTCCTCTAGGTCGTTCAGCACTCTTTTTGCTTAATTAAGTTCGGCGCGTAATAATTATTTGGTTAATATTCAAATCCACTGAAGTGGACTTCAGTGACAAGAATTCTCGTTATATTCATCACTACCTCCTTAGTTTCATGATTTTCAGAGAGAGATAGTATCCGCAGTTTTTGGTTATGTAGAACAAGCTTTTTCTTAGATGATGCGTCATGATTGACGCATCATCTAAGAAAACGATGATTGACGCATCATCTGCTTGCTTTTACTGGACACCCTGATATTTTTGTCATGCCTGACACCGCATTACCGTTCAATTGATTGAATGATGCACTTGTATCTATGGTTTAACTAACAAGGATCCTCCTCAGGTCGCTCACAAACTGAATAGGTATTTTGCATCTACGTTCGCACATAAAGAATTATTCAGGGTAGGATTTCAGAAATTTAGCAAACTCCAACAGGAAGCTAAATGACTTTTAGACCCTGTCAACCATTTTCCTGTCTCTGCTTTTAATCTTAATTTTGTAAAATCTGAAAATTATCACCAAATGTAATAATGACGTTGTAAAATCTTACCTGTTTACAAAATGGTCCTACAAAAACTTCAGGATTCAACGAAGACCTTGGTACACGTGTCACGAAGACTATATTTCCATTCCAGACAGGAAAAATGCAATCAGCTACCATACACCTCTCATAGGTCAGCCACGGTTCTATACCAGGCACATCGGCTTCCTACAGTTTTGAAATTTCATTGAAGTGTGTTCAAATTAGCGAAAATATTTGTAAGTATTACCATTCTTTCCTATGAAAATTTTAAATAACTTTAAATAAAAATATGATATTTTTAATAAAGCGTTTAAATTTAGTTATTAAAAACATACATAAATACAAAGTAGATGTCTACATTTATATATATATATTTATTATTTATCCTAATCCAGCCTATAATATTCTAGATTTTGCGTAATTACGCTAGCTTTTACAATTATTTGTATTCATTTAATTTAAAGTAAACTAGATATTAGATCGAAAAATATTTTTCGAAGTAA
Organism: Mastigoproctus giganteus; assembly: GCF_048544385.1. Classification (NCBI taxonomy): domain Eukaryota; kingdom Metazoa; phylum Arthropoda; class Arachnida; order Uropygi; family Thelyphonidae; genus Mastigoproctus; species Mastigoproctus giganteus. The sequence goes on from NC_143580.1 coordinate 24,763,101, forward strand.
TCGTCTTGTGTCCCTGCTCACTTTTGGTCATCATTTGGATAGCTGTTGGAAATATTGAATTGATAGAAACGATTTCCATTATTACTTTTCTTTCAATGTCCTCAGTACTCCCAACCAGTCATCCTGTCAACGTGGATTTCGTTTCGGAGAACAACAGTTATTGTAGATGGGATAAATCAGAAGAACAAAGGAATGTATTTGCTTCAAATTCTATCATTTTCCAAAACCTCCTAGATAATCAGTGCACAATGTTGGCTAGCGTTTTCGTCCAATTAATCCGTATTCACTGATTCCTTCGAAATATTTTCTCGTAATGCTAGTGCATCCCATTCCTTTAAGAACAATAAAGTATACTATGCGATCTCTCCACGGATGGATTGATTGATACAGTTCTTACCATATAAACACTTCATAAACTTTTTTCTCTACGTAGTTTTATGACCCTCAATCCTTACGAATACCTATTCTTAATACATTTATCCTTTTTTTTTGTTCGAATGGTAGGGTGAAAGTGTAGAGTGAACTTTATGAAGCCATGCATCCAGATTGTGTCACGTCCAAAAACAAGCAGCTGGACATCGTATCATGGTATAATGTATATCAATTGGAACGGACTGGATCCGCTCATACCTTTATAATGAATATCTTTCTGTCGTATCGAACTAATTTCACACAGCAGTGCTTCATTTTTCCCATATTGTGATGGGTTCTTTCAAGACTACAACGCAACTATATACCGTGAACTAACTCTATCTGGATGGTTTGAAGAATATTCTCAAGATTTCCTACCAACCATAATAAAGCATCTGATAAATATCCTGCTGGAAGAATGGTCAAATCTCAAATCTGTTCGTTTCACTTGATATGTTCAACACTAGCACAACAGACAAAGAAAATTAAGACTATGTGCAAAATATATTGGTTGAAAAAACTGGCAGTTTTTGTTTATAAATTAAATAATGATTATACATTACCTGTCTATAGATCGACCCTATCATACCAGTAACCTTTTCTCCATTGACATTGCCCCACTCATTATCAGCTGGTAAGGTCATCTCGTATCTGCGACAAGAGATAGTCAGAGAGATTGTCAATAAAGTGTCACGTGTTCAAAAGTTAAACTGCACATTTTTAAAAATATAATATAACTTTGCAACTCGTTGATATATCAATAATATAATAGACGTACTTGCAATTATAATAAAATCGTACATATTCTTATCCTAAACAGAGCTTTAATAGGAATAGACGATTTATAGGGAATATGATTACCTCTCACTGCTTTACAACTCGAAAATTGCACTCGCCTGCTATCAACACGGTAATTTTTAAAAATTCGGTAGCCAATAAATTCTATTTTTCTTTGAGAAATCATTTTGACAATTTTAACCTTAGGGTACACCATTTTGGTTCCTTTAGATGCTGCGCTATTCCTATTGAATGAAAAATGATTAATATAATTTATTCATGATGTTTTCAAATGGTGATATTACTCTGCGGTGTGATAAATAACGCTGCATCCATCTGCTAATGGGTTCTTCCACCAGAATAATGCAACATATCACAAGGCCAGAACTGTAGAGAATTGCTTTCAGGAACGTGACAGTGAATTCAGTGCAATGCCGTTATTTCTCCGATCACTAGATCTCAACCATTTTGCAACTTTGCGATTAAATAGAACGAGCTCTTCGAAGTAGAAATCTGTAACCATCTAACATTCCTTCTTGGAGTCCATACAACAATGATTCCAGGCTGATGGCTAAAGCTGGATCTGAACACTTTTAGGTGTACCATATAAAGTAGCTACTAATGTATATTTTCCTTGATCAATGGGTAGGAACCATGACAATGAGCAAAGGATTTGTTTAAAAGAGTTTCTAGTCAAGTTTTCATGCTGAAACTGCGTTACCTCTTTTCATCCAAATCGGTCTACGATAATCATGGTCTTCCTCTTCTTCTTCTTCTTCTTCTTCTCAACATTTTCCGTTTCTTCCATAACTAGTATGGACCAGAAATTAAAGCATTTCTGGTCCATACTAGTTATTTAAAGTAATATTAGTTGGCCAATAGTCCATTTTCCACTGAAATTGAAAATGGAAATAGCATATTAAACAGATAAAGTGGCAATTTGCACCGCAGTGCGATTCAACCGACTTTTGAACAACCCAGATCAATGCAATGTTACATCAATGCTAAATTGTCCAATGCTGAATCCACCAATTTTAATAGTTTAAAGAGAACTTAGGAAAAAAATTAAGCCTATATGTCATTCTATCCCGAGAATGACGCGACCCCCCACTTCTCCTTTTCCCCCGCTATTTTTTAAAGGAAATATTTCTATAAATAGAACAAAGACTGCTATACTCTACCTAAATTTCATTCTTTGGGAAATTATTCTCAGTGGGCTAGAACACCTTCCGCTACGCCACACAAATTTCCCACTTTCAACCTCTCGCCTTTCTAAGAAGGGTTCATACTACGAAAACAAGACAAAATATTTACAATAATTTCTGTTTTTCTTCATAATAATTTATCTGTTTAACAAAAGTTATTAAAACACAAATTATAGAAAGAAAATAATGACCATAAACTACTTAAGCTATACACTGCTTAATTTTATGACAGGCAGTGAAGAATTGTATTCATGCAGTGAAAAATTATGCTATAACAGATCACTTTTAGAGCAACATCGACAAAGAATATACAGGTTAAATAAGATTACCAAAAATAAATAAATAAATTGAAGTATAGATGATAATATGGACGGATTATCAGCATCTTATTACTAACCATGCAAGATACAACAAAAAGAACTTTAATTAAGTGATGAATTAATAAATTAAACAAAATAAAGGAAAAAGAAAGATAAAAACAGCAAATCAAACATCAGTGGCTGAAATGCATTACCTACTACGTGTTGCGAAAACAGAATTAGAATATAGCTATGTTATGGACACTCACCGGCTAAAAAAAAGAAACCTTTATGGAATATCTGAAAAACCACATTTTACTGAATTATAGCCTACACACTTCGTGGTATGGATTCCACCAGGTGTCTAAGGGAGGTTTTTATTTCGATTTGACCATTCTTTCATCAGGTTATTCGTCAGCTGCAATTCTGTCAGAAGAGAATTGTGAAGTCGAACAACCTTTCCCAACATATCTCAGATATTCTAAATTCAATTCAGACCTGCAGAATTCGGCGGACAGGGTGGGTATTGAAATCAGCCGGGGTGGATATTGAAATCTTGGGAATGTTCGTCGAACCATTCAGATACATTTGCACGTGAATTGTTGTTTTGCCGCTTTGTAAGAATCCGTTTAAAAATGAAGCACCGGAGGGTGAAGTTGATGAAATACGAAAAATATTAATTGGGGGTATGGTATCGCCTCCAGCTCCTTATGTGGTGGACACAAGACAGCCTAGATGTATGGCTTCATGAGGATCACGCCACACCTTCACCCTACCATTGGATCAAAATATCTAAATGGAACCTCATTAGATCGCATGATCTTTTTCCATTATTCTGCAGGATAGCCTTGGCTTTGTCGGCACCACTCCAATCGAATCTTTCGATTTTTACAAAAAGACGTGGCGTTCGCATAGGACGCGACTACCAAATCTCAGATTCTTCAAATTCCGCCACGTAGTTCGATTGAAATGGGTGTTACTTTGCCTAAAGTGAATTTTTTTGTCATTTATAGCACACCGGATCTTCTACTCTGACGCACAATTCGATTTTTAAATCGTGCTCTTGGAGTACAGACTTTCTGGCGCATTTCCTTCTTTTAGAGCTGAAATCGCCAAGTATACAATGTCGCCTTTTGGTGACATTGTATACTCATTGTATATTTATGGCTCCTGATTTCTGGAAAATTTCAACACTCAAGTTAATCCTAAAACACCCGAAAAAACCACCTCAAGTACCGACTTCTTACAGACCAATAGCCTGTATGAAGTTTGGCCAAACTTTCTGTTTTGGCCAAACTCCAAGAACGTCTTTTTCTCTCCCCTCTCACCGACTACTACACAGAGCAAGAATTACCATCTCCGCATCAATTTGGATTTAAAACAGGCTGCAGTACAGAAGATGCTATCCACAGATTAATCTCTAGCTACCCAGACAGAATCTAAATACTCTCTAGCCATAATGGTGGACTTTGCGGGGACCTTCGATCGACTATGGTGTCCCAGCATACTTCAAAGACTTCGGCAGGCCAAGACGTCCAGCAGTCTATATAACAGTATGAAGTCCTACCTCTGCAATAGAACAGTGCAGGTAACCAACAAATACCAAACAGTTACCAGGAATATACTTCGAGGCTGTCCTCAGGGCTCTGTTCTTGGGCCATTTCTTTGGTCCATTGTCTTGGACGAGTTCCTGGGGATGGATCTCGGCGAGGTCAAGCCCCTGACCTTTGCTGATGATCTCGTACTGGTTGTTCATTCTGGTACAAGAGCCACATTGGAAGTACAAGCCAACTTTGCACTGGGAAAACTTCAAGACTGGGCTGCCATGCACAAATTAACAACTTCCAGTGAAAAAAAACAAAGTCAATCCTTCTAAAAGGAAAGCTCCAAATCCGACGGCCACCAGTGATGAAAATTAACAACACCCCAATCCGTCTCTACACAGAAATCAAGTATCTGGGCCTGTATCTAGACGCCAACTTATCCTTCCATCCCCACTTAAAATACCTGTCAGCTAAAATCCGAAAATACACTGCAATGATAAGGCGGATTATTAGAGCGGATTGGGGCCTAAAGAATAAAGCTCTATCATTAATATATAAGGCAGTATATGTCCCGATTGTGTGCTAAGGAGCCTCCATCTGGTGTGAAAAGGCAATCCTGAAAAGGAACAAGCGCAAGCTTGATTCCATTCAAAGATTTATGTTACTATCGGTTACCAGGGCGTGCTGTACTGTCAGCACCCCTGCATTACAAGTCATTGCAGGATACTTACCTCTCTATCCGGAAGTTGTCAAGAGGGGTCTCTTCCAGCGCCTGAAGAAGGGAATCCCAACGCAATTGTTAAATCCGCAGTTGAACCATGCAAATGACTCTAAGAAGGAAAGAAGAAAAATTGCAGACCACCCACAAAATCTCTGGCAAGAAACATGGGACACAACCCCGAAAGGAGCAATCACCAAAAGGTTTATTCCCTCAATAAGTCGGATTTCCCCAAAGCCTCCTCCCTGGTACTCGCCTGATTTGCAAGTCACCTTCCAGCAAAAATTAACAGCCATGGGAATAGAAAATAACCCATATTGCCACTGCGGTGAAGAGCAGTCCTGGGAGCACCTTATGTACGAGTGTCTGAAATTCTGAAAATCAGAGATATCAATCGTCTTTCCCCATGACTGAATCGACTAAGAAGCCCCAGGAAAGCGTACAGAAGTTTTTCATACCAAGGAATTTGCGATCACTGTAAGACACATATTTGCATTAGGTATGTTTAATTATCTCTTGACGCCAATTGCAAAAGATTTATAAATTTTGGCCGGTGAGTGTGTATAGATATCATTACTTTCATAATTCCTTTAGTGCCTCAATTAAAAAAAAAATATACTTATTTACTGGTAAGGCCACAGCATTAAGAGTTACACCTTGCAGATTATTACAACGGTCTTCACGAAGCAGTGGAATTTTTGTAGAGTTCCTTGTTACACGCAACATCTCTTGTGAATCTGTTGAATTGGTGGGGAAGAGTGGCCGTTTGTAAACATGTATCCCATAGTTAAGCGGTATCTACATAAAAACAAACAAATAGTATTAAATTTCCAGGCCATTAAACAGATCAAAGCAGTGCACTCGATGATTTCACAATTCATTTAAGTTCATATTTTTAAAAATTCATGTAAATTTATAAACTCTCTTGGAGAATGTTTATAAGCTTATTTACTTATAATTTTATGTAGATGATATTTGAATTCATGAGCTCTTTGGCTATTAATTTTTTAAATCAAATACGTTTTAATTCTTTAGTAGGATTACAGTTGCTTGTTGTGGGATTTTTTAAATAGGATTTCAGTTGTCTGATGTAGAATTCTTTCGGTAGTATTTCTGTTAACTGTTTTAGAATTATTTAAGTAGGATTTCAGTTATCTTTTGTAGGATTATTTAAAGAGAATTTCAATCCACTTTAAATATGGATTACAATTTGAATACTGCACTGTACTGTTTTTGATTATTTCATATGCACGAGGGTCATTGAAAGAGGTAATTTCTGGTACAAAGGATCAGTAAGAGTAACAGGCGTCTCGGTTTTCGTCACCATCAGAGTATTTCACCTCTCCCTCCTTTTGGTATTACTTTAGTTTTGGAAATAAGGCGAAAACAAGAGGGGATCCGACCTACTGAAGAGATATGATACCTTATTGCACACATTTCACTTGTCTTGATAAAAAAAATATATAATGAACTTGTGAGAACTCTTTTATAATCCGAGACACCCTGATATCACCCTGATAACATACATAATGCACTGCTACGCCATTCTATTAGAATCAGTGGTTTCAGCTACATACAGAAAATTGCACAAAAAATATAAATCGAAGAGGTCACATTATGAAACCTCTATAAAGCAGTGTGTTCTGGAGATCAAATCTTTTGCCGGAAATGAGGAACGGGCAGGATCTCAAGGAGCTGAAAGAGGTACGACTGTTGGTGAGCGCTTAGTGAGTGCTAGAGAGAGAGAAATGACTGCTGTGCATGTCAAGTGTCCAAAGATTAATGCCATTGAAATGTTTACGATTAGAAAAGCTCCCCGAAGAGAAATAGCCGTAAAAGGATGAACATCACAGAGCACGGAGCTCGACGTCTTTAGAAAATTATCGTCGCTGAATGACGAATGATGGGAAAACCAGAAGTTATCAGTTCCATAGAAAGAATACACTACGGGAGTAGCAAACCTTTACTAGTGCCAGTCTGAACGGCCCTGGTAAAACAAGGCTGCGTTGGCGCCAAGGAAGGCAAAAATTGTGGTGATAAATGGATTCTTAAAGGCACACGGGAAACTTAGACCAAAGAATGCCTTTGCAATATTTTGTATCCTGCGAGTTAGTCTTACTTGGCATTCGTACGGTTCATATAGAGGGATTTGTTTATGGTAAGCGAAAACCTCATCTATATTCGCATTATTTCGCAATATGCGACAAGGATTCTTTTAACAAGAGTTTTGGTGGTCGTATCAGAGAGCGGAAAGTTCTCTGATGCAGGAATAATGGACATAGTTCAAAAGGACATCTGAAAGTAAGTTGCGATAATCAAACCATGAATAGAAGAGGATGAGTAAAAGCAAGTGGATCAGATATGTGTCTCTATCTGTAACTTAGCTTATGATGTTCTTCCAGTGTATTTTGCCTGAAGACAAAGATCCGTAATTGTGGTGTACGTTTCAGTTGGTGTAATTTATTTTTAATATGTGACTGTCAAACGGTATAACCCTAGTCTCTACAAATATATCAGATATGTGTGAGGAAATCGGTGAAGAATTCTTGGTTAAGATGGAAGCGCTGTGTTCTTTGGCTGGTTGGCTACCCCACCCATATTATCATTACCTATAATGCCCGCATTGCCTCGGGAATCCTGCACAAACTTACTGTACGATTACTATCCCACAAAACATTTAGACAAGAAAGTATTTGTTTTACATTCAACTGAATTTCTGTGTGATAAACTGTAAAGGTTTTATTGTCCCTGTCGACATCTGCCCACTTCACTGTAGAAATTTAGAACAGCTTTCTTCAATAAATGGCCCAAGATTCCACGTGTTACTTTTTAATATCTTGTTAACACAATGTAAGGCCGTGTCGAATCAGTGATTATCGCTAATAGTGGTCCGGCCTATAACTAGTTCATGGTCTTGATAAAGTGGCCAGGTAACGTAGGTTCCTGTGATAACACCCACTCTCAAAGAAATTAAAGGATTGTAATTGTCTCAGTGATCCAGAAAACTGTTCCCATGATGGAGAAGTTTCACATACACTGCTGAATAGTTTCACAAATAAGTGAGATGGAAAACAAGAAATAATTGAGGATTTATACTTACACTTCGAACTTCAAGGCGGAGAGGTGTTATAAGTGCGGCTTGATATATGCCCTCCAGAGAAGTGTTAAATTCCTTGGAAATAGAGCTATCTGCGCTGTTTTCTGAGAATATGTACCATCGGCTCAGAAACTTTCCTCTCCGGTCAACCTGCAGAATAAAATGTAAAATTTTGAATTGCTGTTCCACCTCCAGGATGGCGAACATGACAATTTCATTTCTCTGAGAAAATGCAGGAATGTTTTCTGAATTTCTCTGAAAACATGCAGGCATGAAAAAATGTGCATTATATTGTTATGTGGAATTAATTTTGCATGTGCGCTTACAGTACACAATCTCGAAATACTCTGTAAGGACCCGTCCTTACATTAATTAATAAAATTTGTTAAATATTATGAGAATTTAACTGTAATACGAATAGTGGTTTTCTGGTACAAACAACATGGGTTAAGAAGCACTGGAATTCAAAAATACCTTCCAGTCACTCTCTGTTTAGTAGTAGCTTGTTTGTATGGAAATTCTTTTACGAGTCAGTAAAAGTAATAAACCGTGACAAATCCCCATTAAGACAGAGGCAGATGCACCATAGTAAGGGCAAAGAGTGTTTAAGTTGGCCCTCTTAAAAATTTCACGGTGAAACGCTAGCAGAGGTGGGCGACGTCACCAGGTGTGCGCGCGTGAGGTCACGGGAAGAGCTGTGACGCTCCTCAGCTGACCGGAACTTCCGCCTCTCTTTCTCGATTGTTCTCGTATGTTCGAGGCCCACGGAAGTTGGGACACAAAGAGTAAAGAAGACCCGCCCACGGAAGAGGAGAGGAGACAAATGAGAACACAGGAAAAACGGATGTGCAGATCTCCTATTGGCCAGGAAGAAAGTGGAGGAAATTTTGAGAGGGAGATTCGGAAAAAAGTTTTCGTGGCATTCGGGAAAGGTTTTCGTGGCATTCGGAAGAAGTTTTCGGAGGAGTCGGAAGAAGTTCTCGAAGCGGTCTGGAGAATGATTTGAATGAGTTGGAGAACGATACAAAGCAGAGCCATAGTCTAGTTTGGGTGATAGCTGCAGCCCTGAGGTAGAGGGAAGCAGTGATAGAAATTCTGCGTATCCCGACAGCCCGTAGGAATGTTCACCTGTAAACATGGAAGCCGTAGTGAAGGAGAAGGAAGAGTCACATCTTGAGAATTATATAGGCAAAGCCAGTCGAATGAGTGGTCGAACCATTGTCCTACTCGAAAATCCCTCTGTCCACGGAAGAAGAAATGCTGACTGGTAAAGAGTATGCGACCCTGATTGATTCCAGTCGTGCAGTACCCGGTAGGGAAACACCATAAATCACCGAGATCCCCAAATGAGCGCCCCCGCATTCCAGTACCTGAATGACCGATATGATAGGAGGCAGAGCAGGGAGGAAAGTTCCAGGCCAAACACGTAAGTGCAAGAGAGTTTACCGAAATCGGTGTACTTAATTTATTTAGGGAAGGACTTTAGGAGAAATATGTATATGTAGTTAAAGAGGGAGATTTAAGTAATGAATATATGTATAAAGGTGTAATGTATTTAAGACGGACGTAGCATAAATTTGAAGTGAAGCTCCTCATATAAATGCTTGATGGAAGGAGAGGGTATAATAGATAACTGAGAATTGTTTAAGGTTGGGAAACTTTTTTTTTATAATATATATGAAGTTAAATGTTGGAATTTTGATTTATTATGAGTTGATTTGTGGAGAGTATTTCTGATTTGAGTAGGTGCTAATTAATAAGTGATATATAAAGGTATAGAGGATTAACTGTCCTGAAGGGTAATGTTAAATTGAATTGATTAATATTTCCTGTTAACCTGATTGCAGTAAAGGTGTCTAAATGAATAAATGCAATTTTCGTACAAATTGAGACACGAACTCTGAAGGGTTTTGTGAGCCAGTTCATTGGCTGGTAGTTGTTGGTTTATGATACAGACTGTTCAGAAGAAGAGTGGGAAGAATCTATGTAAAGTGAATACCACGAACTATCGAAGTCCCTGTAAAGAACATGAAGAGACACCATGGCATAATGAATAATAATGTGTATTAGAATAGGATAACTGATGATGAAACGATTGAGTTTGAACAAGATATTTACACATATAAAGGTTAATGAAATAACAAGTCACCAGCCAAATATGGTTTGACTAAATGCTATTGCTAGTTTCTGTATGATATGTTAATAAACATTGTTTTATTTTACATTCATGTGTTGGTGTCAGTCATTCCGAAACTCAGCCAATCCTGTGGAGGAATACCTAAAATAATTGGGGTCCCCTTTGAGTCTGGTAATCTTCTGAGAACAAACAAGTCAGATGCTAAAGTGGGAGGATTGGACTACGGGGATATACATATAAAAAGGGGATTTAAGAATAAATAAAAATATAAATACAAATAATAAAAATAGATGTAGAGAATAAAACGCCACCTTCACAATTGGCGACCCAGCCAAGGATAAATAGAGATAGATTGTTCCACAGTTAAGATCCCACCCCCACAACTCTCAACAGATACGTTTGTATTTGATGGGCATTTTGTGCTACATTTCATTGTAAACAATTCATTCCACTCAAGCTATTGCAAGATTGCTTCTGATTATCAAAGGCTATTTTGTTAAAGATGGCTGATCTTAATCAAGAAATAGCTGCAGAACAGCGTCATCCACCGTAAATTTGATTTGGATCGAACTGTAAACAATAGTTATAAAATGGGTCATGCTTATAATTTGATTGATGGCCATCTCTTCTTATTTCTAGAAGCTATAAAAGTTTCAAGGTAGCTGGTAGAAAGAAGAATACTTCCTTATCTGGGCGGTAAAGGCAAAACTGTTGTACGCTATGGAAATATTCTTATCTATACTCATGAAACAACCAAAGTTCTCCTTAAAACCAAATTTACCTGAGCGGTAAATTCATTATTAAATATAGTTCATCATCATCATCATCATCATTCTACTCTTCCGTTTGGCACGGGTTCAGTCCTTATTTAGATCTCGTCCTCCATTGTTGTCGATCTCTTGAATCTTGCATCATTTGTTGATAACTCTGAAAGCCTGTGCTTTGCTTTAGGCATTGGAGCCATTCTCTTTTGGGTCTTCCGAGTGGTCTCTTATCTCCAATTCTTCCTATCAGTATAGTTCTTCAGCAGTAATGATATTGTTTATCGTTATAAATAATTTCTGTCGTGCAAAAATATTTAAAAATCAATTTAAATATATGCGTTTGAATTCCGGTAACACAGAACTGAATTTGATTGAAATAAATTAAGAAAACTTACTTTCTTGAGTATCTCCATGGCTTCCTCGATGTGACTTGCATCATAAATTATAATAAATTTTCTCGCTCGATTCATTTTATTGGAGCTTCTACTAAAAGGATTTGCTCTTTCATTTAAATAACTGATCCCTTTGAAATCTTCCATAATAATGAATGATATTCCGGAATCAAACAGGGTTTGCATTGTGCAATATCTGTTCATGGTATCTGAAAGATAAATCATTTATTTTCAGATGTTAATTCTTTGTTTAATGGGTCTTCAGAATTTGAACTTTTAAGTGAATAACAGTTTATAATACATCGACGTAAAAAATAACCAAACATAACAACCCTTCGTTTGCTTTTCTAGTCAGGAATTCGTTTTCTTAGTGACTTTGTGATATTAGGGTCGCCTGTAAATGATTACATCTACCCATATATTTATTTTGTCTGTAAATTGCGTGTGTTCTCTGGTCAATTTGCCTATTTGCTGGACGAAAAAAGCCCAGTTTCTGGGGGGAAAACCTTGCTATCTACGCCTGAGACCGACTAACTCAGCCACGGAGTGGAGTGAAAAAAGTCCACTAGAGTTCCTCGGGCCATCGACGGGATTGGAACCCGGGCCTTTTCCACCAGGTGTGGGGAGGACGGTGACAATACCACTGTGGTGCCTGCACAGACGTTTTCTTTGTGACTGTTGTATTTAGGAATCTACAGCCATTGAACCGAACCCCTTTCTGGGTTAACGGGTTATGGAAACACTACATTTTTCCTCCGTCCGCTGGTGGACCTGCTAGCTGTTCTCATGAAGACATGGAGCTTCTGTAGTCGAATTACTCCTTCTTCTTTTTAATTAGATATTCAGTTTGAGAAATTGTAATCTGTTATGAACAAGTTTCCTCAGCTTTAACCAAAACAAGACTAAGTCCTGCTATATGTTCTAATACTTTTAGTATTTTGGGTTTTCATATAAGAAAGTCTATTACGAGACACCGATTTATAGCAAGATCATTTATTAGAGTCTGTAAATTGGAATGGATTACAAGATAAGAGAGAGAAGGTAATCATAAATTTATGAAGAGTTCTCCACGTACAAAGTAGAGTTCCTTAGGGACAAGTTCTGTGCCTCTCTCATCCAATTAATGACATTGCCTGAGAGTAAAAAATAATTACTCAGAACATATCGAGTTACCCGATAGAGAAAAAACTCATCCATTAAATATATAATCATTAATATCCGTAAATTGGGTATGTTTGCTGGATGAAAAAATGTTGTCTTGGAAAAAAACCTTGCTCTTCTTTCTTGAGATCGATTAAAGCAGCCACGGCCCTGAAGAAAGGCCCATAACATTTCCTTTCCCGATTGGCGAATTTCACATCCAGGTTTTCACACTTTGTTGAAAATTGGGATGAAAGTGATTGTGATCGTGAAAATGATACTAACGGTGTTACCTGCGAGGATTATGCATGATTGGACAATTGTTAGACCGCCTTTGGAATGTAATGCTTCTATAGAGAGTTCAAAGCAGTGCAACCAGATCAGTGAGGATGATTAGTCCGTATGAAGAAAGAACGGGTTAGAATATTTGTCAATGGCAAAGCTAAATAATTGGATATTTTAGAGGCAGGTTTAATCTGGTTCGGATAAGGACCTCAAGGGATCAGTAAATTGAGCGAAAGAAGTATATTTTTAAATGGGGCAAGTGACTTGAACCAGGGGACATTGCTATAAAATCTTAGGGAATAACAGGCAACTGGTAAACAGCGTTTTGTAGATCATTGCAATAAATCGCCTACGACCGTGGCTGAGGGGCAGAGATTCGTTAAAATTCGAAGTGGAAGTATGAGGTCACTTTCTGTCAAAGAGTGAAGAACAAGTGGTTAGGAATTTTTTAAATTATACTTTTTAGGACAGATCCAGAAAAAGCCATCTTCTGTATATTTGTTAGTTAATCTAATACTAAGAAATTTGATTAACTTACTCGATTTTCTGGAATGCAAGCAAACGATCTCAACTTCCGAAGTATCAACATGTCTATGTATTCTTTCGATGAGCTTAGACAAAGCGAGACACTTCCAGTCTTCTGAAAAATGAGAAAGAATAAACGATGAATCCTTTATTGCGGTTATTAAGCAGATAATAAATTATAAAATAATTCAAATCAATTAGTTATTTATTTTATTACGTTGGAAATGTTACGCTTTGGTTACTTTTCTGCGAGTTAGCCACAGTACGGGGCCATGGTTATTAATTGCCAGAAACAAACGAAACTAACAAAAATCTAGTTAAGTTACAAAACTGTTGGTTAGAAATAGTAAGTTAGAGTTACTCAAGGTCTTATTCGTAAGAATCAAATCCTCTGAAAGTGAGAAATAAAGTATCTTTTGTTCTCAGCTTTAAATTTTATAAGTTAGGAAGGGAAGAAAATTTTACTTTAATTTCTCCATCATAGTGCAATTAAACAAGGTTTTGAGGGCACTATTTGGAAGTTGGAAAAAAAAGTGTTTCATCTGATTTTGGGAAAAGTGTCACCATCATTTTCAGAATGGTTGCTTTTCTCGTTCTGTCTGGAAATCAAGTTTTTGGGATAGAAGTTGTGCCGTCTTGTCCTGAACATCATGAAGAATATCATTAGTGATATTCCTCATTTTGTCGATACAAATCCCGATATCCACCTATCATTTAAATGAAATTCAAATTAAATAACTCTTAACTTACCTGAATGGATTGACTGTGCATACTGGAACTGTTCGGATAATAACACAATGAGCAAAACTGTACTTCTGTATTGCGAAGACATTTGAATTTCCTACAGGTGCGTCTAAGTACAATAAGTATGCAGGGGCTTAATGTTAAAAATTATAGGCATCGTTCGTTTGTTTGTTTACTTCTACCCGGCAACAGACACTCAAGTATTTAAATATAATCATTAAAATATGATTAGAAATTATTGATTGTAATAATGAACAAGGGTTCTGCTAATCGTTCTGTTGCAGATGTCTTAGTGATTATCAAAGTATCATTAAAGGGACCAACACGAACAGGCGATTCATAATGTCGAACACATCGCCATAAAAGTTTAATAATGTCAATATTTGTATTGAATTGTATTTAGCTGTCGATAAAACTTCTGGAAATCCAAATTTCTTTTTATAATATTGAACAGCTTGGGAAAATGAGAAAAAAGTTAGATTAACACTCGTGCAAGGAAGCTGAGTCACAATATAGGTGAAGCTAGTGGGTAGCACAGTTGGTAGGATCGTCATCCTTCCTACACGCGGTGTAAAAGGTATGAGTTCAAGTCCCCTCGATGTCGTGAGCAATTTTTATGGGCCTTTTTCAAAACTTCGCTGATATAGTTGCTCTCAGGCGAAGCATGTTTTTTGTTCAGCAACATAACAACATTATTCCATTCGTCCTGACTGGTATTCGACAATAGAGAATTTGAGTTCTGATGGCGAAAGTCTTTGAGTTCTGATGGCGAAGTGGGGCAATGTTCTGTGAATGAATGTGTGACAGTACATTGATATTCTATCCATCTTCCCTTTTAGTTACGCTCTGGCAAGTAGCTCAGTTAGTAGGATTTCCATCCTCAGCACACCGCGTGGAAGAGGCCTCAGTTCGAATCTCTTCAATTACGTATGGAATTTTTATGGGTCTTATTTACAATGTGGCTGAGTTAGTTCGGTCTCAAACGTGGGTAGCGAGAGCATGGTTCTTCCTCCAGGAAACTCGGTTCTTCGTTCAGCAAACAGATCAATTTACAGACATAATAAATATACTGCAAAATGAACGCCACCGTTGGTATTACAGTTTATGTAATCACAGTTCTGCGCACAGCGGTTGGAAAACAACTGGGTTCGAATCTTGGCAATGACACGAGAAACTTTTATCGGTCTGTTTCAAAACGCAGTTGAGTTAGTCGGTGTCAGACTAGAGTAACGTGGATATTTCTCCAGGAAACTCGGATTTTTGGTCAGGCAACCAGAAAATCGTCTACAGAAGGCATGCAATTTACAGACAATATATATGGAGCAATATGGGCTTAGTCGCTGATTGTCCAAAAACCCTAATACAACAACAAAAACAATAACGCGGCGGTTTGGGAAATTGGAATTTTGTGTTTCACCATGGTATCACTATAAGGACAGGTATGAATGGCCTTGGTCCCCTAGATAGGACTAGCATAACTGTTGACGCTAGTCCTATCCACAATTTTCATTAATTCCATTTTATAGTCCTTTTTACACTAATTGCGTGTCCTAGTCCTATCTAGCATTTCCTAAGTTTGCAACAATCATTTCAAAATTGACATTTTTCAATTTTGAAATCAGCGTTGCAAACTTTGGAACGGTAACATATTGGAATAGGACCTTTCTACAAGAGGCTAGCCCGCCGTACAAGGGGCGATTATATCTTACAATCAACTGAAAAATAAATAAATAAAGAGCAGAAACTTCTTTCTACAATTTTCTATTTACAAGACTCCATAATAATTTTGTTATTCTGTTTTATAACACCACCTGTACTTATCCCAGTTGTAAGTTGTTGTTTTTATTTTCAGGCCAATGAACATGATGCATCTGGTAGACCTGTCAGCATTTGTGCTAGTAACTGCTCTCATAACGACTTGTGCATAGGATCTGGTGAATGGCAAGACTGCGGTCAAAATCAGTTTGTTGATGATAGAGAGCAAAGGAGACTGAAAAGAAATGTGCAGGGTAACGGATATGCTACATTCAGTGAAATAACAACTACATGCAAATGTCATAAGCGAAAAAGCGTTTCATAACACATACTTCGCCGAACTCTTTCACAATGGGAATATCGCGGTGGACGATTGAGGCAGATTCATTCCTTCCACTGAATTACCCACAAAATATACTGTCACCTCATAACCTTAGCTGTATTGGCGCTTAAAATACTCACGCATCTAAATGGACATTGGAGATTAGGACTAACGTTGCCATATCTGATGAATTCTCTATCCTGTTGTTTCACGCTGATCAGAATATGAGGAAAACCAGAATGTGGCCATGGACTTATCCTGAGCAGTGTAAACACTGTAGGTGTAATGATGCCAGCAGTAATTTTATTGTGCCCACTTATAAATTGGAGCAGCATAACACAGCCGAGTACAACCCCGTCATTCACTTGAACGTGGTTCAAGAGTGCGTGACGGATAAGATTCGGCACTGCATGGAGAATAATATTGTATTCATTTTCAAAATGATTAACTCTAAACTCCCTTGATATATTCGTGTTGTTGAAACTTATTGCTCACTGCATTATACCCATCTATGACTCTGCGCGGGTAGCACAGTGGTATCGTCACCGTCCTCCCCACACCAGGTGGAAAAGACCAAGGTTCGAATTCCGTAGATGATGCGAGGAACTTTAATGGACTTTTTTCACTCCGTGGCTGAGTTAGTCGGTCTCAGGTTGGGAGAGCAAGGTTTGTTTCACAGAAACTGTGGTTTTTTCTTCAAGCAAAACAGGCAAATCGACCAGAGAACCCCCGAAATTTACAGACAAAATAGATATACGGTATATGTTAGAAATAATGGGTGGCCCTAATATAATAATTTGATTTGATTGTATTTGATAAAGTGGCCATTCGGTGTATGGTAGAGTAGATGGAGAATTAAGATCTTTATTCTGAACTTCAAAATAGTAATGGGAATAATACAGTAATAGTAATGGACATCTGTAACAACTACACTGCAGAGCCTACTTATCAGAAGTGCGCAAAAACCTGTACTCAAGCTTTGAAATTCTAGTACCATTGAGATATTCCTATGTTTGATATAGTCTTACTACATAAATCCCAGTTCACAACGGAGTAAAGTGGTCTTCAGCGATGAATCCCGCTTGTGGCTGGAGCCCCGACGCCTCATACACGTGAAGGCAAAAATCCCAGGGCCATTACTGAACGCCATTTTGCACACTCTGCTGGTGTTGTGGTGTGAGAGCTATTAGTTATGATAGTCAGTCGTCACTGGTGTTCATCAATGGCAATCTGACTTCTATCTGCTATGTCGCCAAAATTCTGGAACCCGTCCCTCTCCCCTTTCTTCGTGGCGCTCTTGACGCTATTTTTTTAGCAGAACAACCCCCGAATAGATGCCGCATGGGTAAGCTGTGGGCGTTTTTGTGTAAGTGTGTGTTGTTATCATACGGCACACCAAGGGATTCCCACATCTTCGCGTTGCTTTCATTGGGGGTGAACCAGTTCGCTGGGAAATGCCAGATATTTAAAAGTGTGTGGGAATTGTTCGTGTGGAGTGTCCTGTACCGTTGTCCATCTGGTCATTTAGCCGTTGGACCCCTACAGAGGCCTAACGTTGCCCCACTTATGCTCCGTGGAGGCAGACCAGAAACTCAGTAGCCTTAGATTCACTGTGGCAGGTCCTGCCGCTTGATTTCCTGGAATTATCACGTTAACTTTTTGATGTGTGGGGCTTTCCCTATGATGAAGATAGAGAGGGTAGGGAGACCGAAGATTGGGGGAAAGACAAATATAGGGCCAATAGAATAGATAGCCCCAGTTTTCAGTGGGACATGCTCATGCCCCACCAGAGTAGAAGTTTTTGGGCGTGTTTGTGGTGTGGGCTTACTGTCTTGGACAGCCAGATCCCCGAATACATCGAGCACATGTGGGACACGATTACACACAATGCACAGAGCCAACCGCAGCAAACACAGACCACAGTTGTTCTGCAGACCAGGCAAAAAGGGGGAAATATCACAGGAGGCCATTTGACCTGTCAGACTCAATGCCGAGACACTTAGATCTGCTTATTCGCAATCATGGTGGATTTACATCATCTTGATCTGTCCATTCTATGTATCATTTTGTGCAATTAAATGTGTTCACACACATATTAGTGTCTGTCTGCATCTTTAATTATTGCTACTTACGGTTCCTTAACTCCTTGAGTTAAGGAACCGTAATTAAAGTTTTATCGTTTTATCATTATTTTAAGTATCCTCTCTACAGTCCTGTTCTTTCAAGTTACCGCAATTTAAATGTCACACAGTGTACTTATAGGAACCGACACAAAAACCAATGCTGAAGATCCGTGTCCGTCCATTGGATATTTAAACGTAAAGTAACATGGAACAGTAATATTTCCTGATTGCGTTTTTTCTGATTTTGAACTCATGGAAACATTTTAGTTAGTACTTTGCCTCCTGGTACTACCGGATGAAAGAAAAACAAAATCCTTCTTCATGTAAAATTTACAGCTGCTCTAAATTGCATTTGTATATTTTTCTGGTAACTGAGCAACAGTTAATGATTTGAAGAGGTTCCTTTAAATACGAGATCCATTTATTCAGTTTTTTTTCTGCAGTTATAAAAATCAATAGTCGTCCTGCATTCTGACTAGACAGGACGTCAAATGAGATTTTTGTTTCAAACGTTTTAATGGAAATATGGTTTTAAAAATGTGTGAATACTATTAACATTATCAAAAATGATTTTTGATAATGTCAATAGTATTCACACGAGTGAAGTTCTATTTGAAGTTCTAAGAAAGTTTTAAAATTCCAAAAGTTGGCTATAGATTTTCTTAGCTTTATTCGATTCAGACGACATCATAGAGTGCCAAGCTCGTGCAAGGTACTAAGGTACTGCATCTATTATACTTTATTGGCTTTCATTGCGTTGCATAGAACTGTTCATTCCATGCCTCTTTCGGTGGTCCCTCGGGTGCAGTAATTAAGGGTTTTTTTGCGCTCATAGATAGACATGATAATCATCAGAGCTTCATTGATGTTGGATCGATTCTAATGGCTGTTACGAGCATTTGAAACAGAAATTACTAGAGACAGGGTAAGTACAGGATGTGAGGTAACCGTTTCGATTAATGGTGAGAGCGTACCCTGTTGAATCCACGGAGGGTGGTTTGTGAGATTGATGACATGCCTTTGTGTGGATGCTTGTGGGCTGACCTGACGAAAAACATTGCTCTTTAGAAACGAGGCCTATCAGTTGTTAGTCTGATGATGATTAGTGATGGTTCTTGGTTACACACCTACGGGCTACTGACGAATGAATGGCTCTGCTCCTACTTTGTTTAGTGTACAACATGAGTTGCGCTTTATTATAAGAAATGAGTGGACGCTGTTTTGTTACACTTTAGATAGAAGATCAGAAGTTGTCTGGGGGATATCTTGTCCAGTGGTATGCAACCTACATGAACTGATGAGCCAATTACGAAATTGATCTCAATGTTGAAGTAGGGGTAGCATTTAGGGATCAGACCTAAGTTTGAATTTGTGATCCATCGCCCTTGAAGCACTCCTGTCGTCTCTAGGTGGCTGTGTTCGTGCCGGAGAAACTGGGAGTCCTGTGGAGGATTAGACCACCACCTCTTCGGATGGCGATTGCAGGAATAGTGAATCGTTGCTTTGCTTCTTGAAGATGATTGCGCGGACTGGTCTGCTTCTGAGCTGCATATTATCTGCGCGGTAGCACAGTGGTACTTTGTGGAGGAACACAGTGGAGGAACTTTAGTGGGCTTTTTCACTCCGTGGCTGAGTTAGTCGGTCTCAGGCGTAGATAGCAAGGTTCCCCCCTCCCCAAGAAATTGGGTTTTTTTTTCGTCCAGCACACAGACAAATCGACCACAGAACACACGCGATTTACAGACAAATAAATATATATACAGGTACATGTAATCATTTACGGGGGACCCTAATATATTCCTTTGTAGTTAATTAAAGGATGCTACGTTCCCCCCAATTTGTTCCATTACTGCATGGACATGCATATGGATTACATTCCATGGGTGCATCAGTTGCATGTGTTGTTGTGAAACCAAAGTTCTCGACTTATCATGATTGTGATTTTATGTAGTGAATGCGAAGTTGACTTTCTGTGGCGAGGTGAAGCAGTTAAATATTTCCTCGTGTGAAAGACTTATCCTTTAATCACAGCAGACTTAAGGCGCAATTCCACTGAGGCAACATTGAACGACAAGAGGCATCTACATGTTTCCTAGTGTTGCCTGTTTCTAGGTGTGCGACTATGTGCTGTGCCACAATGTCGCATGCGGAATTTGACTCCACGTGTCGCATGCGCTATGTCGTCTATGCTTTGAAGCATGCGTCTCAACGATTCCATGGAGGCAACTTCAGTTTGGTGCATCATGTCTTTACAAACAGTCGCGGCGGCTGCATATTTGGTAATAGCTTTGAATCGTAGAAAAAAAAAAGAAGAAAGCCACGGTGGTGGAGAAGAGAATTATATGTTGGTGGTGAAGAAGCTCAGAATGATTTTTACAATAAATTGGTTGCTGACGATGAAGCATTATTTCGAAATTTCACACGAATGAGCAAAGATTTTTAGCACTTGCTTGAGAAAGTCTCACCTATTATATAAAAAAAATATGATACCAACTTTCTTGAGGCAATACGACCTCGTGTGAAAATTTTAGTAACATTGAGATATTTGGGTAGGGGTGATAGCTATCCATCCCTTATGTATCTGTTTCGGATATCTGAGCCAAGCATTTCTCGAATTATTCCAGAGGTATGCAGAGCTTTGATCGACGTTCTACATGATTTTGTCGAGGTACGTAAAAATATTATTATGCTAAATATTTTATTTATTACAAACATACATATATTATTACAAGATTTCAAGTCAATTCGGCAGAGTCTTCTTAGTTAGGAATTCAGAAAGTACTGGAAAAGTTAAAAGGTTTTCTGAGCTGTTGGATGGCTCAGAAAACGTCGTTGCAGATGCTCCAGAGGATAGAACAGTGCAACCACTACTTTCATAGTTGTTATGAAGGGGTGTACGAGTTCGAGTAGGCACATTTTCAACATCATATTTGCCCATAGCTGCTTCAAATGTATTATTTATTATGTGCTTAACCATTGTTCGTACTCTAGAGCTTAAATTCCGCAGCTTATTAGTCACATGGTCTCCATATATTGAGCAATCATCTCTTTGACACGCATTTTTGAAATACTATTTGCTTCCTCTTCACGATCCGAAGGAGATAAACGCTCCCGTGTCTTTTTAGGGGCAATGTATTTTCCACTTTCCTCTTCACAGCTATTTCTTTCGCGTTTATTGGACATCTCATGCTGATTTCGAGGCTCATTGACTTCTGCTTGAGTATCTTGAGTGTGTCGACTGCCTTCTTGTTCTTCTTCTTCTTCCTGCAATTACAAAAATGCAATTACTAGATAACTAAATTTGTTTTGAATTTTTCCAGATGCCGTGCACTGAAGATGGGTGGAGAAAGATAGCAAAAGATTTTGAAGTTTCCTGGTGTGTTGGAGCTTGTGATGGAAAACACGTAGTCATGCAAAACCCAAAAAACAGTGGCAGTATGTTTTTCAACTACAAAGGGACTTTCAGCATTGTTTTGATGGCCATTGCTGACGCAAACTATAATTTCATATACGCTAATATTGGCTGTCAAGGCAGGATTTCTGACGGTGTTTTTCGAGAAACGTCATTTTATAAGAAATTGGCCAAAGGAAACCTACAATTACCTCAACCACAACCAGTTCCTGGTAGCAATAAGTTATCGCCTTATGTAATATTGACGGATGATGCGTTCCCTCTGCAGGAACACATCACGAAACCCTTTACCGGCTACCACGACAAAGGCTCTTGTCAGAGACAATACAATTATAGACATTATCGCGCTCGCAGAGTTGTGGAAAATACTTTTGGGTTGCTATCATCTGTGTTTCGTGTATTTAGAAAACCACTAATGATTAATGTGAAAAACTCTGAAATCATCACAACAACATGCATTTATCTTCAGGACTTTTTGAGAAGGAGTAAAACATCGCGATCACTGTATTCTCCTCAAGGAACTTTTGACCATGAAACACGAGATGGAAATATTATTCCTGGATCATGGAGGGCAGTTATCCAAGGCGATACTGGTCTGCAGGATTTGCAACATACAGCACGGAGGGCAACTTTTGAAGCTAAAGAAGTGAGAAACGAATTTATAGGATATTTTCAATCAGATGAAGGATGTGTGCCTTGGCAGGACCTTCACGCCTAACGTTTATATGTACTATTCAAATATATAATTATTCAAATTAAGGTAATTAAGTTTTAAATTTAAAAAAACTCACCTCAAAGTCCTCCTCATCACTGACAGCAGTTAACAATGTTGATTTAGGCACATGGACGTCCAATAAAAAATTCAAAAGCTCAAATGCAAACCATTTCCCTTTTTTGCTAGGAGATGAACCACTCTTCTTTGATTGTAGTTTTTTTCGCTCACGATGCTGAACGCAAATCCTTGATTTTCTTTTTCACATCAGTCACACTACAATCGTATTTACTCGCTAACTGCTTCAGCTTATCATTTTTTACTCTGTTGTCTTTATAATCACTAATTTTATTATTCCATAACTCCGGTGAATTATGATAATCTTCAATAAACAAGGTCGTTTTTTTCAATATTCCACTCCATGTCGCATGATACAAGCCGCACCGATCCGCCGACTGTTGGATAACGACGACATTGTGCGACACGTCGAAACTAGTCGAGAGGTGACGCATGCGCCCCGGCAACAACAATCAACATGTAGCATGCATCAATGTCGCATGCTACATGTTGCCTCAGTGGAATTCCACCTTTATGATCAGCTTTAGTGAGAAATATCTGTTTCATTGATATACGAATTAAAGAACTGATGTACCCGGAAAATTGGGGATATCATATTTTTGTTTGTATTAGTATTTATATTATATCTGTGCTGGTACCGTTACTCTTTTTTGTTAATGACGAAAGCATCAGAAAAATGAAGAGAACTGCAATTTATTTTACAGGCAGTGCATTAAAAAATAATGAATGGCTATTGCTGGGCAACAAGAAATAAACAAATGTGCATCAACGAAGCGCTCTCTTATGTTGACATAGATCCCTAAGATGCAGCGCATTCTGATCGAATTCCAATACGCTCCAGTAGAAGAGTCAAATGCTTTCGGAGTACACAAGTGGAGTTTTCCTAATTCTGTTATTATCCATAGAAATTCTGTGTGCACAGTCAACACATTCAGGTAAGGTAGAATTTATGCTATAAGAACTGCAATGATAGGCGGTTACTGAAAACGCCAGAGAGACTCATTTAGAGCTAAAAGAAAAGGGGGGGGAAGGGTCTCTGGCAGTCCTACTTGCGGGCTTATAACACTGCTTGGCTGTATCTTTAGTTTCGTAGGAAATAATTGCAAAAATATGTAAATCAAAGAGTTTGCGTGATGTGTAACGTGACCCAATGAATGCTTTGAGAGCTCCCTCAGAGAAAAACTAAGTTCACTGGCATGATTGATCACAATCTCACGTACTTTAAAAGAGACATGGTTGCTGGTACGTGTTCACAGTCGCTAAGCAGAGAAGACTGCACTTTCCGAGTGTTCAAAGAATAATATTAGTTGGGTTTTTCACGAATGGAAAAACATCCTGGAACAGACGACATTATGGCTGATGAAACGAGTTGTTCGATTTACAGAGTGGATTATCATCGCCAAAAGGCAACGTAACAAGAATTATTAGCGCGGTATGCGAGGAAACCAACAAGAATTGCGCAATAATGTAGGACATCTTTACGGAAGTCTATGGTCTTGGACGTAAACCGGAAACGCAAAGCTAGGAAGAGGAGGACTGGACAATTCATATAATCCGATGGTTCCTTACCTGTGGTTACCGAAGGAAGAATGCATACATTGGGGAAACGATGAGAGGCAGCAGGTCTATCCTGTTTTGTACCAGGATAGTATGGGTTAGTTTTTTTCTTGATATATCACTGATTCCCTGATGACACGAGAGTATACTGTGAATTTTGGAGTTTACGTGAATATCGTTGTGGACTGAATACACGAAGAATGCGGCATTTTACCAATGTGAACAGCCGTTATTTCAAGATGGGATGAAACCTTCCACAACTCCAAATATGCAAAAGAGTAAACTAGGAATATGAAAGGGACTTCACGCAATTGGTCCGATTGGTGATAGAATGGCGAGCCTCTTGCAGCCAACAGGAAAAACTGTAGCGCTGCGATCATTCTTCCTGGAATCAGAGTCCGTATGCGCACCTCAACCTAGAATTCTTCGCGTTTTTCGTGTTTTTTCGATCTCTCTCTCTCTCTCTCTCTCTCTCTCTCTCTCTTTTTCTCTATTACCATATTTTACGAGAAGGTTCTTTTTCTTTGTTTAAACTTTTCAAAGTGTGATGATCAAGCAACCAAGTCAGTTTTGATTAAAAGAAAAACTGTCATATTATGGCCACCCAAAGGTTGTCCTTATCTGCCCATGTGTATTATGAATCTAGGACACTGCACTGACATAGTACACTGCAAAAATTCAAAAGGAATGTTTATGCAATCTTCAGAATCAGTCACGTTGGGATAATTAATTACTAAGAAACTGCAATACTTACAACACAGTATGTACATTATTAATAAGAAATATGCGCTGTACCTTATTAATAAGAAATATGCGCTGTACCTCTTAGATAATCGACCATATCACCCCGTTCATCATTTGCACTAACAAGCCTTTTAATTCGTTCATCACAATCGCGATACTTCTTTTTTTTTTATCACTTCCACTTAAATATTGTTCAATGCGCATTTCGATAATAATAATTCTTATTCTTTGTTCTTTTTTAATGCCATCGATAAATTTCCAAATGTTGGGATGATAATCGGCGACTTGTTCCTCAAATCTTCTATGCCACTCTTCAACAGAATTATTCGTTCTTGGTAATCCTTCGAGAACAAGCTGGCGTACGTTTCACATTTCATGGGAATACTTTGATGGTCGACGAAGATGTCGTCTGGTTGGGCGTCCAATCCACGTATCCTCAAAATAATCAACAACTTCTCGCGATTCTGGAGGACAAACACCATTTTCACACAAATGTTAAAAAACGACCGTCACAATTGGAGTGAGCACAAATGCAATTGCTGCCAAAATTCGCATATTTAAAGCAACAGTTTCATAACGTTGTTTCAATCCATTATTCTAAATGGAACGAAAAATACATTGTGAAAAGTGGAAAAAACAACCCCGTTGCGAAGCGTCAGGAAAAACTCTTCTGGAAGCATTCATCGTCGCCGTCTCAAAATCTATAGTTATTGATTGGGGGGGACATAGCCGGTTCCAATACTTTCAGCCGCTGTAGTAGAGATACAAACGTTTCCTCAGACTTGTTAGGCAATAATGCGTAAACTAATGGAAGCGATATTTTGTCCTCGAATTCATTTATCGTATACAGCTGATAAAAAAGTAAGGGAACTGTTTTGAAAGTCCCATCGGCATACCAGTGTTCACTTCGCGCTAACAACTGCAAATTTCTTTTCGTACTGAAAATTAAAGTACGATTGTCGTCGGGTCCAGAATCAAATTGTAGAAACAATTCTCCATTGCACGATGTTTTATATTCTTCTGTAAAAACTATGTCTCTGCGATGGTTGGAAGAACTGGGCCATCAAAATTTCGATTTCTTATATTTCGGATCGTTCGTTTCATTGTATCTACACTTGGAAGTTTTGGGGCTGCTGCTTGGCTACAGATTCTCGAAACATTTGAAATAATACTACGAGGCGTATTATTTGTTGTTTCTGCATAAGTTCGAATGGTATCAAGAAGTTGCGCTGCCTCAACTCCTGCTGCGTCTCCACAATGATTGTGCTCCTTCCACGTTTTAACGATGGTGTTATCTACCGTAGTAACTCAAGCGGCACGTTTGGTTTTTTGGTAAATTTGACACTTCCAATGAATTTTGTTTCATTTTGCCCGTCTGTATGAAACAAATGCCCACTGAAGCACAATTTCGGTTTTCCTTTTTCTGATTTCAAAAATTCCACCGACACGATGCGTTCACAAACTCAAAAGGATGAAAAATAAACTCAAAATAAGAAAATGTTGCGATTGTAAGAGATTATAAACATATAAGTACCTCCCTAATCGGCACGCCCTATCCCCACTCCTCTAAAACATGCTGGACCCGAGGACAATCGTACGTTAATTTTCAGTACGAAAAGAAATTTGCAGTTGTTAGCGCGAAGTGAACACTGGTATGCCGATGGGACTTTCAAAACTGTTCCCTTACTTTTTTATCAGCTGTATACGATACATGGATTCGAGGACAAAATATCGCTTCCATTAGTTTACGCATTATTGCCTAACAAGTCTGAGGAAACGTTTGTATCTCTACTACAGCGGCTTAAAGTATTGGAACCGGCTATGTCCCCCCAATCAATAACTATAGATTTTGAGACGGCAATGATGGCCAAAAGAGTTTTTCCTGACGTTTCGCAACGGGGTTGTTTTTTCCACTTTTCACAATGTACTTTTGGTTCCATTCAGAATGATGGATTGAAACAACGTTATGAAACTAATTTTGCTTTAAATATGCGAATTTTGGCAGCAATTGCATTTGTGCCCACTCCAATTGTGACGGTCGTTTTTAAACATTTGTGTGAAAATGGTGTTTTTCCTCCAGAATCGCGAGAAGTTGTTGATTATTTTGAGGATATGTGGATTGGACGCCCAACCAGACGACATCTTCGTCGACCACCAAAGTATTCCCATGAAATGTGGAACGTAGGCCAGCTTGTTCTCGAAGGATTACCAAGAACGAATAATTCTGTTGAAGGGTGGCATAGAAGATTTGAGGAACAAGTCGCCGATTATCATCCCAACATTTGGAAATTTATCGATGGCATTAAAAAAGAACAAAGAATAAGAATTATTATTATCGAAATGCGCATTGAACAATATTTAAGTGGAAGTGATCCGGGCAACAAAAAAAAAGAAGTATCGCGATTGTGATGAACGAATTAAAAGGCTTGTTAGTGCATACGATGAACGGGGTGATGTTGTCGATTGTCTAAGAGGTATAGCGCATAATATTTCTTATTAATTAATAATTTACATATTATGTTGTAAATATTACAGTTTCTTAGTAATTAATTATCCCAACGTGACTGATTCCGAAGATTTCTTTATTTTCACTGTTAATTCCTTGCATCTTGCGTGCGCAAGAAGCAAGGAACTAACAGGGAAATTGGAAAATTTCCTGTTTCTAATGGTACTATTAGTAGGCGTATGGATCAGATCACATGTCACATAAAATTGACGATGTCTTGTCTGAAATATTAAAAATAAAATCTTTTCAAATAGAGTTAACAAACATACACCAAGCAAAGGAGGCCTGTTGCCATTGGTACATGGAGAAATTTTGCTGTTGTAAAGAACTGCCAGAAACTACCAAAGGTCAAGATATTTTCAAGATCTTGTCATCTACTTTGGGATCATCCGGTTTGCCCATGGAGCCGGTATGTTGGAATTTGCAGTGATGGTACTCCCTCAATGATCGTCTCAATAAAAGCCTTTTTTTGCATTCTTCAAAAAACAAATCTTTGGTGTAGCTGTGAATATAAATTTTATAAGCAGCACCTTCTTAAGTCACACATATTTGCAAAGCTGTGTGAAAATAAATAGAAAGACTAAATGATTCTTCTTGCACACACAGAGGTTTGATGGCTCTCAAGAAGGAAATATTTAACAAAGATATTTGAGTTGCGAAAAGAATTACTGTTTTTCTTAAAAGATCGTAATTATCGATTCGAACTCAGGTCTTTCCCATCCCCGGTGTAGGAGAGTAGGGTATTTTATATTAACTGTGCTATCCAGGAGGGCGTCATTCATATGCTTGACGCAATATTTGCATGTTTCAAAATTAGCATTGCAACAGATAGTTTTTAATGAAATATTATCAACAGGATGTTCTGTTAAAGTAAAAAATTTACACATTATTCATTCTGATGCAAATGTCATTTTAGAATTTATATGTATTTATAAATCAAAGTGAAGTTCTCTTTCATAGGCTGGAAGCATATTGCAGTGGAAAAGCTGATGGACAACTTACGTCTTCGGAATTCGATGTACAGAGATTACATCTTCCACACATATTCAACGAAATCAGGTAAATTTTTGATATACCCAAATCGGAATATAATGAGAAATTCTAACTGATGATTTTTAATGAATTAATCTAAGAGGGCGAATGAATTACCATGTCCAAAGTAAAGAATTTGTAGAGTAATCATAATTAAACTCGGATCAATAGAAATCCGACGATTATTACTTCTTTTCGTTTGTGTCCGTTAATAATTCAATAAATGGATTTTCATATATCGCTCTGTTAGAAGATTTATCAATCTTACCCAAATTTTATTAAAAGCTGATCGATAGAAATCTGATAATTATTATTTCATATTTTTTTGTACATATCACAAGGACTATCCATGTGGACATAGTGGATATTTGTCGGGTAGTGTCATTGGTTTTCTACGATGTATCGTATATTGTAGCTGAATCAATACATACTGCATTGCTTCAGCAATTCGCTTTTACCAATTCTTTATACCACTCTTGTGTTATACAGAAATGCTTCCTGCATTGACGTTTTCATGTTAATTGCAAAAATGGCTCACTTTTTTGATTTCTTGTGAACTGTTCTCATATAAATCGTCTATGTGAGGGTAGTTGAAATGTTTATAAATCGAATAGCGGGGGGGGGGGAGATTGATAAATCAATCATAAATTGATTTATTAAATTATAATGAGTATAAATTGCACTGTTTTATGCAGATTCCTTGAGGTCCCATGAAGCAAATATTGCGAGAAGCCTTCACGAAAGAGGAATTTCTCAAAGATTGTTCCAGGACAAGAAAGGGATTCAGCACATCAACAATTTGAATGATCCGTTTGCATCTTACCCAACTACGCAGAATGAGCAGAAGTACATCGTTCTTTACAGCAGCAATACTGTTAAACATGCTATAAAAAATCTTCAGAAGGTATTTATCTCTCTCTCTCTGTATCTTTCCCGTTGCACGGTCTGCGCGGCAGCACATTGGTTATAATCACAGTCCTCTACACATCGGATGGAAAATACTCGAGTTTGAATCCCATCAAGGATGCGAGGAATTATTATGGCTTTTTTTTTCATTTCTGACTGAGATATTTGATTTTAGAAGTGGATAGCAAAGTACCGCCCAACTCCGGAAACTCGGGGTTTTCGTCCAATAAAACAGACAAGTCGACCATCGACCCACACAATTTATGGACATATTACAAATGGGAAGCTGAGGTGGTTAGTTTATTCTGTCTGTTAATCGCGTGTATTCTGTAGTTGATTTGCCTGATTGCTGAACAGTTTACAGGAGAAACACAAACTTTACCTGAAACCGGCTAACTCAGCTACTTTATGAATAAAAAACCTACGAAGGTTCATTAACAGGATTCGAACTTAGGTCTTCTTCACCCAATGTATGGAAGATAGTGATTATATCCACTGCGCCACCCACGAAAGTATCTGAAATCCGGTTGGTATTCTTTCTATAAATCACATAACAGTTGGCAGTACGACTTGCGATGAAAGATATAGTGAACACAATGGAAAAAGACAAGGGGAAATCTATATCCTCTCATAAATGATTTTTTATTTATTTATTAAGTGTGTGGTTCCGGTCCACTTGGACAAACCCAAGAGAACGAACATAAGATGTTTAGATATGATACCTTCCAAAGCAGGTTGGAAGTTTAAACAGATAGCGAAAGGAAATGGAAAAGTTACCCTTAATCAACTCACTCAAATCCTTTGGTTTATCCAACTTTGCTTGTAGAGATATGGAGATCGTAATCTCACTGTATAAGGTGATTTTCAGACGGCAATTGGAATACTAGTTCCAAAGATGGAGGGCGCACCTAAAAAGATACATCGAGATTCTTCAAAGGATCCATAGTCTTGTGCGATCATCAAAAGGGTGTCCATATGAGGAAATATTTCGAATATGTGCCCTACAGAGCTTGGTAGAGGGGGACCTGATTGAGATCTGTAAGGCTCTGGGAGAGGATAATAACTGAATGTTGGAGAAACTTTTAATGTTATAAATAATTCCAGAACTAGTGAAAAGCGTGAGATTCTAGTGAATTTTATTATGCTAAATATAATAAAAACGCTAATAATTTCCGTTATATATTATTAGAATGATATCAGAATTTCTTGTGTAATAGAAATGCTTGTTTTCTGGGCAAAAACTGTTCCCAGTTTATGAGACAATAGTACTTACTATGCTGTAAAATTATTCTGGTATTATATTACACAGCTACGTTTTAGCTTGAATTGTTCTCGTAATAAACTTTTGGTTTACAGACTAATTAAAAGCACTTCTAATATTAGTTAAATCCGTACCGAATTACATAAAGGAAACCGGATTCTTCTTTAAGTTTGTCAGTCGTAGACATAATTCAGCCCTCGCGAGCCAATTGATTCCACTGAGTTGAAGTTCTAATCGACTGAAGATTCTACTCAATGTAGCTATGCGACAGTGTATACACCTATTTAATTTTCAACTCTTTCAGGTACACATGAGAGCAAAGTTTACAAACAAATGGTTTGTGTTTGTAGAGCAACCAGCGAACGCCTCGTATGTGGCCGAATTATTCCCTTCCTTGACTGGCATTTACGATTTGGTTTTGATTAGCCCATCTTCGAATAAATTTGACAACACTCAAAATGTAAGTATAAGTCTCTTTTTTAAGTACAGTAATTATTTACAACTACCACGGAACATTAGAGCGTTTATTTTGGCTTTAAAAAAGCAGTTTCAAATGAGTTTCATATTCATACAATGAGGGATCACTGAATTATGACCACCTACCCACCAGTTCAGCCATTTGGGAAATCGAGGCACCAGCTCGTCGAGCACCCACAATCTGTCATTTATCAAAGTCCGATAAATCCTTCCTTTTACCCATCATGCTCGGAATTTTACTACCTACTGAACCGCTGACACCTTATATATGCTACGTAGGTCGACTAACTGCGCACCCTCGTACGTCACGTGGTCAACGGGTCGCATTTACTTTTCATAGGGGTGGTCATAATTCAGTGATCACTCAGTGTACGTCATGCATTAATAAAGACTTTTTTTATCATTTCCCACTACTAATACTGTATGTACTTCATTAATGTAAAGTGTGAAGTATAATTGACACAACATACTTTACACTTTACATTAATGAAGACAACATCAGTATTCGTAGTGGGAAATGATATCAAAAAGGTAGCTTATAAAGCATCAGCCAAAAACAAACAAAAAAATAAAAAACCTGCACACTTCACCCATCCATACCCTCCAAACTGTTGTCTACTTCTTCGAATTTATTCAAATCACCAACATCCACAAGAACAGATGGCAGTTTATTCAAACAATCAACCACCTGCTTTCTGAAGGCAAACTTCCTCACATCTTTTCTGCAACGATCCTTCCTCAGACTGAATTTATGCCCTTTCATGTGTGTGTGCGTGTGTAGTCCGAGAAAAAGGGAGAATGCCACCAATATTCAACTTGCTCAATCCATTCAAGGAAATAAACATCTTAATCAGATCTCCCAGCAGGTGCATATTCTCCAGATCGCTGCAATTTGCAGAACTGAAGCTTTTCTTAGTAAGAGCACCCTTTCGTTTTCTTACCAGTCTGGTTGCTCTTCTCTGCACTCGTTCCAACAGATCTACAACCTTTGTAAAGTGAAGCCTCCAAATCTGCATATAGTACTTAGGATGCAGACGAACCATGACCTTGTAAAAAAGGATGATCACATCCTTATCCCTCCTAGCAAAGTTTCTATGTGCTATTTACAAAACTCCATGAGCGGTCCTGGCATTCTGTCTGCACTGCTCAGAGAACTTTATATCTGCCTACACAATTAACCCCAGGGCTTTTTCATATCTGCTACCCTGAGTGCAGTACGACACAGGTGGTATGCTAATCTGGGACTACTGCTACCTATATGCAGTAACCTTCATTTGAAAATGTTACACTTCAACTACCATTTTCCAGCCCATCGTCGTTAGTTTTCTAGATTTCTTGCAGTAGCTCATCCTTTTTACAGTTACTAACCACCCTGCCAACCTTTGTATCGTCTGCCAACTTCGACATTAATCGTAAGCAAGCGCGGTAGAACAGTGGTTAAAATCACCGTCCTCTCCACTTCGGATGGGAAAGGCCCAGGTTCGAATCCCGTAAATGACGCGAGGAACTTTTCACTGCGTGGCTGAGATAGTCGGTCTCAGGCGCAGACAGCAAGTTTTTCTCCGAAAACTGGATTTTCGTCCAGCTAAACAGAGAATACCAGCAATTTAGGAGCATGGGCAGATGAGACAACTGTCCTGCTGACCTGAAAATAAGATATATATTTTTTAAGTTCAGACATTAAGCGTTATATACCTTCATCAATATCATTAATAAATATGAAAACAACAATGGGCCCAGCACTGAACCCTTGGGGGACTCCACTAATGATATTAGTCCAAGAAGAGATGTGCCATTGATAACCACTCTTTCTCTTCATCCATTCAACCATCCCTTTATCCATACTATTAAATTGCCCTTAAAATACCATACTGTCCAGTTTGTACAAAAGTGTTTTATATGCAACAGTTTGCCTTTCTAAAATCCAAGTATATACTATCAAAATTTTGTTTTGCATGCAGTTCCTTTCTAACTGCATCACAGTATCTAATCAGACTGGTCATACAAGCCCAACCCTTAACAAATCCATGTTAAGACTGCAGCATAATTGCATTCCTGACTAGATGGTCCTGCATAATAAAATACTGTTTTGAACTCTGTTCATATGAAATGGTGTAAGTGAATATGGCATGGCTTCATTATTAATCCACGTAACTAATGGCATTATATGATGCCACAGACACCATAACAAAACCAACTGCAAGAACTGCTGTTAAAGGAAGACCTACAACTAGGTGGAAGGATGGGATCAGTGAACTTTTGTGCGTGGCATTTTGCGATTCCGCTCGTATAGCACATGATCGATGCAATTGGAGGAATTTGTTGGTGGCCACAAAAGCTCCACAGGGAACTATGTGACTGGAAGAAGAAGAACTTATGGAACACATTAAAAATAAATTTAAAACCCCCAAATATAAATCTACCACTGATAAATTTATCAATGGTTTCGAAATTATTCTCATAAAGAGACATGGAACCATTTGAGATTCTTGTCCTCATTATAGCGAAAGTGATGCTCTATTTCACACTTAACTAGGCACATTTTTTCGTTTGTGTATATTACATTTAATAATACACCGAGTGGATAGAAATCATGGGATGCCTAGCTAGTAACGGGTAGACTCACCTTTCGCCCAGAGAAGGGCAGTCACACGGCGAGGTATTGAGTCCACTAGTTCACGAAATCGTTCCACGTGCATTTCCGTCCAGGTGTGCTGTACTGCTATCATAATTCCGTCGGATTCCTGGATGGAAGATCCAAAGCTCGAACGGACCTTTCCACAGCATTCCAAGTATGCTTCACAGGGTTCATGACTGTGAACGGAGAAACCATTCCATGGTGGTAAAATCTGGGGAATGCTCTTCGAACCGTGTTCTAGTCACCATTGCTCTGAAGGGAGGCGCATTGTCCTGCTGGAAGAGTACATTTCCCTGTTGGTGCACGATGACCATGAAAGGATGAAGATGGTCTGCAAGGATGGACACGTAACCTGGACCATTCAGAGATGCGTCTAGACCTACCAGAGGTCCCAACGTGCGCCAGTTGAATACGCCCCAGACTATTATGACTGGCACCTGCCTGAACAGTTTCTTGTTGACATGACGGGTTCATAGCTTCATGCGGTTTCCACTATCCTATCCGCACGAAATAACTGGAAACAGGACTTATTGGACTAGGCGACCCGTCTCCAATTATCCAAGTTCCAGTGCCGATGTTCTTTCGCCCAGTTGGAGCGTTGAGTCGTGTGTAGTGGTGTTAGCAATGGGACTCTGGTGGGTCGGCGGCTCCCGTAATCTATTGCGGCTAATGATCGCCTGATGGTCATGAGGTTTCTGGAACTTCCCTCGTTGAAGTCTGCTGTGATTTGTGCAGTGGCACAAATTGGCAGCCACGTTCATCCACAAACTTTATCTACCCCCAGCGCTGCCAACGATGAGATTTTCTTTCGGAAATCGCCTATTCCCGATACGCTCTTGATACTGTCGAACGGGTATAGGGCAATTTCTGTACCACCTCCGCGACAGAGTGACACATGCGTCAGGCACCCACTATCATCTCTCTTTCAAATTTGGTTAACTCACGATGTTTATCCATACTGACATCGAATTACTCTACGTGAATGTCGTGCACCTATACAGTATACCTGTCAAGCGGTGGGCGTGTCCACTAGCGAGAGGGGTGACAGCGTCGCGTTGTCTTGGAACCAGGCATCCCATGAATGCTTTCCTTTCAGTGCAGTAATAATAAGAGAAGGCGATTAGTGCACTAGTTTCGACGCCGAACTACCAATAGCACTGATCCGGGTTCGAATCCTGGAAAAAAAATTCACGGAGGAGGAGGAGAAAACCACGAAAGTCGTTTCATCGAACATACATCCCTGAGGTGGAGAGTGGCGCCGACTGGTGCCGCCTCTTCCATAACTACCACCACCACTGAATGCCAAGAGGTGTACAGGTACACCTCATTATCTGGATAAAGGTTAGAACACGAAACATACTGAATCGAATCGAGTGTGGTGCAAGATAAAGTCATCGGTGTCGACTTGAAAAGTCGGAGACAGTCTCCGCGGATGACAATGGAGTGAGTGCTGCTGTCTCATGTATGGCTACTATAATTGAAGAGCAAGCCCATCCAGCCCAATCCCATGGAAGTGCTTCCTGCACAACAGAGCTAGTGAACACTTAGGAGGGAAGAAACCAATGCATGATGTGGAGCATCGAAATTAATACGTTCATCATGCAGCATAATTCAAAGTAACGAAACTAGAGACACGCATGATAAAGTGCAGCACGAAACTATACATCAAATGGTTGGAACGATTGCCGAATGTTCAAATCACCGAACAGCGAGTAACAAACCAGAGACGGACCAACTTCAAGAAGAACTATATAGCTCCTGAAAACTTGGAAAAAAATCCAGTAGGATATGAGCGACCAACTTCAAAGACCAACGAATACGGGCACAACGAACCAGAATTGGAGGAGGAGGAGGAACAAAAAGTATAAGAACTGCAATCTGGAGCATGGGGGTGGAAACAGACGAGATAAAGACATCCAGAAGAAGAGTGGAAGAAAACCTAGCAGAATTGGAGGGCATGGACCCCACAAAGACTCACACCATACCAAAGCAGAGACCAAACAGAATCCTGCGGGAATTCACAGACCACTTCAATAGGCAAATAATACCAGATTATTTCATAAACAACTAAGGAACATTACAGTATATGCTATCCGTACAGCCATTTACTGGGACGCTGTATAAAGTACCAGGATGAACGGAAGGGAAAGAAGAGACCAACCTAACATAAAACGCAAAGACAAGGGAACACGAGCCTGAGAAAAAAAGGCTACAGCAGCAGCAGAAGTAGATCAGATAAGAGTGAAGATAGGCCATATGATCCAACTGATCCAAATTACTTCTGCTATCAACAACGTAGCAGAATAAGGATCTGATCAGAAAAGGTTATCCCCAAAGAGAGACAAACATCCACAGCAAACACGAGAGCAATAATCAGAAAATTGAACAAAACCTTGACACCCTCAAGCAGAAACTCCAGGCATTTAGCAAGAGACTTCACTGTTACTGGAAGAGTGCTTGGACGAAAACAGACAAAAGGATTTTTGATGCAAACCAGAAAGGAAAATCGGACAAGAGGAGAAGGGAGGCAACGAAGTCCCCATCCAAAAAGTAGTCGAGGAGTTCTGGGGAAACCCGTGGAGCAGCGAAGTTAGCCATAACGGCTCTGCCCTTGCACAGATCTAAAAAAAAGGAAGAAATACAAGAACGTACAAGAGATGACAGAATGGGAGATTCTGGAAGAAGAAGTGCAACAGTCGATCAGGAAATCCCACAACTGGCGAATTTCTGGAATATAAAACATCCCCAACTACCGGTACAAAAATTTCAGGTGCATACCCAGGCAAATAGAGGAGCAGTTCACCAAGATAATAATATACTCTGACAATCCCAGAGCCTGTGACACTGAAGCAATCTTCTACCTGAAGCATAATGACAAAGACACCAAAACCCTGGCATAGTACAGGCTGATGACTTTTCTCCCAACAATGTACAACATCCTGAACAGCTGCATAACTAAGAAGAAATCAGACTATTTGGAGAGTCAGAACATCTGGCTGATATGATTATGAGATCGACTGGATAATGATGAACAAGAGCCGCAAACATCAGCCGAAGTCGACAACCGAGAATCTGACCATAGCCTGCAAAGAAGGAGGAAGGGGATCGACTGGCCTCATTGAACAAGAGAAGAAGGCGATTGAGAACCTTCGCGATTACTTGTAGGAAACCACAACGCTAATTTACCAAGATATAAGAGAGAGAAACAAACGGTACAATACTCGAACTCAATAAGGAAACCATCTTGACACAGATTAGATAGAAAGATGGGCGAAGAAGACACTCCATGGCAGAAACGACAATGACCTCCACCAAGACTATATAGATAAGATGGCTTTCAACGCCGGGCTTACAAACGGAAGGCTCTTTCCCAGGATTTATGTTCGCCCTCCAAGACCAGGTATTCAGCGCTAGCAACTAGAGGAAATACATCGCCAAGGATCCTGGAGTAAAAGATGCCACATATCAACGATATCACCTGGGCTCAGAAACAGTCCAGCACATCACAGCCAGATGCAGGGTGATCATCCAGACAGAGTACACTCACAGACACGACCAGGCTACCAAGATAATACATCAGAAGCTAGCGCAAAAATACTAGCTGATCGAAGAACGTTTACCGTATTACAAGTACGAATCTCAGGCCGTACTAGAGACCTCTACTCGCAAACTGTAACTGGGGCCATAAATGAAGACATAACCCTCACGACGATCAGAAAATGGCTGCCTAACTAATCGACATAGCGGCGCCCAGCACCAGCAACCTCCAGAAAACACACGACGAAAAGATCCGGAAGTACTCAGACCTAAGACAGGAAGTCAAAATTATGTGGCATATTGAACAAGTAGCCACAATTCTGATCACCGTCTCAACCACCGACATGGTGTCGAAGAGCCCCCATAAGAACCTAGCAACAGTTGGGCTCACTTACATACTAGAAAGCTGCATGCTGAATACCTGTAGGAGAATAAGAGACTCCTCTACCAATAGTAACAATAATAATAGTAAGCGGACACAACTAACCAGGCCATGCACTTGGTACCAGTATCCGTCACGGGGCGGACAAAATCTCAGAACCAGAACAGGTTTTTTTAATAATAATAATAATAATAATACCGTTTGAATGCCTTTACCATAAATACTGTCTTCTTCAAAATATTAAACCAAAATTGAAATTTTTGGTTTCAATACCTGATGTTTATTAACCAAATAATCGGCATAAGAGAGATAAATATGAGTAGATACCCGGTTGCGATTAGTATTAGTATCCCCTTCTATTAGTAACAATAATAGAAGTGGCTAAATGATACAAGAATTCAAGCTTATAAAACTTTCCATAAAAAATTATGACTCAATTTACCATTTCCTTTTAATAATTTGTCCAAACTTTCTTTAGATCTCTTCAAACTATAACCCACCTCCACAACACCAGCTGTGATGTAATTGCAGAAATGCTATGGTTTTAATCACTGCCATTCAAATATTCAAAGCTTTTGACATTTAAATCAATCCAAAAAGGACTTCGACACTTAAATCAATCCAAAAAAGACTTCGACACTTAAATCAATCAAAGACTGACACTTCAATCATTTTTTCGCCGGTGATGTCTAATTTCCAGACGTCGTAGTTTAAGAACTCAAGTAGTTCATTGGAGGCAATATCAAAAGCTTTACTTCAACCTTGGTAAAAAGTGTAAAGTGTATTCGTGTCTAGCGGCACCAGGGGTTTCCCCCATCTCCGCGTTGCTTTCATTGTGGGAGTAATAGTTCACTGCAAAGGCCAGAGATTTAAAAGTGTATGGAATTTGTAAGTGTAGTGTTGTGTATCGTTGCTCTTCTGTCCATTTAGTCTCTAGGCCTCTCCTGGAGCCCAACGTTGCCCACACTTAGCCTCGTGGAGCCAGAACACATACCCAGTAGTTGATATTTTACTCTGGCAGGCCCTGCCAGCTAGTTTCTTGGACTTTCAGTGGCTATGGCCTAAAAATAAAAATTGTGGGGGAATAATCGCTGAAAAGGCTTAATGCGAAAGGGTTTTGGTGCGCAGTTTGTATTTGGACATATTTTAATTTTTGACATTGCGTGGAACGTGCGCTGGTGTATAGACAGAGTAGGGGGGGGAGACTGAAGACTGTGGGGAATAGTCAGAAATATGGGGACGATAGAGTAGATGTCCCCAAAACCCATGCCCCACCAGGAGTAGAGAAGCGAGGAGTGGCAGGGGAGGGAGGAAACAGGAAACCGTCTCTCGACCCTGCCAGGAGATTGGGAATTAAAGGCGAATAGAATTAGGGCATCCTATTCAGACCGCTATATGTTGTACCGCAGGTTGTTCCTGCATTTGTGTCTGGTCCGGATTTTTTGTCACTTGGTTTGTTTGTATGCACTCATCTTCGTTGGGTAGTTCCTGTGGCTGTTTCTAAACAGGTTCTTTGTCACTTTGCTATTTTCTTTGATCTTTGTTGGGTCCTGTTGGGTCCTTTGATTCGTGTGTAGCCTCACTTCAGTCAGGAATGTCTTTTTCCACGCTCATTTTGATTTCCTCTTGCTCTTTGCAGTCTTGTGGGGTGGTCGATTTTCTTCGAGTATGCAATTTATTTTTATTCATTGTGGATGGCAATTTCCGTTCTTCTTCGGTCGAAGACTTCTCTTGCAAACCGGCTGAAAGCCGTAGTCGTTTTCTGTATCCAAGAGATGGTGTTCTTGGTTTTATGGTATGTACTGTATATTAGTTATTAGCACGCATCTGTGTTCCTCATAGCACTCACAGTCGTGCATAATATGATGCCATGTTTCAGGCTCACCGTAGGTGCAAGTTAGCTCCTCTGTTATACCCAGCGTGTTCAATTTTACCTTGAATGGGCCATGACACGTTAGTAAGTAGGTTGCATTTAATCCCGGGGTAAACCACGGGCGGGGTCTTTTGGATACGTCTTGGCAACCAGTGGTATGAATCTCTTCGTCACTTCACCTTTGTTTGACGCTGTCCATCTGTCCTGCTACAGCTGTAACAGGTGAGCCACGATTCTATGCTTTTTTGCTTTGCGGTTGTTGTTTGATTCTAGGGTAAGTCCATAGATTGTAGTGGGTGTTCCCTTAGACAGGTGATATATCAGCCCGCAGCGAGTCACCTCCAGGTCCCGTGAGAGGACTCCTGTCAGGACCTGGAGGGCGTGCGTGCTCACTGTTCTGCATGCACGAGAGATGATGAACATAATACTATGCTGGATTGTGTCCAGGTGTCTTTTATTTACTACTATTCCTGCTTTTTTTGTACCATATTGGGGATCCGTGGGTAATGGCTGGGATGAAATTTGCTTTGTAGTACAGGGACATGGTTTTTCTGTTTAATCGCCAGTCCCTGCGTGAGACTCTTGCTATTAATGCTGCATAATTCCTTAGTTTTTCTTTCAGGTGGATGATGTGAGGGGTGAAGGATAAATTATTACCGATTTTAATTCCTAAGTATCGTATTTATTTTGCAAGTTTGATGGTTGCTCCTGCTATCTTTATTTGTGGTGATCTGTGGATGTCGAGCACCCCTTTCAGTAGAACAGAGTTCCTCTTCGTGAGTGAAATCTTCAACATGTGTAGCTTTGCTCAATCCTGTAACACCTGTATTGCCTGGTCTGCATGCGTCTCCAAGCCCGATCTGGAGTCCGCTTCCACTATCAGGACCAAATCATCAGCAAAGGCCTGGCAGTTCACGTCGCCCAATTTCTGAATCAGGAAGTCGTCAAAGACAATGTTCCACAGGAGCGGCCCCAGGACCGAGCCCTGGAAGCTGCCCCAGTGGACTCATCGAGCCACTTTTCGAGAAGGTTGTTACCATTTCAATTCTTCGGTCAGTTAAGTAACCCTTTATACACTTGTAGAGGTTTGTTGGGAGTGCTGCCTCCCGGAGACGGCCTAAGAACTTCGGCCACCATAGGGTGTCGAACGCCCGGCCAAGTCCACTGCGATGACTAGAAAGTACTTCCCGTCGCATTGGGTTGCGTTGAATATAAGGTTTTGGACTGCTTCTATGGTTGATAACCCGGGTTTGAATCCATATTGTTTTGGTGATTCCAGGTTTGCGGCTTTGTAGTGGCTCATAATTCTTTTATGCAGCAGCCTTTCGTATAGTTTACTCATGGTAGTCAGTAAAGCTATCGGCGCATGCGGCTTGAACCTCAACCTTGGTATAAACTAATCGTAACAAACTATTCTTTTTAGGCCACCCGAATAATTAAATTCATCTGCCGTGCTGTGTGTCTTATGTCTGTTAATTGCATGTGTTCTATGGTCGATTTGACTGTTTGCTGGACGAAAAACCCCAGTTTCTGCAGGGAAAAACCTTGCTATGTACGCCTGAGACCGACTAACTCAACCACGGAATGAAAACAGCCCATTAAAGTTCCTCGCGTAATCGACGGGATTCGAACCCGGGCCTTTTCCACCTGATGTGGGGAGGACGATGACGATACCACTGTGTTGCTCGCCCAGACAACCGTGGTATACGATGGCAAAATTACTTTTTAATCAGTTTCCTTTGTGAATAGCTTACAATATCTAATCAGATTGGTCAGACTTCAATAAAACCTTGCTGTGATTTATTTCAACATCTGTGACTGATTCCACCAATATTGTTTTTTTAATATGGCAATATAACAAAATAGTATACTTCAATGAACTCAGTTATATTGACTTTGAATTATAGGCGCCATAGAGATCCCGTTTATCCAGAACCCAGTCAATCTACCTCCAGATAATCGAGTGTCAATTGAGTTACCATTTTCTCTTGAAAATATACACTATAAATCTGAATTAAAATCATTATGTTTCTGCTCTGTTTCTAAATATTTCTGCTCAATAAATTTTTAAAATTCAGTCTTCGACATTTGCTGTTGCTCACTTTATTTTATACCTTCCAGAACTTGACAAAGTATGATGTATATCACTATAAGAAGCCATTCTTTGGACCGATATCTTCATCCACTATAGTTTCTAAAAAGAAGCACAATTTTCGATTGTCGTCTTCAAGCGATCGTCATAAGTGTAGAAATCTTCAAGGGGTCACGGTCAGAGCAGCAGCCAAAGAGGTAAGCCAGATGTTTTGCCTCAATCTGTGAAACCCATAATACTGACTTCTTTTGTTTTTGTTGTAATAGGGTTTTAGGAGCACCAGCGGCTAAGGAATAACCGGATGCATAACAATTGAACGAAAAAGCAAGTTACAGAATTTTAATCTCACTATTTTAATCTCACTATTATATATATAATGGCTCATTTTGTTTTGTATTTTCGTTGTAGTCTACATTCATTATCCTTGATAAAGATGCAAATGGAGACTGGCTTCTTTCAAGTGGAGAGAATAAGCTTTACATCAAGACACTCTCAGAAATAATGAACTTTAAGTAAGTCAGAGATTCAGACGGCAGATGATTACCTTTGAGTTAAAAATGCTTGGTGAAGTTTCAATGGCTATTTATAGGTTAATATTTGTTCGTTTGTACTGAAGAATGTGAGCTAATTCTGTTTTGTTATTTCGGTAGAGTGAAAGTGCAGCATACAAAGGATGGGGAATTTGGGAAGAAAACTAATTCCACTTTCACGGGACTTATTGGAATGGTCTTTGAGCAGGTAGGTCAATCCTAAAATGCTTACATACGATATAACTATGTTTTGTAGGATAACCGGATGCGTAACACCTTAGTATTAATAGTAGTGATGACAGGAGGTGTAAGAAAGCAAGCTTATCCAGCATAAACCAAAGAAAAAATAATAATAAATCAATAAATAATACTACCCAGCTGTATTGTAGCCCACCTTATCACAGTTTATGTAATCCTTCTT
The DNA here is from genome assembly GCF_048544385.1 of Mastigoproctus giganteus. Lineage (NCBI taxonomy): Eukaryota > Metazoa > Arthropoda > Arachnida > Uropygi > Thelyphonidae > Mastigoproctus > Mastigoproctus giganteus. Next base: position 24,805,497 of record NC_143580.1, read on the forward strand.
TGTCTGCGCGAGTTGCAGAGTGGTTATAATCACCATCACCGGATGGAAAACGACCAGGTTCGAATCTAGTGAATGATGTGATCAAGCTTTATTGGCTTTTTTCATCCCGTGGCTGAGTTAGTCCGTCTTAGGAGTGGATTTCAAGGGTTTTACGCCAAAAACTCTGGTTTTATGACAGATGTGCAGTCAATTTATGGACTTACATGCAGAGGCAGGTGTGATTTCTCTAGTGACCTTAATATAATAGGTTGTAATCTTCAATTTATTCAAACCTCCACAACACAAGAGGGAAGTTTGTTTCGACAATCAATTACTCTCTGCTGAAAGCAGAAGCTTTCAGCAGGGATTGATTATCTATCCTAACACCATACCTTTTTCAACTCAATGTAACCTTATGCGTGTGTGCCATTGTCCCAGAAAGGACGCCATTAGCGTGTAGTTTATTCAGTCCTATCAAATCCTTAAACACATCAGAAAGTCTCTCTGCAAGTGGTTACATTCCAAGCACTGCAATTTGCAGAACTGGAGTTTCTCGTAGTAGGAGAAACTCCCGTTTTGCTCTTCTCTGCACCCGTTCTAAGATATCCACACCTTCTTAAAATGAGCTTTCCAGAGCTGTATAGAGTACTAAAGATGTGACCTTGGTATTACCTTAAATAATGTCATAATCATCTTCTTGCAACTACTGGTAAAATTCCTATTTATCAGTAATAAAACACCCTGAACTGTTCTAGTAGATTGTGCACACTGCACAGAGAACTTCTTCAACCTGTATATTTACCACTAGTTCTTCTGTCTACACTATGTTGAGTGTGGTGCAATGCAAATGGTTGTATATTCTGGAATTAGTGCTTCGCATTTCTCAATGTTAAACTTTAATTGCCCAACTTCTCAGCCCATCTACTGCTGCCCATATGCAGTGCCTTGCATAACTTGCATTTATTAATGTTAAAATTCAATTGCCCAACTAGTCAGCCTATATACCTATTTTTTAATAGATCTTTTTGCAGTGGTATGCCTTTATTCCTGACGGTACCATGCTTAACTTGCTCTACATCATCTGCTTACTCTTACTTAGACAGTTTAATCTGCCTTCGTTAATATCGTTTACAAATACCGAAACACAGTAGGGGCCGAGCACTGTACCAGACGAACCCAACAAATAGCATTAATCAGTGTCCGTTAATAACACCTACCAATCAACCAAACCTATATATCTATAGCTGCACCACACTGGCGCGATCTGTACAGCAGTCCTCCAAATGGAACAGTGTCAAAAGCTTGGTGAACATTCGATCTCATGACTTTTCCACCCGGTGTGGGGAGGGCGGTGATTATATCCACTGTGCTGCCTGTGAGGCCAGTATTATTTGTTATCGCTTATAACTGGATTGTAAAGGATCGACATGCTAACTTTAAGGGATATAATCCTGCTTTAACTAATTCATTTCTAGGACTCTGATTTGACAGCTAATAAGTTGGGTATTCATCTTGAGAGAACTTTAGGAGCAGACGTAATTCACCCACCTGACATCCCAAGAATAGTATTTATAACTCAAGCTCCAAAGAAAATTATTAAGTCTACAGTGCTGCTGCTTCCTTTCACTGGACAGGTGAGTTATTTCTCTTCAAGATAGAAAACCAATCTTTATTTTAAGCGAATTTTACTCTGATTATATCAACTGAAGATAACTTAAATTTTCTCAGAATGTATTCTACACCGGAAGAAAAATGGCTCTCTGCTTCTTAAAATGCACGCAAGTTTAATCTGATTGTTTTTTTTTTTTCAGTTGTGGCTGTCACTAGGCATATCTGTCCTTCTAACCACTGTCTGCATGATCTGGGTTCTCAGGGTGTCTTCAGTATTGTATGGGGGTCCTTCCTGCTCCTGGTTTAGTGTCATTTGGCTCATATATGCACACTTCCTAAAACAGGGTAAGGTTAAAGTGAGCGTGGCTTCATTAAACGATACTGAACTTGTTTATATACTTTGCGTTAATCCGATGGTGGTGGCGCCCTCAGAAATGGAAGCCATTTTCTTTTGTGTGATCTTTCTTCAACACCTTATTTTTCTATGATATTACAACAAAGTGTACCCATGTTCCACATTGTAGGTAAATTTTAATATTTCGAACAATTTATAGTCATAATATCCCTGTTTTATTTTATCAAAATTTATTTATAGGCGCTTCTAAAAGAATGATGGTTTACCTCCCTTTCCGACTACTTTATGGCTTCTGGAGTATGTCAGTGATTGTGATTGTAATGGCTTATTGCAGTACCCTCTTATCTTTCATGACGGTTGTAGAACAAGAAAAGCCGATAGAAACTATCGAAGAGTTATCCAGAGCTGTCAGTGAAGGCACATATTCGTGTGGAACAAAGAAAAATACAGCTACACATAACTATCTCAAGGTGAGATTTTATAAAGCGATTATCTCAATTTGGTGAAAGATTTTCGATGTCTTATATTAGAAACCCTGTACTGACTTTTTATTTATTTTATTTGTTATTAATATTTTTTTAAATTTTCGTCCGGTGACCATGACAATTACCGGTACATTGCGAAACACAGAGCTGAATTCTAACTTCAAGCAATGACGTCATTCGTAGTTGCCTGCGTTTGCAGTGGTTCATGGGGAGGAGAAGCTGCCTTGAAACAAGAATGGTATAGGTCCTTACTTACTAATCTAGTGACGACCGTACGCTTGTCTAGTAGTACTCCCGGGCAAGTGCTAATCCTTGAAAAAGATTAGTTCAGTCAATATAAATGTCATTAAAAAAATTGGGCCAATAGTTGTTGGGTTTCAGGAGCATCAGCGACTAAGGCTATATTGCTCCATGTATACTATCTCTAAATTGCGTGTGTTCTGAGGTTGATTTTCCGTGTGATGGATGAAGCACTCGAGTTTCCGGGAGAAAAAATCATATTACCCTCACCTGAGACCGACTAACTCAGCCACGTTTTGAAAAAGGCTCATAAAATGTCCTCTAGCCATCGACGAGACTCGAACTCAGGTCCTTTCCACCTGGTGTTGGGAGGGCAGCGATCCTACCAAGAGTGCTACCCACGAGAATTGCATATTGGAGTTGAAGCGCTGGATATTACGGTTTCTGCCATGGGTTGGTTGGAGAAATGAATCGCGGATGCGGTGAAACGGCATGTTCTCTGTTTGCTCATAAAATTCGTTGCGGTTTGCTCGTTTTTTTTTGTTAAAAATCATAAATTATTACTTTTTGCTAACGCACCTGAAAGTAACCCATCATACTTTAACTAATTCTAACTATTTGATGTCTTTGGTGTTTCTTAAATTTTGGGATTTTGTGTCTCTTGACGATGAACCAAAAATGCTTTTCATTTTCTATTAACAGAACACAGACAACAGAAACTATCGGGCTATTCGGCAGAATATCAAAGAAAATGAGTTTTCTCTTCCAAGACAGGCAGCAGATGGACTACAGAAGGTTTTACAGGGAAATTATGCTTTCATTTTTAATGACAATTACATTGAATTTGAGTACTTACCATATGGGAAGGAGAATTTTTTCATCTCGAAAGAACATTTTAATTCATTTTGTTTTGGAATCTACATACAACATGGTCATCCTTGTAGAGAATCCTTTAGTATCGCGTAAGTATGAACACTGCAGATTGTCTATTCAACTCTATAATTAGGATTTTCTTTGAGCAAATTCTGAATTATGTAATATATGGGATCAGGGCCACACTAAGGTATTTCCGCACTCTGGGCAGAAAGATTATTTTGGGCCCCTTTACATATCCTAGAAATGTCCTTAACGGTTTCTAAAAAAAAATCTTTTCCTTGCTCTTTAGCTTCTGGTGACCCTGAAAGAATGGCATCCCAGGTGGCTGTTAGCCCGTGCCTTAATCCGGCACTGTATGGACTTTTATAAAGAATCGTTCAAATGACAAGAGAAGAAACAAAAACAGCCCTGTACAACTTTATTTATTATTTTATTGGAATGATATTGAATGTAATAATCTTCAATACCGTTTACATAAAACAGTGAAAGCAACTGCCAAATCTTCCAGTAACCATATGTTTCTCGTAATCTTCTGACTGGAACTATTCTTCTTTCAGGGCGTTCTTAACCGATCAGAAGACATAATTTTCACGAGGAGGTAGGAGGTAAATCCAGCCCAAAGAAAGTTGTCCATCAGAGAGGTTTAACATTTATAACAGAATAATCGAATTTTTCTGAATGAGAGCAACTCTTGGTCAAAAGACTTGGATCCAAAGACATCATCTGTATTCCATCTTGAATGGCATCGGCTTCAGTATCGCTTCTTTAAATTCTACATTGTTCTGACTCTAACGTCTAAGCAGGTTTGATTTATCGTTTATCTTACTAGTGTCTTGCTACATTGATATTCTCCTGGTACTTGGTAAGATTTTACAACGGTTTTACGGCTTTCAGAGGATGACTTTACTTCAATTTGGCTTCAAACATGGTTATTGTCCATCATTTCGATTCCATGACTAAGAATCTACATGGAGATGTTTAGTGTCTTATGTAGGGCGGCACACCGAACCTCAGTTCAACTCCGCGTTGGTACACTGTAATGAATCCAAAAATCTGTAAAAGGTCGAAATGTGTAACTTTATATTGTGCAGTGTGTATTCATGTTGTTGTACTACTTAGTTACTTCTGGCGCCACTTTGCCACCAGAACGGTGATCACCTGGAAAGCCTGCCTAGTGTCCGTCCACGCCACGAAGAGGTGGGTCACAACTAAGCATGCATCGTGGCCGATCTCGAACCTCTGTTCTAAAGCTCTTATTGTCCTAGAACCATGGGAAAAAGGATCTAACAAGATCTACAAATGATCATGGTAGTGGACCATAAATTAATCCTTCATCGATTTCCTTACCAACTTCAAAGAGACCATTTCGATTCCAACTTGAAGTCAAGCCTCATGAAAGCAATTAGGGAAACAAACTGCTTTCACTGCTTTATAAGTGCATTTCAGAGCTTTATTTCTTCAAGGTTATAGGAATGCAGACACTTCCACTGCTATCGTAAACCTTATACTTCAGGGATCGTAAAGAATAAGAACAGACAGTAGAAAAATATCGAAAGTGGAGTATAAAGAGTGTAAATCAATTATAGCTCTGATTTTCTTGGGACTTCATTACTTCCCAATAACTGAACCCTTAGTGGCGTCTAAGTACGGCTGTTGGAATATATACGAGTAATTTGAATTCATTTCTAAATTTACATTTAACTTTATCTCCAATAAATTCCCTTGTTTACATTTTTAATTTAAGAAATTTAACTGGCTTTTTAATACCAATATAATAACGCTGACCAAAAGTATTTTTATCTCCATTAATATATCATTATAATTCTTAAAATTTCACATCACGTCACAATTTGTACGCATACAGGTTAAGATGTACATATAACCAATTTAGTGAGGTACATATGACCCATTCGGTTATAATACTACCAAATAATAACGTTTGTACATACTCATCATCCACATTCCTTTTTCATATAATGAAATTCTGCTAATTCCCCAAATCATTGGATAAAGGAAGTACTGATGAATGTAGCGAGGATCCTTGTGTTCATGACTTTTCAGAACCATCGACTTCAACAGATTTGGACCACCAATCAGAAAATTATGACGCACCGCACTTAATTAATCAAGAATAGCTAAATGACTTAGTTCGTGATTTAAATTGATCGAGAGAGCAAGCACAACTCTTTGTTTCGATTATAATAGTGAGATGTAGTTGAAGAAGGACCTAAAACTGCAGTTTATCGAAAACCTCACATCTCGTTTTCAAATTTATGGAAGACAGTATTGTGCTTCTGTAAAGATATCAGTAGTCTTCTGAACGATTGGAAATTGAACATAATTCTAATGAAAAGTGTATGTTTACTGATGCCTTAAAATCTGTGCACATTAATTGTTTCCTGGTCAGTTCCTCTACTTCAAGTCGTTGGCTTGAAAGAAATATATGAAAGCACGTGCAAGGAATTTTCGGTGGTAATGTTAAGGTAAAAATTCACAAGTGTATTAATGGATGGATTGCTTTCTTGTCTAAAGGCCAGTTTTACAAAATGCCATGTTCTATGTTTGTGGGACAGCTGTGCAAGAGAAAAAACATTATATTTGCAGCATTGAGAAAAGTGGGAGGAATTTTTACCAAGCAGAAGGAATATGAAGTAAATTCCCTTGGTTAAACCAAAAAAGGATTTTCTTCTTCTACCTTTGGACATAAAGTGGATTGATGAATAATTTTGTTAAGGTTCTGGATAAAGAAGGAAATGCATTCTGCTATCTTAGGAAAGGGTTCCCCAATTTAATAGATGCTACAGTGAAAGAAATAATTTTCCTTGGTCCTCGTATAAAGAAACTGCTTAATTATATGCATTTGAAACAAAATTTCAGGATACTGAACTAACAGCTTTTCGATCGATTAGGAAACCAGCAGCAGTAATCTCCCATCATGGCAGTATCCCAACGACCATTGCACCGGTCTTCCATCTTAGATATGTCCTGACGAAAGATTTCACCTTCCTCGTCACTTATATCTTCCCAAATTTTGAAGAAAAGAAAAGGGATGAGAAAGGAAAATGAATTTTAAAAGACATTCGGCAGGGCATATCTTTATACATTGCAGTAAAGTTTGCACTAGAGATTGTTGGTTATGTTTTCCCCTTCTTCCAAGAAATCCTTGCACTCACAACTGCTTTAAAAACTTAAGAATGAAAGGCATCTCTGGTGATATTAATGGATGGATAACTGTTGTATTTCCAGCACCGAAAGACTACTTTAATCAGTAATCGCTATCATACCCGAAAAAGTTTGTTTTTATCGAACTTAATCATTAGACGGAGAAATTTTGATCAACCTTAAGGCTCGATAAGGTGGCGAATGTCTTGCTAAATCACAAGTGTATATTAGTGTAAAATGCTTTTAACTAAGATCGTGGAAATGTGGGAGACTCTGCCCCTGACCCTTTGTTCAACAATTATGTTTTCTGATAAAAACAACTTAATAAGTGTAATTTTAATTCTTTCATCATTAACCGCATTTCAATTATTAAATGTTAGCCATCCTCCTCTCTCTTCCTCGTGGATCTTTCTCCACCCGTACGGTATTTCGTATTGAATGGTACGAAATGCCATACGGCGCGAGGGTTTTTGTGATTATCCTAATATCCTCACCCATACTGGGTTCTAGTGATTTTTCTAATAAACAATTATTATAATTATTCTAATAAACCATTATTCTAATTATTCTAATGAGCCTTTTCGACTAAAAATGTAACGATTTTATTTAATTAATTTTATTCAGGACTATGAAGATTGTTGAAGCAGGTCTTCCTGAGAAGTGGATGAATGATTTCGGCTTTAAGAAAGAGTTGCAATTTCATCTAAATAAATCTTATGAAAATGAAAACACTGTTCTTGAAGTGCATCACATTCAGGGTACCCTTTTTGTATTAATTTTAGGATATATCTGTTCTTTGATCTGTATCCTAGGAGAGATCGTATCCAATAAACTGTCATAATTTTGCTTGTATAAAATAAAAATTAAAGTATAAAAAGCTCTGTGACTAAGATTTACTATAGTATCATTTGGAGAGCTCTTTGCAATCTGTGTTTAGTTAAAAATAAAAACCTAGAACGAAAATTCTAATGCAAGAAACCGAGATAGCAAAGATCTCTACTATAATTAAATTTCTGTCTAATATACATCACCTTGATGCGTTAGACCAGAAGACTCTTTTCCAGTGTTCCAATTTTCAGGAACAGTGCCCCCATGCCCACTGCATGGGTGGACGTGCCAACTGCTGCTCACCCCGACTGTTAGGGATTGGTGTTAGCCCCGTTCGGCACATTGGATAGTTGAGTGCCCTCTTTGCACCTTTCCTGCCAAACATTGAACTACCGTGATGACCCTTGAACAGCCGACAATGCTTACGATTACTGAGATGCTGAACCTCGCCTAAGAAGCCGCACCGCAGCTCCAACTGCAAGATTTAGAAAATTCTGACCCCGTCAAGCGTGAATGCACCATTACCAACCTCATTACTGCTGCCTGTAATACTGCCATCAAAAAGAAAAGAAAAATCAGAACTAGATGCACTCCCATGGTGGTGTCCGGAATGAAGGTAAATACAACACAGACGGAATGAATTTCAACGGGCCGGTAAATCCTGGCCAGAGCCAGAGATTGAAGCTCTCAGACAGTTACATAGGCAGGCGTGGAACCGATACACCTCTCTAATCAGACACAGAAAACAAAGTCCTAGGAGGATTTGGTGAAAAAGCCATTAATGACGATATCTGGGGCGTGGTCTACAGGGTGACCACTAACAAACTACCCAGAGGAGAGGAGATTCCTTCCACGACAGCACCAAATGGCACCATGACCACAACATGGCAAAGCAGCATCAACAACATCTTGATAGAACATTCAAGACACCGGTCACCCCAATCACCCAACATTAGATTAAGCTGTGGCAAGAGAATGAAAAGTACCCCACGCAAACAACAAAATCAATATTCTTGTTGGAAGAATTCCGTCTAACGTCCAATAAACCTAGAAACAGGAAACCACCCGAAACCGGCATGGAACCAGAGATTGTTAAAAAAAAAACTTGTGGAATATACCCAGGGTATATAATTTTTAATCTTTTCAACCACTAGACTCAGCCAGCACTATACGAACTTACAGTCATCGAATCAGCATGTATTCAAGAAAAGCTGCTCAGTCGTGGATACCCTAGCAGCTATCATTATTGCTGCAAGGAACACAAACACAAACAGGAAATACTTCCTGGTAATATCTGTTGACTTTTCCGGGGGCGTTTGACTCACTCAGGGAAGCCAACCTACAATACAACTTATTTTTCTTCATCAAGGATTACCTCTCACAGAGGGAGGTTACTGTCAAATCACCACACTGCCAGGTTTCCAAACAAGTGCACAGAGGGTGTCTCTAGGGCTTTGTTCTGCAACCCCTCTTCTGGAACATCATCTTAGACGAATTCTTGCATACTAACCTGCGGGACGTCTCCGCCCAAGCGTATGCGGAGCATCTGATTCTCACCCTGGAGGCTGACTCCCGTAGGCAACTAGAGGACGCAGCGAACGGAGCCCTCACTACTCTCCAGCTCTGGGCAGAGCAGCACCACCTGTAAGTTTCACTAGAGAACACTAACTCCATTCTATTAAAAGGAACCTTGCAAGTCACCAGACAGCCCCAAATAAAAATTCAACAAAAAACTGAAATAGCTGAAATACCTCGGGGTAATATTAGGGAAAAAACTTATCTTTCACTCAGCATCTGATCTGTCTTCGTCAAAAAGTAAGGAAATATAGCGCCATGGTTAACAAAGCTTCTTCGCGAGATTGGCGCTTTAAACGGCGAACGTTGTCCCTCTATTACAGAGCAGTCTTTGTACCAATCATGACCTATGCGGCAGGAGCCTGGTTTCCTAAAGCGACCTTGGTTCGAATCCTGTCGATGACGAGAGGAACTTTAATGGGTCCCCAGATACATCTTCATGATAATCCATGAGGATTAACATGGAACACAATGTTCTAACACCTTGATAGGATCCTCGGCCTTCACCTCCTTTGCCAAGTTCTTATTCTAGAGACAGAAAACCCTACTTAGGACGTAAGAACACTGAGTATAGATACGTACCCTGTCATCGGAATCAATAGGATCCCCTCTGTCCACCGAACTGCCAAAGTGTTTGACCTTCCTACCGGATTCGACCCTCACATGGACCTGACAGCGATCACCGACGAAGACCTATCGCTGCTCCTCTGCCGACACGCCATTTGGCGATTTGAACAGGATACTCAAAGCCGGTTCCTTTTAAATTCCTGTCCTTAGGCAGGGGGGAGACGGTTTTCTGTCTCCTCCCCCTACCTCTCCTCTTTCCTCTGGTGCGACTCGTCCTCATTGACATTCTGGGGTCACCTTCTCTATCGTCCTTAAATTTATACCTGCCTCCCCCCTACCGCGTACGTCCCTTACTTAAAGTTAACTTAACTTTAACTAATGTCTAAATTTAACTCTATACCTTAACTTCCAAAACCAATTTTTTTTAATAGGCCTTGACACTGAAATCTTCGGAAACTGGGTGGCAGGGCCTGCCTGAGTAAACAAACAATCCCTCTATAATCCCTCTAGGGGCCCAACGGCTTAAAGGTCAGAGGAATAACATAACATGACATTATACGACCACCCATACACTTTACATTTTTTTGGAAACCTCCGGCCTTCACAGAGTCCTGTTTTACAAAGAGTCCACAATGCAGTGATGGGAGAAACTCCTATCGTTAGACAGAAAACAGTTTACTCCGTTAGTTCCTTCCCTTTTCCCCACTGAATGAGCTTCGTATTGACGACAGTTTGTCAGTGCCACCTGATTGGGAGGCACTACTGGGCGATCACTCTATATGCTCCGCAAGTCGGTCACTTTTAGGTGTTATGGGATGCGTCCTCTAGTGCACACAGTGGTGGTCATAATGCATTGGTTCATTAGTGTATATGGGGTCTTATTTAAGTAGGGGTAAGCGTGCTCCAACATGCCTTCCAAATAAGATGAAATTTGCTGAAGTTCCTACAGGCCTTACTTACTTGTTGGTCCATTTATTTCCATAGAGACAACCAGAACCTCAACGCCAACTCCATGCAGGAGTTGCACAAAGTGGAGTCTTATTCAGACTCCTCTTTACCGCCATGATGATCCTGTTCTGCAAGTGTAGGGATGATGTATACACTTATGAAAACGATATTAAGAACCTAACGACCATCCAAATGTCCATGTCCAATAGTGCACTGTGTGACCAGATTAATCATACGCTTCTGAAGTTTTTCGTGTACTTAGATAAATTTGGTTTGGCCCTAAATCCTCAGAAGACTTTATTGATGGTGTACTCTCTCAAAACATCGCCTACGTTTGTTCGTACACCGAAAACTAAATGGCATACCTGTCCCAATTGTTGAGACGCATAGAGATCTGGGAGTAACCTTTCATACTAAACTTACGATCAAGTCGCGTATTGATCTGATTTTAAAGAAAATAAATTACTTACGTTGGGCAACCAAACAGCACCTCTTGCACGTGAAACAGACTACAACAACCGCACGATATTTAAGAACCACAGTGCATTCGGTCATATTGTATTGCTCCGAATTGTGGGCGTCAGCTACTCCTATCCAAATTAGAAGAATATATTTTATTTTATTATTTTATTAACAACAAGATACACAACAGGTAACCATTAACAGTGTTTCTGAGAGCAGAACAATGAACACAATTGATAACAAAAATATGAAATCCAACATATTGGAAAATGTGTTGGAAAATGGAAAAATAATTTAAAAAAAATAATTAGATGAGAGCTAGTAATTTTGCAGTTTAAGAGAAGAGGCAAACTTGTGGAGTGAGTTCGTTAGTGATTGGGAGTTGTCAAAAAAGTCAATGAGAGTCATCTGCTGATTCTGTTCAATGGACTGAACTTCATAGTCAGTGGTAGCAGAGTCAAGGCGAAACAGCGTAAGATTCCTGAGTTGTCTACAAGGAGCATTGAAGTTTATTTTACTCAGGATATCTGATGCTTCATAAGTTTCATTGATTACTTTGGCTAGAAGGGTGATGTCAGCAATAACTCTTCTATTGCACAGAGGCCTCAGGTGAAAGTAATCACAGAGGGATTCATAGTACACTGAGTGATAAAATAGAGGATTACGGAACGTAAGGTAACGAGCAAAATTTTTTTGAGCTGCTTCAGTTTTGTTAATTAAAGTTTTCGTGTGAGGATAACAGATGGGTGACCTGAATTCAAGGATTGGAAGAATTATAGTTTTATAAAGGATGACAGCATATCTGTAGTTTTTGAACTTGTAGGTGTTCCGTTTGATAAATCCCAGGGTTTTGAATGCTTTGCTAGGGATTTTAAGGATATGGGTATCAAATTTTGCACTGCTGGAGAAGAGAATCCCCAAGTCGTTAACTTGGTCACACCTTTCGATGATCACAGAGTTAATAGTGTACTCCGTATTTATTAGTTTTGGAGATCTGCAGGATGAGAAAGAGATTTCTTTGCACTTCGAGGGGTTAGCAGACAATCCATTCAGAGATAGCCACAGAGAGAATTTATTGAAGCTGTTGTCTCCTTCACTGCTGAGTAGATCTTAAGATCATTTGCATAGAGAGCAACTTGAATATTGGAGGTACAGATGAAAGAAGGAAGATCATTTATGAAAACAATGAAAAGTAGAGGACCTAGGGGAGAGCCTTGAGGTATTCCACTTAGTGGTATAAAACGGTCTGAGTTCACTTGATTGACGATAACGCTCAAGGAACGATGCGTAATATGAGAGCAAAGGGTCACAGATACCATATAGCTTGAATTTTTCTATAAGTTGTTCGTGCCGGACTTTATCAAATGCCTTAGATATATCTGTGTAGACTGCATCAACTTGAAAGTGGTTATCAAGGACCTTAGAGGTGTATTGCCAGAAAGGAAGCAAATTTGTTACTACTGACTTGCCACTGCAGAAACCATGTTGGTTCTGATATATGAAAGGCTTAAAGAATTCGAAGAGATGTTTGTGTCGAAGACTTTAGCCAGGCCCGTTTGCAACAAGGATATGGGTCTGTAATCAGTTACATCATTTTTATTGCCTTTCTTGAAAACTGGAACAATATTGACCTGCTTAAAGTTCTTAGGATACTTTCCCTGCCTGAGAGACAAGTTCAAGTTCCGCAGTATGAGGGGTTTTAAGGTAGCGACAGCCATTTTTCAAAATAAGCAAGGCATGTTATCTGGTCCTCTAGTATAGTCATTTCTCGTGCTTTTTAATGCTGACTTTAAATCTTCATCTGTGATAAAGAGGTTGATGAGGATAACATCTGTAACAGGTGTGAAGTCAGGAAATGAGGCAGGTCTCAATGTATCGTTTATTTGGATTCTGGAAAATGTTTGGCAAACTCTTGAGCAATATTGAATTCGTCCGATAAGAGAAGTCCATCTGTGTTATGAAGTTGTAACTTTCTACTGGTTATATTCTTATGCTTCATGAAATTCCAGAATGGTTTAATATCCTTGTGAATAAGTAGACTATCCTGAATTGATTCTGTATACATGTTGTAAGATTTTAATATGAGGGTTTTCACTTCTTTGCGGAGTTGGCTGAATATTTCGTAGTATTATCTGTCCCCTGATTGCTTGTACTTGTTTCTATATAATTCTCTGGATTTAATTTTATGTATTAGTTCGCTGTTATACCAGTGCGGGTAGGTAGAGCGTGCCGTCAGATGGGATTGAGGAACAATGTCAGATATAACTGAGTGGACACATTTGATCAGATTATTGGTGAGCACATCGATGTCATCAACAGCATTAAACAGCTGCCCGTCCATATTTCTGAGAGCTAGGTTGAGCAGAGGCCAGTCAGCCATTCTGAAATTGAATCGTGGAGAACGGGAACTGCATTTCAGGTTATGAGAAGACATGGTGATATCAAAAGTAATTGTCAAATGATCCGAATGGAATATGGGACTGTCTTTGCGAACCTCGATATCAGTAGAGGAGAACACTAGGACAAGGTAGACAAATTCTCTGGTTGGAAAATTGCAAAATTGTTCAAGACCATAGCTGTGAAGCATATTAAAGAAAGCGTTGGTCTGCAGTGATGGAGAGAAAGATCCTAAATTGGCTAGTTGACAGTTAAAAATCTCCCCAAACCATTGCTATGTCAACGGATTGAATTAGCGGGAAGATAGAGTCCAGCGAGTTTTCTAAGTACTGAAGGTCATTATTAGTTAAGGGAGGTGGAAAATAAAGTAATACTAATAAAACTTAATTTTCCAAGATGGAGAAGGCAATATAATGATTCAATATTTGTGAAATTTGATGCAATTTCACAGAGTATGTGGTTAGAATGGATAATAGCTGCTCCACTTCCACGAGATCCTCTGTCCTTTCTATGGATTGCATATTGCCCATCCATACTCTCCTGATCATCAATATTTATGGAGAGCCAGGTTTCAGTGAGTAGGTAAAAGTCGTAAATATGTGAGCCATGGATTTCTCTAAACTGGTTTAGGTTGCTAACTACACTCCTGCAATTCTGAAGGTAAACACTGAACAGTTGAGATCTGGGGTTGAGAACAGTTGTAGATAGCAGGGCCACTGATTGCTGTACATGTGGAGAAGAGGTTTTGGATTCCCTTGGTGGTCTGTCCGTGAAGCGTTTCACTAGAGCCCCTGATAAGAGGGATATTAGATTCAGCACTTTTTCTCTTTGTAATGGAAGGCATGTTATTATAAAAGATAAGTAGGCGGGACACCGTGTCTTCAGAGAACGGACATCCACACTGAAATCATATTCTTCTTTAATTAAGTTGATAAGATCTTCAGATTTAGTGGTGGGTCGAAGCCTAGAAACAAAAATTCGGTCTTTAGTGGGAATAATTGTGATATTGTACTTTTATTTGAGTAATTGAGATTTATCTGCGTTAGTTACATTTTGAGTTTGGTACATTTTGGCTGGAAGCTTGGAGAAAGTAGCTTGAGAAATAGAGGCTTTAGTATTTTCTGAGGGTTTGTTCTGTTTTGATCTTTGGTGCGGCATTTGAGACTGGCAATCAGAAGCAGGTTTATTCACTGTGGCTTCAATCATAGGGACAGGTTTGAAGACCTCATTAGATGTGGCAGCAGTTATTTTTGCATATGTTGCCTTAACTGATGTTGAAGAGGATTCCCCTTGGTGACTCGAAACTTGCAAAGGAGAGATACAACCAGAAGTATTCCGCAGAGGAGAGCAGGTGGTGAGAGCGGTTCGATTCATATCAGAAGAATAATCTGACAGTGTCTGTTTGGCCGTAAATTGCTCTGTTGAATGACTTGAATTATGAAAGTTAACTGGCTTTAACAGATTAATATTTGCGGCAGTAGGAGTATTGAAGCTGTTGGAAGATGAAGATCTGGTCTCAATGCTAAGGGTATTGTCAGGTAATGGAGAATTCTTGGAGAAAACATTAGTTTCAAGAGTAGGTTCAGAGTTTGGAGCAGTAGGAGTATTGAGGCCGGTGGAAAATGAAGATGCGGTTTCAATACTTAGGGCATTGTCTGGTAATGCTGAATTATTGTTAACTTTGGGAGCATTAGTTTCAAGAGTATGGTCAGAGTTCTTCCTGGCTTTCCTTAGGTGGCAAGACATAATTGACGTGAGATTTTTAATTTGAGCGTTGATGTCAGAAATTTCGGCCTGTTGATTATTTAATATTGTTTTTATGCTACGAATTTCCGTGGATAGCTCATAATTTCCTTCATTGAGTGTATTAGAATCCGGGGAAATATCAGCTTTTGTAATATGAGGTACACTGGTCAGGGTCAAGTGTCTGTTTGACGCGTGTATAAGTTGAACTACAAGATAATGACTGAATGCGCTTGTATAAAGAAGCGGAATGAACATGCAGAAATTCATTTAATACTTATCTGTTGTCTGTTCAAATAATAAAGCACTTCCATCTGGCAATCCGAGGGCCTATTTTTATGTGGTGGCACTAATAGGAACTTAAAACTTTGATTAAAAAACACACAAATCAAGCAAAGTTTACGGAGCACATCATACAAGCAACCGGACACAAGCGTTCCCCTAGCGGATTCGAGTGAATTCTGGCTTCTGAAGTGGGCAAACCATAAACACCATCTCCGTTAACAGTTAAGGATTACAATCAAGGTGATGACTAGCGTGATATTGTGGGGGGGGGGGAATTTTGTTTCCTGTTTTTTTAACCTTTTTATCCTTTTATTATTATTAGTATTATCTTTCTTTGTCTTATTACACATTTAACTCAGGTTTTCTTAGGTGCCCTCACATCTACAAGACCCCACTCTTTGCCACATGACTACTTTGCTCTGCAAATATCACAGAAGATTCTCAAGCCCTTGAGGGTAATTTCCATTGATTCCCCATAATCAGAGACCAGGTCTCTCTCGCCTAATTGCGGGTGAGCAAGCTCTTAACTAGGCAAGCAAGGCGTGTGTTGATTAGACTAACAGGACCCAAGTGAAAACAAAACGTGAAATTTATTACATACACATATACAATATTATATACAATTGAATAAAGGAAAAAATACAATCCTAATATACAAACTCGACTCAGAGATACCTTGCATAATCATTCTAATTACAGTTTCCATTCACTAGATAATCTCAGTTTACCATTATATTAAACACCTGATTCATTCTTCTTGCTCTGATTAACTCCTAACACTTATACATTCACTATACTCATTTCATTACTCCTGAATACAATTCCGTTTCTTACATTAACACTCAAATATACTACTTTCATCATTATGCTCTGTGGTCTCACCACTCTGTAACAATATACTTGTAGACCAGTCTTAACTTTCCTAAAGTCTCTACGTGTCACTCAGATAAACCAACCATCTTCATTAATAAAACATTACATCCAGAGTTTCTCATACAACTTACTTGTCTATAACTTTAAAACATATTCAGAATCTTTCTTTGTAAGTTTCCTACCCCTCCTAACACATTATATCTGTTATATCAACCTCATCTACTATTCATTCCTTAGTTTCCTTTCCATTATACACTAACCCCTTTTAACATAATAAACTCTATTAGTATTTCTACTTCAGAGATAAATTTTCTTTCTATTTACTTTCTAGTACTACCCCCTTTTCATTAATTATTATACTATTTCACTAACGGTCCTTCTTGTTAACTTAGTGTACTTAATATATTGCTCACCTACTTCTATCTTTTTCTTTCCTTTCCAGGGAGCTTTCAGACTACCATCTTAGACTACCTTCTATGGCTCTCCTTCATCTGCTTTCACTTGAATCATCTTCACATAAATTTCCGGAACTCTTGGCTGCATGGGTCTGGCGTCCTTTCTCCTGTTTGAATCTGCAACTCTTCCTTTACTAAAGATCATTCTGATGCATCTTGCTCCAAAAAGTCGTTACCTTTCCTGGCACACTCAACTGACTTTCATAACCCAGTTTTCTTATCATCCTTGGCCTTTCCGTTACTTCTACTCTTAACTATTTTCCCTATTACTGTCTAGGGCCCTTTTTGCCCTCCTTACATTTCTGCATTGCCCGACTTACTCCTTTCACTCTGCGTCTCCATGACCACTCCTTTAGCCACACTCCCTCTTTACTCTTGCCACTTCTTTTTTTTTGTTTTTCGCGAGAGGACTCTTTTTCTCATGCGCTCTCTCTTTTTGTTCCCCTGAATTCCATACTACCCCCTTGATACTGGTCCGCCTCCGTTCGTGACTTCAACCAATCTTCCCCTTTCTATTTAAATTTACGTTCCGTTTCATTCGCTAATATAATTTTCCCATGCTGTCCCTTTAGCGCGCGATCCAACCTCCTTTTTGAATATCTTTACTTTCTTCCCAGGCCGTATGCCCCTTTGATGTCGACCTGCCACCTCCACAAACACTAATTTCCATCTCACACCTTGCCTTCTAAAGAATACGAAACTTTCCATCACAGACATCCAGATGCCAGCCTTAATTTGAAACCGAACATTTGAAGTGCACCTACTTCCTGTTTAGTCTGACGGTGTAACCGATTAACGGAACCGCTTCGACTAATCTGGTCTCCTGTCCTATTGTTTGCTCCCGAGCAACCCCTTTCACGCCTATTCACAAATGACCCCCGCTACTTATTCCTGCTGTCTTGTTTGTTTTCGTGTATATTGGGAGCTGCAAGTTTATCCGTCTGCTACTAGTTGTTCTCACGCTTACCCCATCCCTTCATTAAATTTTCTCCTGATTTAATCTCACCTTGCGAAAAACCCACTATCTTTATTTTATTAAATTTGTAAAATTTTTCATCTTTCAATATCACTATATCTAACGTTTTGTTCTAATTAATCTCTTAGTTTGCTAAAGACAACCCAGCTATCGTCATTTAAATTAACTTGTAAGATCTTATATCTTATAATATCATCACTATGCTTCTGACAGCTTTTGAGTGGCACCTCCCGCCATCTGCCTCAAGAGGCACGAAATCCGTGAGAATGAAAGCCAACAGAATGAAGATGGCTGAAGGATTATACCAGCCAGGATGGTGGAGTCACTTCAGGGCTTAACGCAAATTCAAATTGACCTACAAACACTCATAGAAGATCTGAACTATATGAAACAAATCGCGGTGTGGTTTGCTAAGGCTACTGTGGTCTAGCAGTTGTGTGCATTTCTTTGAAGAACTGTGTGTACGCAATTGTGTGTACTTATTTGAACAAGAGTACATCTCGCACAAGTTGCATCAATGGATGTGATGTAAGATGAACTTTTGTACTACAATTGCCAGGACTCTACACAGAAATGTAATGATGAGCCATTAATTTTATTTTTTAGCTTTTCTTGTATATCAGGGGATTACCATAAAGTGGCATTTTCTTGTATACCAGGGGATTACCCCTGGTGGTATACAAGAAAATGGTCAGAAAGCTTCCAGTGAAAAGAAAAGCAAATGTGCAAATATGCTCCAACCCTGTCTCCAACTCTAGTTAGAGAATAAAAATTCATAAAATCGTGTTCCCAGTAAATTCAATTAGATGGGGATATATTCTGATTTTTTCATTCATCTTCTAAACGAGGATAGCAATTTTGTTTGGCCAAAACATGAAAGAATAATTCTGCAAATAAAACAACAACTGAAGCCACATATCCTCCGATCAAGAGTATGAAAGAGCCTCGAAGGTTATCCAGTTTTAATTCTTGAAAAGATTTTGGTGTGGTTATGGGATTGTTCCACTTCATTTCTTCCTCTAAAAATAAATCCTCTTTCCACTTTTCGAAAAGGCCGGATTCTACTGTCTTCATTGCCCTGAAAATAATAACAACAAGTTATAATTGGGTTAAGTTAAAAGTTTTTATAAAACAAAATGATAAAGTCATTACGGGTTCTTATCAATAGAAAATTGCAGAAAGGAACTTCTATTCTAATACGTTAATATAATATATAAGTTAACATTTAAGTGGAATGAATTCTAGGTCTAATGGTCTGAATTGGCCGTTTCGTAGTTTTTTTATGCATTGTGTTAGACGCTTTCCTTTTCAAAAATCAGCATCAATCTTCGACATCTTCCTTGGTTGTTGTGGAATGTAAGACTCGAACATTCAAGATCATCTTTCTCTGAAAGTTTGAAATTTATTAGACAATTTTCATCGATGATTTCTTTGTATTGCCTAATATGTATGTTGTGAGCAACATTTTCGAAGTCAATTTACTATTCGTTTGGCAAATGTGGTTCTCACTCTTTCAAACTCAAGGTCACTAGCTAAATTTGTTTTATGTTATCTAACCTGCCTTCTTTTTGTTTTATATCAGTTAAACATGGAAACTGATTTAAAAGGTATTCAAAAAAATTACCACCATTTGCAAATTGCTGCAATAACTGTAATTTGACATGGAGTAGAAGTAATAGAAGTTTCGTACAGCTATCACAGTTCTTGTTCAATTTTTTTTGAATCCGGCACGAGGCTGCCTCGGCTCAAGGCTTTGACAACAACTTAGAGGCAAGGCTGCCTCTGCGTTGTTGTCAAAGCTGATTTCGTTCTCTATTGTCCTATCACATATGAAACATCGCCATAATTGAAGCATTCATGGAAGTCAGGGTTACCAGCAGAATTTAGCGTTGGTTCAATCGAAAAATAAAAGAAGCTTTCGAGATGAAATAGAAATCATATAGGGAACGAATAAAAGAGGGAGAGTAAGATCCTATTCTCATGCTCAAAAAAAAGGCACAACACCAGCACAATAAACATTGGACGAGAAGCTTTCCCCACAACGAACCAATTTCTTTAACTAACAGGACAGTACTCATACAATACAACTTCTTTCTAATGGAATCCTGAGAAACAAATGAATGAAAGATGACATCATTATCACAACGGTGAATCTGATAATAGTTATAAATAACTTTTCTAACAAGACTACAGTGACACCTAATGACTTTCCTTACATCTGCAGTGAAATTTTGTTCTGCGTATACAGCAGGCCTCGCGTTTCAAATCGTTCAACTCATTCTAAAAATAACTAGTGTCATCCCATCACGATGGTGAAGCAAGTATGTGAAACTCATACCTAAAATTAGAAACCACAATTGCCAAAGATCTCCATTGGTTTCTCCTTTATAAATATCTTCGAAAAGTCATACATCCAGCAATAGTCAAACATTGTTTCGTCCACCGTGTTCGCCACATCCGTGAAGTTCTTCTGCGGAGATCCATACCAGGCCGACGATATCTTAGATGCTTACTCTCTTTAGGATTCCACAAGTCCTGAACTGCAGATCCCAGTTGGATATTGTTTTCTTTAAAATGATATTAGTATTTGATATAACAATTTCAATCTTATCTTTATCGGTGAATACAGCGATAAAGATATTATCATTTACTTTCTTCGCTGCGAAATCGAAAAACGTACTAGCGTCATATCCTAAGGATGTTTTATGCACTTTCTTCACACCATATCCAAGAGAGTGTCAATATATCGTGTCTGAAAATGAATCTGTTGTTCGGTGGGTCTGTGGCTCGTTGGATGAAGAGCCCAGGTTTCTGGGACAAAAAAAAAAAACCTAGCCTGAGATTTGCTAACTGACCCACGTCTAGAAAAAAATACCCATAAAAATTTCTAGCTTCATTGTTGGCATTGGAAGCCAGATCTTTTCCAGCCGGTTTGGGTAGGAGATGATTATTTTTAAATTTGCTACCCAGGAAGGCTATAAAAGCATGCAATCTCGCCTGAAATAGATGAACTCAGGTACTCTGCGAAAAGCCTGGATAAAAAAATCTGAGCGTCGTTGACTGGATTTAACGCTGATGCGTTAAATCCAGGCAACGACGATGCGTAAAGAATGTTTTATTTATTCATTTATTAAAGGTAATTATCAAATTGTTATTTGAAATGTGACTTACATAATATTAAACTGTTCTGTGCAGGGATGACCACGGTGGATGAAAATTCCTGTTGGGAAATTAAAAAATGCTTCCTTTCCTATTAAAAAATTCTTCCTGCCATATTTGATGGTGTTCAAGAAAATTTGAGCATCACCAAATATGCAGCAATATTTTTCTTGAAGGGTTCTGTATATTCCCTCATCGAGCGATTTGGAAAAAACATCGCTAGTCATACGTTTGCTAATGACCTGCACATCACTCAAGCTGCTGTTCTAAGAAAGAGTAGAAATCAACAGAAGTAAAATTCGCTCTTAATATTATCAATAAACAACGAATATTAAATTTACAAACAGAAAAATAAATATTGATATTTATACTTGTTTTTATTTATGTAAACTGACTGGGTATTTTAATGGCAAAACAGTTTTGCTAATTACCAACAAGTTTGGTGGAATCTAGCGACCGTGCAAGACAGGGCATGAAAAATGATAATGAAAATGATTCAAGTATCCCCTACGGAATTTAAATTAGTGAAATTCAAGTATCCTGTAAAGTTTTTAATTTGGTGAAATTCAAATCTCCTCTAAGGTGTCGAATTTCGAAAGTCTGTTGCACACATATCCGAAATCTTTCTTCATATGGACTTCCTGTATCCGATCTTACCAGGCGCTTTGCCCGTCTTTGGACTCTTTCAAGAAGCTCGCTCTCCATACTTGAACATAATGTTAAAAGTTCAGTCTTATAATTGCCATCTCTTCAGAGTACTGATATTATTAATGTTAGTCAGTTTATTATTGTAATATATTACTTACTTTGTAAGAAATTACTTACTTTTAACAAAAAATGAATTAAGCTATTGGGTATAGTCCCGCAAGTAATTTTCTCCTCTCGAACCGCCTTGGCCAACTGTTCAATTGTGCTGATAGGCTTTTCCAATTGAGGAATGGTAATAAATGATAGCAAAGTTCCACTGTATGCACTTAGTACCACAATTGTAAATATCCACCAGGTTATAGCCAGGATTCGAATGGAATGGCTGGAGAGTATCTTCCGGTTCATTTCTGTGGAAATAACAAAACCTTTTAAACTTTTTCATAAACGGAGAGAGAGAGAGAGAGAGAGAGAGAGAGAGAGAGAGAGAGAGAGAGAGAGAGAGAGAGAGATCTTAAAGGTCAGATATATTTAATGATAAAATATTAAATATGACGTTATGGAAACATATTATGATTTGGATCCCCATAAATCCGCCATTCAGAATTTAGAATTATCAAACACCAACAGGGCTTTTTGAATATTTTTGAAAACAGACGCCTGGATTTCCGCACAATGTTCCGTTCAAAATTTGAAATACCAATTTTTTTCTATTTGAAAAGAACATAAATCATAGGTACTAGTTTAAGTCTGGCACTCTTAGTACAGTACACTGAGTTGGCTTTGCATTAGCAACGTCTATCTAATACCTCGTCAGACTACCTTTCCCCCCCGTAATAAAACACTTGACATGGGCTCCTCAAGGTGTTGCAGGTAGTGTTAGTCATACGTTGCGCAATTCATCCAGTAATGCTCTCACACTGTCAGGTAGATGGTCATATCATTGAATATACTTTTCTAACACAAAAAAGTACACAAAGCATGCAGACACATTCAACGGAGAAGGTCCTGGCCTGAACCAGAAGTCACCAGACTAAAAGATATCTATAAAGGCCAGGGGAAAGAATTCGTTAAGAAGGGAAGAGTGGACTACGATGGGACGACAGAGAATTTAGGATTTACTGTCATGTTCCTGAAACCAGTCACCAAATTTTAGGGCCTTCTGGAATGGCGAATTGTCTTTTTGATTGACGTCGGAGTTGCCTGGAGACTCTCATCATAAAGGGATGTACTTTGTCGGTGAAAACAGGAAGTTAGGCGTTCCCTCCGAACTGTTGATTAAGGGTGATCAGAAGACCCTGGACATGCCAGGAACACAGTCTCCAAACCAGAACACTTCAATGTTGCTTTACATCAAGCGTCATCAAGGTCTATAAGCCTTTTAAAAGGATCAGTAAAATAAACGAGGATTCACCAGGATTTTAACGTTGACACTTGTCGCTCTTTGAGCCAGTTCAATGCTTCAAAATATGCATTCTATGTATAGGCTGCCTTACGTCGTGCTACAGAACGCTCTGCTAAGAATAAAATTAGCAAGCCTAATACAGTTCCATGGGGGACAGCTGAAGTTTCCACTCTGCGCAAAAAAGTACACAAAGCACGCAGATATATTGAACGGAGAAGGTCCTGGCCTGAACCGGAAGTCACCAGACTAAAAGATATCTATAAAGGCCAGCGGAAAGAATATGCAAATACAGTTAAAAAACAAAACCTTGCTTCTTGGCAATACTTATTTCACTCCACAGGAAATTGTGATCCCTGGGTTCTGTGAAAGATTGTATAAAGATTGTTAGCACCCAGAGTAGCAGATTTAATTCAAGGCCAAAACATAATGTCTCCATCCCAATTTGGCTTCAAGAAGGGAAAATCCTGTGAAGACGCCTTTGTCGCTTTAGTGAACCATATATCAGCTTCCAGGGCTAAATATGAACTGGCCATATTCATTTACTTCGAGGGACCTTTCGATTCCCTCTGGTGGGAGAGCGCTCTCAATTGTCTTACCAAAGCCACGTACTCTAAGCAACAATTCCAAGTTATTAGAAGCTACTTCTGAAAGAGACTCATCATAGTAATCTCGAAACAGCAGTCTCTGTCAAGGACCATCTCAAGAGAATTCCCCCAAGGATTAGTTCTGGGACCCTTCTTCGGGAACATAGTTTTGGACAGCTGGCTCACGCAAAAACCTCACAATATCTCTGCCTTCGCCTACACCGATGATTTGGTTCTTCTAATTACAGGTCGATCGCGTCTTCAACTAAAACAATCGTTGTTGTTTGTTGTTTGTTTGTTTGGTTTTTAGGAGCATTAGCAACTAAGGCCATATTGCTTCGGGAATATGCGGTGGTCATTCCCTTGACCTTTCCGCATCCTCCGTATTTGGTGGTGGCGGGCTCGAACCCCGGTCTAATCAAGAAGCGTGTGCTACGCACAGCTGCTCCTTCCCACCTGGCTACGGAGACGCCGCCTAAAACAATCAGCCAATATAATTCTTTCTGAGGTAATCAAGCGGTTAAGTATACATAAACTGCGAATATCTGCCACAAAAACAAAACTGATGGTTTTTAAGGGTAAGTTAGATTACAGAAGACCTCCAAATATAAAGATAGACGGAAAGCAAATCCCTTTTTTACCTGAATTAAAACACATTGGAGTAATTTTAGATGACAAGTTAACCTTCTTCTTTCATATTAATCACCTCACCTCGAAGATTAAGAAGTTCGCCGCAGCAATTATCCGCATTTCCAAATCGGACTGAGGACTAAACAGAAAGACTCTCTTACTATATTATACAGCAGTATTCGTACCAATAACAACGTATACTTCGGGAGTCTGGTTCCACAGAGCCGTTAATGTTAAACACCGTTCCAAGCTCATTTCTATTCAAAGGGTTATGCTGCTTCCATGCTCCGGGCAGGCCGAATAGTATCCTCTGCTGCTCTGCAGGTCCTTGCTGCAGTCTTACGACTAGACCTGCATGTCATCTACAAACAACTATGGTATCGTCTAAAGCACGGAGTTCCTGTCGAGATTCTCGGCATCTCATGCAACTTAACTGCTAACATCAAAGACGAGAAACTGAGAATTTGGAATGAACTTATCAATGTTGAGCAATCACGATGGTATTCCAGTACTACTGGCCAAGTCATCCGCTCTTTTGTTCCTGTAGTTACCTTCCCTCTCAACAAGAACATTTGCCAATGGTTTTCTTCCAACTTAACAACATCATATCTACTTACTGGGCACGGCTCCCTCGAATCCAAACTACTTGAATTTGGCTTGTCTGACACCAATCTCTGCTTATGTGGTGCTGAGGAAACCTGAATGCACATTCTGTATCACTGAAACCTGTGCCACGACGACAGATCTACACTACAATCTGGTGTCAGCAAGGAACCAATCCAAAACCTGCAATGTCTATAAACTGATATCACCTGCCATCTCTCTCTTTTTTTTTTTTTTTTTGTTTTAGCTGGTACCCCACTTTGGACAGCTGTGGTTACAGGAATAGCACCCACCGGTATAGCGCTACCTCCAGCGGGTGCGGTTTTCATCCTTCTGAGGATAGGAAAAGACTGCTGCTGCCTTGTGGTTCCTGTGCCAAAATTTATACTACTGTGATATTCGTGTCACTTATGAAACGAAAATCATTGTATATAATATAATATTTATGTATGTTTATAGCGAATTTTCCAGTTTCTGGAAAGGGGCCGCTTGTTGTTTTTGTTAATAAACAAAAACAAAAACAGAACAGTACAATTGCCTCCAGCATCGAATACTAACAGTGCATTCAGGTTCCAATGCTTATGTTGTTTTCTCCAAATCCGGAAACACTCAGCAGCATATAGAGTTGGAAACTGGATTCATGAGACCAGGTAATGGATTTTAAATGTCTCTCTATTAACAAAGTAACAAGCGGCCCCTTCCCAGAAACTGGCAATTTCGCTATAAACAAACATACATACTATATTATATACAATGATATATATAGTCAGAGTGATGATAATTAAGATGTCATATGAGAAATGGACATGTGGCATGTCCACACAGCAAATCACATCACCCAACTAATCAGAAGTATAAATTGTGGCACAGGAACCACAACACAGCAGTCTTTTTCTGTCCTAGGAAGCACGAACACCGCACCCACTAGAGGTAGTGCTATACCAGTGGGTGCTAGCTAATCAAGTACCAACAGCTGACCAAACTGGAATACCAGCTAAAAAAAAAAAAAAGAAAATGGCAGGTGATATCAGTTTTTAGAGATATGGATAGACATGGCGGGTGTTGGGTTGGTTTCTTGTTATTGAGATGATGATATTTATTATTTTATTTATTATTTTTGACGGGCTTCAGAGTTTCTCCTATTCGCCTATTGAGAAGGTGATAGACGAGAAGAGTTGCTTTATTTTGGTGAAAATAGTAGAGGAGAGAGGAGAGTTATTGTAGAGCTGAGAACGACTGGGAGTTTTCAGTCAGTGCCACTTCATTTACTTCAGAAAAGTTGCTGACAGCAGCTTGTAGTGTAGATCTGTCGTCGCGGCACAGGTTGCAGCGATACAGAATCTGCATCCAGTTTCCTCAGCACAACACAAGCAGAGATTGTTGTCAGACAAGCCAAATTGAAATAGTTTGGAGTTGGTGGAGCCGTGCCCAGTAAGTACATATGATGGTGTTAAGTTGGGAGAAAGCCATTAGCGGAACGTTCTTGTTGAGAGGGAAGGTAACTGCAGGAACAAAAGAGTGGGTGACTTGACCAGTAGTACTGGAATCCCACCGTGATTGCAACACATTGATAATTTCATTCCAAATTCTCAATTTCTCGTCTTTGACGTTAGCAGTTAAGTTGCATGAGATGCCGAGAACCTCGCCAGGAACTCCGTGCTTTAAATTACAGCACAGTCCTTTGAAGATGACATATATATCTAGTGGTAAGCTGCCGAAAGGACCTGTAGAGAAGCAGAGTGCACTGTCCTGCAGGCCCGGAGCATGGCAAGCAGCATAACCCGTTGAATAAAGATGAGCTTCGAATGAAGTTTAACATTAATGGCTCTATTGAACCAGACATCCGAAACATATGTTGTTATTGGTACGAATACTGCTGTATAATATAGTAAGAGAGTCTTCCTATTTAGTCCCCAGTCCGATTTAGAAATGTGGATAATTGCTGCAGTGAACTTCTTAATCTTCGAGGCGAGGTGTATAATATGAGAGGAGAAGCTTAACTGTCATCTAAAATTACGCCAAGATGTTTTAATTCAGGTAGAAAAGGAATTTGCTTACCGTTTATCTCGTCTGCGCGGGCAGCACAGTGGTATCGTCATCGTCCTCCCCACATCGGGTGGAAAAGGCCTGGGTTCGAATCCCGTCGATGACGCGAGGAACTGTAATGGGCTTTTTTCACTCCGTGGCTGAGTTAGTTGGTCTCAGGCGTAGATAGCAGGTTTTCCTCCCAGTAACTGGGGTTTTTTCGTCCAGCAAAACAGGCAAATCAACCATAGAACATACGCAATTTACAGACACAAATACGGGTTAATGTATTTAATTACGGGCAACTCTAAAATAATAATAATAATAATTACCGTCTATCTCAGCCTGAGAACAATAAGTCAACAAAATACAGTGCTCATAAACTGGGACAGTCACCGCTTCAAGGAGAATGTGGCTGTCCCCAAATGCTACAAGTGCTGTCGTTTTGGACACACATGTGTACCCAAGCTCAATCCACATGTGGACATTGTGCTGAGAGAAGCCACGACTTTAACTCGTGCCCTAAAAAAGAAGATCCACCCACCCACTTGCGGAAACTGCAAATCAATGAAAATGTAGGCAGATAATTCCATCCGGGACAATAAATGTCCGGTCTACACAAAAGCTAAGGGCACATGCCAACTAAGGCTCGATTATGGGGACTTACCTTAAACCATTTTATATTACCACAGTAAAATTTGCACATATTAATGCCCAACGAGCTAAAGCAGTTGCAGCGCAGTTGAGGAAAAAGGCAGATGAGGAGACCGGCCATTTATTGTCCCGGATGGAATTATCTGCCTGCATTCGAGTGGATGGGGAGACCCCATGGGCAGCTATTCTGGTCAGGAACCCTGATCTCACTCTCACCAAAACAATATACCACATTATTGCCTTCCCTGGGCAGCCTGTGCCCATATCATCACCCCCTTAGGAAATTTTACGCAGTTTCCCTTTACTCTCGGCCCGGGGAGGATATTCTCCTGATTATTAGATTCTTATAAAGCATCTTTCTGGAATTCCCAAATGAGAAAATCATCGTTGCCGCCGACGTAAACTGCAGGTCGAGCGTGGTTCAGTGAAACTCAAGGTAGACGAGGCACAAACAACGGTCAAAGACTGGACGAATATCTCTCAAACAGTTGTTTCCCAATTCTCAACCAACCAAATAACCTACTGACCTTTTCTAGTACAATGTAGGAAGCTAGAATTGATATCACCCTGGCCACAAGATCCGTTGCACGACGACACCTTTCATCCTGGACAGTTAGAGAAAGCTGGACCAACTCGGACCACCGTGTAATAACTTTCCAACTGCACCGATCAGTAAGCCGACAACCAATTATGAGGCAAACCCTCCATAGATTTGCAATTGACAAGGCAAACTGGCAGCAATTTAAGGATTCACTGATCCTATACGCCCGCTCTCTCAGCACAGTTGGACTGGACTCAGACCAGCACCAAAAGTCAATTGTAAGCCTAGTAACCTCAAATAACTCTATTAAAAGGAAGAAACCTTCTCTTGGAGCCATACCCTGGTGGTGCCCAGTGCTCCAACAACTGCGACGGGAGGTTTACACTCAACGGAAAAAACGTTTCAGCGCGCAAGACGGACATGGCCGGAAGCGGAAGTAGAGTATCTCAAGCAGCAGTACCGAACGGCAAGAAATGAATACACAGCCCTGATTAAACAAAGGAAGAAGCGCTCCTGGGAGCACCTAGTCTCCACAATTGGAAATTCTGCTCCATGGGGAGTGGTCTACAGAGTAATCACAAACAAACTCCCCAAGGGAGAAGTCATACGAGCCACCAAGAAGCCACAAGACACGTATACAAAAAGATGTTCTGAATCTATAAATAACAATCCTTGACGCCATGTTCCTTCAACACACGCCACCAAATACCCCAGAGCAAATACTACTATGTGAGGAAAACATCACATACACCACGGCCCAAGTGGAAGACCGCTTCACCAAGGAAGAACGACACCGCTGCAACAAAAATTAAAAGGAGAAGATATGCTGGAGCCCGAGATCGTAAAGAAGGCTTTTGAAACCATCCCAAATGAGATCTTAAACCTCTTCAACCATTGCCTTGAACCAGGCCATTTCCCAGCATTTTGAAGATCTGCAAAATTAAGGCTTATTCTCAAGAATCCCACAAAATTCCAAGACCTTCCGGAGTCATACCGGCCCATCGCTACTCTATCCATACTAAGCAAACTCCTAGAACATCTTCTAAGCAATATAATAGAAATTCATTACTCCAAGGTTGCCTTCACTCTGAAAACTAATACGGCTTTAGAAGGGGATTTTTTTTTTTTTTTTTAGGAGCATTAGTAACTAAGGCCATATTGCTCCGGGATATGCGGTGGTCATTCCCTGACCTTTCCGCATCCTCCGTATTTGGTGGTGACGGGCTCGAACCCCGGTCTAATCAAGAAGCGTCTGCTATGCACTGCTGCTCCTTCCCACCTGGCTACGGAGGCGCCTTAGAAGGGGATGCTCCACGGTGGACGCCTTAGAGAATACCGTCAAACAGCTACCACTACCAATCATAAATACTTCCTTGTCATTTCAGTAGATTTTTCCGGGGCGTTTGACTCCCTCTGTTGGACAAGCGTTCTCTGCAGACTCCGGAAAGCAAAACTACCAGCTAATTTGTACAATTGTATAAAAACCTATCTCGCAAACAGAACAGTAACCGTCAGTGCTCCGTACTGCTCAGTCACACGACCAGTCTATAGAGGATGGCCACAAGGCTCAGTACTTGGCCCATTTCTCTGGAAGGTGGTGCTCGACAGCTTTCTAAACCTCAACCTTGTTGATGTGAGGTCACAGGCCTACCTGGATGACCGTATCCTGATCCTGGCGGCAGACTCAAGAGCTCAACTAGAGATATCTGCAAACCGTGCTATAAATATCCTACAAGACTGGGCCACCCAAAGCAACTTAAAGATATCCCCAACAAAAACCTGCTCAATCCTACTTAAAGGTTCTCTCAATATCAGAACGCCTTCCCAGATAAAGAATCAGGAAACAACAATTAAGCTTTCCACCGAGCTTAAATCTCTTGGTATTCTGCTGGATATAAATCTGTCATTCGCACCCCATCTTACTTACCTCCGAAGCAAAATCAAGAAGTACTCCGCACTAATAGCTAGAGTCACTCCCCGCGACTAGAGGCTTAAGAAGAGGACCCTAGCCCTCTTCTATAAGGCAGTCTTCTTACCAGCAATAACATACGCATCAGGAGTCTGGTTCTACAAGGCGGTAACAGCAATAAATATAACGAAGCTAGAGACCATTCAAGGTTCAATCCTACTGACAATCTCAAGAGCCTACTGTACTGTAAGTACCCACGCCCTCCAGGTCCTCTTGGGCGCTCTCCCCCTGGACCTAGAGATCATCCGCTGTGGGTTGCTTTATCAATTATCCAAAGGCAGAGCAATCACCTGCCTAGACTACACAACTGATCCGGCGAACGATCATAAACTCTAGAAAAAACGCCTTTTCACCCACCTACAGCAGGCCTGGCAAACCCGGTGGACGACTTCGACAAAAGGGGAAGTCACCCGAAGATTCATACCGGATAATCAACTAGCGTTTCCCAAAAGCCCAAACTTGTTTTCACCGGGACTGCTGACATCTTTCCTGCTCACGGGACATGGAGCAATAAGAGCAAAACTCTCCAGTTTCGGATTGAGTGACACCCGTCTCTGCCACTGTGGACAACCAAAAATATGGGAGCACCTCATGCACCACTGCCAACTATAAGAAGACCTACGATGCCTCTTAATAACCAGAATACGTTTCTCCAGCCGATAAACCAAGAACAATATCTCTTGGAAAGCGAAGACAATTATAAAGCCTTAACGCAGTTTGCGTAGGATCTTTTTATTAGAAGAAGGACATACCCACAACCATAGCAGGAATTTTCCTACAAACCAACCACTCGTCATCCAGAATAAAGATCCTTAGACACCTCAACCAAATAAAAACCTAAGCAATAGAACAGAAATTCATTACTCCAAGGCTGGCCTTCACTTTGAATACCTACGAACTGAAGAGCAACTAATCGTTAACTTAACCTGGAACTAACTGACCACTGGTTTAAACTGGAGCCATTATCTGGCATAGGATAATGGCTCCAGTTTAGGAGCGATCGGAACCGGGTACCCTCACTCGGTTCACTTTCCATCCCTTCCCTTAGAAGGGGGATGGTTACTTACTCTGTACCTTCCCTCCTGCCACCCCCTATTTTCGCGTGGTGAGGCATGGGCCTGCCCATCCACTTTTGGGGTTATCTTACCTACTGACCACATATTTCTGTCTTTCACCCCCTAGTCTTCAGTCTCCCTTCCCTCTCTAGCTAATTTGCGACTAACGTTTGACCCTTGTCAAAACTACACAAGCCCCACACTCAAAAAAAAAAAATAAATAAATAACTCTACCCTGCATAACTTATACCTTTTTAGGCCTGAACCAATTTCTAGCGTTTCTGCCCCCACTTTTTTTTTTTATAGGTCTTTAGCCACTGAAACCTCAGGAAATTAGGTGGCAGGGCCTGCCAGAGTAAATAGTAAATCTTTAAAATACTAATGTACTTGGTCTGCCTCCACGAGGTATAGTGTGGGCAACGGTGGGCCACAATTGAGACCCAACAGCTAAAAGACCAGATGAACAACGGTACAAAACATTACACATTACAATATCCACGCACTTTTAAACCTCTGACCTCTACAGTGTTCTGTATCACACCACAATGTATACTACGCGGAGTTGGGTGAAACCCCTGGTGCTGTTAGACCCTAAACACACTATACACTATTACCGTCTATGTTTATATAGGAGGTCTTCTGTAATCGAACTTGCCCTTAAAAACTATGTTTTGTTTTTGTGGCAGATATTCGTAGTTTATTTATACTAGACCACTTGAATAACAGAAAGAGTTATATTGGCTGATTGTTCTAGTTGAAGACGATGGACCTGGAATTAGGAGATCCAAATGTCGGTGGTCCAGTGTTAGGGCTGATACAGGTTGTCTCAAAAATACACGGCATAACTTCAGGAATGAGTTCCTCATATGTAGACAATAAAAATATTTTATATCAACCTAGTTCTGGAAATGCTTGGTTCAAGAGTTATTAACCGGAATGTCTTATCTCCCGCAGGTGATTTCCTTCATCACAAGGTACTGACAGAATGTGGTGGTGTGGTTTTCCATTCCGACCATGTACTCAAATCAGGAGCAAGCGGATATGCACTTTATGTACGGTAAATTTCTTGAACGGTCTGATTTCTTGGACAACACGTCACTGATCATTCGTCAACATGCACACCTCATGCACGATGGCGCTCCCGCACAATTCAGTCACCTAGCCCGCAATTACCTGAATCGAAGGTTTCCTGGTTGGTGGATAGGTAGAGGCGGACCAACTTCCTGGCCTCCACGCTCACTTAATTTAAACCCACTAGATTTCTTTTTGTGGGGCCATTTAAAGTCATTGGTGTATTCGACTCCGTTGGCTGATGTGGAAGCTCTGCGCAATCGAATTGTGGCAGGTTGTGAGACAATACCAAACATGCCAGGAAATTGGCATTGTCATGGACATGCAATATTCTATTGCATGTCCATCAGACGTCGATGTGAGGACTGTATTCAGCCAGAAGGTGGACATTTTGAACAATTACCATAAGTTGATGTGAACAGTTAAGTGTCATAGACAGACCTTCAAAACTCGGAAACCAAGCATTTCCGGAACTATGTGGAGATAAAATATTTTTATTATCTACATATGAGGAACTCATTCCTGAAGTTATGCCGTGCATTTTTGAGACACCCTATATTATTTCATGGAACTTGTGACTGTCGTCGACTACTATAACCTATACTAGCTAACGAACGCCGCAAACTGCTCTTTGAGGTAGATGCTATTGTAGAGACAGAGCAAGAAAAGTCCCTCCTTAACAGACCTCCAGTTATCAAACTAAATATTCACCAAATATCCTTCCTCCCTCAAGTACCTTGAGCTTCTATTAAATCATTCTTCTTTTGTATGACTAGAGCATGCCACCCCACTTCCACGCAGGGATTCTAGGTTATCTCAACAACTCTCTCCCTGGATTCGTATATTGCTTTCTCTGGCCTTACTCACTGAACCAGGAAAAATCAAGTCACAGAATTCCCAGCCATTCAGAGCAGAATAATCTTTATATTAAAAATGTAAAGAAAAGGATCTGGGAAGAAAATAATAGTCTTTGGCAGTCTCGATGAACCAACGGGAAAAAAGGGAGAGATAACTAAATATTTCTTATCTTAGATGTCAGCTTTCTATCTGAATGCAGATTCACCTGGCTCACTTAAAACCTGGAAACCACGCGGTTGTGCTTCCGGACCATCCTATTAAGCAAAGCGTCACTGAAGATAACCAGTGCATATGCTACACCACACAAACATGGTCACATCTCCTTAAGGAATGAACGTATAACAAGATCTCAGACAACAGCCCTTGTTGACCTCCGATCTTCAGTCACTGCTGCTTACATATTCCCTAATCTCCACAAATGAAAATTTCCATGCTATTTCCATTCTGTACCAACATTTCGCAACGAAGACGACGACTGATTAATGACACTGTTTTTCAAGACAACAACAGCAGACTCATATTCAGAAAAACACCTGATATAGGATACTAGGATGGTATTTCTCAGAATGTCTCTATCACCTATAGAATGACATCACTGATTGTCTTCTGATGAGGAGGACTCTAGGCGTGGGATTTCCAGCTGAATCCAATGCATGTCACTTCTCTAGGGGATAGCATTTTTTTTTTGGAATTATGCCATTGTATCGGTTCATTCTTCTCTTCTTTTTTGCTCTACTTCTTTCTCACTCCCCTATTCTAGGAATCCCTCCCACTAATGGCTTCCGTATTTCTGCTCGCCAAGGGATCTCATTATCTAAGGTCTCCCTTTATCTTCTTCTGTAATTCCAACTCTTTACATTTTCTTCCCACTTCATTTCTTGGGTCCTCCTCAACTTGCTCTACTGGAGACGACATTCCCATCAGATGTTCTTCTGCTGTGCTGGCTCGGCTCGCTGTGCTCACAGACGGATGTTGGAGGCTCGATTCATGGAAAAATTGCCCTTAAGTAGCTAAGTGGCCAGATGAACAAGGCATCACAACACAATTCACAGCATACAACATTGCTTATACACCTAGCTGGCTTTAACCAGTTTCTTGATGGCACTTCCATGGGTAGTGGAAGTGACTTCAAGGAAGGCATTTCCACTTTCTATGTGTATTGTGTCTCTAAATTGTGTGTATCCTCCGGTCGATTTGTCAGTTGTGCTAAACAAAAACAGCCAATCCCAAGGACAAAAATTCTGTTCTAAACGCATGACACCGACTAACTCGGCCACGGAGTAAAAAAAAGGCCATAAGAGTTCCTCGCGTCGATGAGATTTGAACCCCGGCCATTTGCACCCGCTGTGGGGAGGACAATGAGTATATCACTGTGCTACAGGCACAAACGAACTAAAATACTGGAAAATTATCTCTGAATAATTAAGTTATATAGTTAGCTTTTCAAAAAACCTCAATTTTGAAATATCTGGTACGTACTCTGTCCCGCGGATGGAGTTCTACCTTACTTTACAACCTACCTTTGTTAACCAGGCCTCCAAATACCAACCAGATCGTGTTGCACAGATTCATTTTTGGTGTACTATACATGCCAGATAAGAGCGATGACATAAACTTGAAGAGGCTGCAAACAACAGATGAAGAAACCAAGAAGAAAATCCAGAACTGAAATGTAAGATAGTAAATTAATATCAGTAATTCCGGTATACTCATCAACAATATTATAAATATAATAAATATAAGTTCAAAGTTTTTCTGAGCTACTTCTCTTCGCCCAGTCATTGACAGAGCAATTCAGATTCTAAACTAATTCGAAATCGTTTTGATTTGTAGGTCTGAAAACAAACTTATCTTTCTAGGGTAGCCGTGCTTGTCTTTCTGTGTGAAAAATTCAAATTCCGGCAGAGGCATCTTTCCAACATTCACTGAGATTGCTTAACTCGCCCAAGGTGTTAAGAAAGTCATTTCGCCCAAGGTGTTAAGAAAGCCATTTCGCCCAATGTGTAGGCTGTAGTCGAACCTACTCCTTTAAACAAAATAGAGGTGAAAAGATATCGTAACCATGTGCTACCGCGAGGGTACCAATTTGGTTGCCTTTTTGAAATTTATCACTACAGAAATTGATAATGACAACTGGATGGATGCGATTTATACAGATCTCTCTTGGGCATTCGACATGGTTGATAATTATTTGTTAAAATTAAAACTCTCCAACTGTGGCATTTGTAGTCATTCTTTGAATTGTAGATTATATCAAAGGTTTCTCATATCAGATAATTTATAATTAATTTACATCATGTAGATTATCTTTTTCTTAAAAGAGTTCCCCAGGGATCATCCTTCGGTCCTCTTCCTTTGAATGTATGTGTAAACCATTTCGATTATTATTATTATTATTATTATTAAATGAATTTAATGCTGTTTGATTCACCCCTGAACTGCCTTCAGCTAGGCTGTACCTATATACATACTAGGCGGTACCTATGTACACAAACGAAACAATAAACATAAATAAAAATAACAGAGATACAGAAACTTTAATGCACGTAAAATAATACAACAAGATAACAGCCAAAACGAGCATATAAAATCACATACACATATTTGTAACACATACATACACTGTCCTACCATTAATATTCCTACACCTGCCTTTAGAGAAAAAAAGGAGCTTCTATTGTGTTATTTAATATTTTGTGCTGAAACCTTTTGTTTTTATAACAGTCTTCAATCTTCGCGGTATACTTTCAACCAGCTTTTTATAAATGTCAGGCGATATGTTCCTCCACTCGGCCTTTAACGCAGCCACCAGTTCAGCCTTGTTCTTTGGGCGATCTCGATGCGCATGTACCTGACGATCCAATACATCCCCAAAGTTGCTCAATAGGGTACAGATTAGTACTCTGGGCTGGACAATTCAACTTTTCTGCACCCATGTCCTCAAACCACTCTGTTATGACTCGAGCAGTATGCCATGGCGCGTTGTCTTGCTGATATGTAAATATGTACCTTCCCCGAAGTATTGCCATAATGTCGGAAGAGCAAAATTATCCAGGATGTCCTGGTATTGCAGAGCATTCATGGTTTTATCGATAACGACTAAAGGGCCCCGAGCCAAACCATGAAAGGAGCCCCATATCGTGACTGCCTCCACCAAACTTCATCGTTGGGAGGATACAATCAGGAAGGAACAGTTCCCCTGGCATTTTCCACACCCAGGAACGGCTATCAGACTGCGAACCTCGACTCATCTGTCCATAGGACTGTTCTCCACTGCTCTACAGTCCAGGATTCGAGCTCCTTACACCGTATTAATCGGCGTCTAATATTTCTTAAAGTGATCAATTCTTTTGAAACGTTGACGTAATTTTGTTGAACGTGTCATCTTGCATGCCCACATTTGCTATTATCTGTTAGAGCCCAGTGTGCAGATTTATAGCAGGTTCTGTGACGTGTTGCATGCATAGGACCTGTTTTCCAATTCATGGAGAGGTGTCCATATATTGGCGCACCCAAGGACCTGAGCTGGATATCATCATTCTTCTCTTCCTTGGTGATTCCCTTCTACTTCTGAGCCTCTCTCTCTCTCTCTCTCTCTCTCTCTCTCTCTCTCTCTCTCTCTCTCTCTCTCTCTCAGGGTAACCCGTAAATTTTTTTAGCTGGAGCATCATATGCCCCAGGCTTCCTTGCACCATATGGCTAGCAACAATAGTAATAAGGAAAATTAGTTGGCCGAAACTACCAGCTGCTGAATGGAAAAGAGATCGAAACTATGACAGAAGGAGAGACCTACAAATACCTAGGGATTATGCAGGCTGAGCAGTTAAAACACAAGGAAATCAATAAGTACCTGACCGAAAAATATCATTAGTGACTCAGAAGCCTGATGAAATCAAAATTGAACGCAGGGAACACAGTTAAAGCCATAAACACCTATGCAACTCTAATACTAACATACACATTCAGGGTCATAGATTGGAATAACACCAAGCTAGAAGATATGATGCGAAAGACAAGGACAATGATGACCAAGTGCCGCCACTCCACCCGAAGTCAGCAGTGGAAAGAATAACAATACCTCGGAAAGAGAAAGGAAGCGACCTGATAGACCTGATAGGGCAACAGAAAACAGCGATAGTTAACATGAAGGATTACTTCGAGAACAACACAGCACCACTCCACAAGGCCATAAGGAAGATAGATAAGTGGTATACCCTACTCAACCTAAGCAAGGAACCCTTTCCCGCCCAGACGGTACAAGAAACGAAGTTAGAAAGATGGGCAAAGAAGACACTCCAGGGCAGACGCTACTATGATCTCCATCAAGGTCACATCGATAACATTGCTTCCAATGCATGGCTCACAAGCGGGACGGTGTTACCCGCGACTGAAGGATTCATGCTGGCTATCCAAGGCTAGGTAATCAACACCAGAAACTATAGAAAATACATCGTAAAGGAGCCCGAAATGTCAGATGACACATGTCGACGACGTCAACCGGCCTCAGAATCGATCCAACACATCACCGCGGTTGCAAGGTGATCACCCAGACTGAGTATATTTATAGACACGACCAGGTAGCCAGGATAATACATCAAAAGCTAGCGAGGAAATACCAGTTGACCAAAGAAAGTATACCATATTACAAGAACGAACCCCAGGCAGTACTAGAGACACGAATCCACAAGCTGTACTGGGACCGCGCCATAATAACGAATAAGACCATCCCGCACAACAGACCGGACATAACCCTTGTGGATAATATGGTAAAGGCTACCTACCTGATTGACATAGCGGTCCCGAACACTAGCAATGTTCCGAAAACCCATGAAGAAAAAATTAGGAAATACACGAACCTGAGACATGAGATCAAGGAGATGTGGCATATGCAAGAAGTATCGACCATCCCGATCATCGTGTCAACCACCGGTATGGTACCAAAGACTCTACATAGCAGCCTAGCAGTAATAGATCTCCCAGAGAACACCTACAAGGAATTCCAGAAAGTGGCAATCCTGAACACCTGTACGATAGTCAGAGATTTCCTTGACCAACAGTAACACCAGACATTACAACCATGCTGTGTACATGGCAGCATTACCCGTCACGGCGTGGAATCCCCCAATCAGGGAGAAATAATATAAGAGCAACAACAACAATAATAATAATAATAATAATAATAATTAATGGTAAGGCAGTGTACAAAGATTCACTGAGTGATCAGTGAATTATGAACACCTGCATAATACTTTGTAGATCCTCCTTTTGCCCTGAGTACAACAGCTATTCGACGTGGTATTGATTCAACAAGATATTGGAAGCGTTCGGTAAGTAAAGGCCGACCAAGCAGTGTGTAATGCGGATAGTAATGAAGATAAAGAGGTGGTTGGTGTATCCAGACTCCTGATATGTCTTTCTATAGTGACCCACAAGTGCTCTATGGGATTGATATCCGTGGAGATCGGAGGCCAACCGATATGCTGAAAGTCAGAACTGTGTTGCTGAAACCGTTCCTACACATCAAGTGCCCGATGGCTCGGCGCATTGTCATCTTGGAAGACACTATCGCCATTCGGGAAAAAGTGAAAACATAGCGCGGTGTACGCAGTCAGCAAGCAGTTGACGATAATGGAGACCAGTGATTGTTGTTCCACATGCACCAGTGGTCCAAGTTTCTGCCAGTGAACATGCCTCACACGTACAACCGCCTTAAGCGTCTTGCCCTTTTGATACCATGCATGATGGATGAAGAGCCTCATTTTGATGACGCCAATCCGTACACGAACATTCAAGGTGTGGAGTAAATAACGTGACTCATCCGACCAGCACACCTTCTTCCAGTCTTCTAACGTCCAACTTCATGCTTTTTGCACCAAGCGAGTCTTTTACGCCGATGTTAGGAGAGAATGCTGTAGGGGTTGTCTGCAGGTATAGCCTATACATGCGAGTGTGCGACTCATGGCCATGCCAGATATTGTTCCAGGTTGGCCCATGTTGTATTGGGTAGTGAACTATTCAACAGTGCTTGGCCTGTACGAGTCGTCGGACTCGGTGCTCACCTCTAACAGCAACCTTTTGCTGACCTTTGCAGTTTTGCCGTCGGGTCTTTGTTTGACCATTTTGACGCTAGTCCTGGTACACTTTAACTACGGCGGCTCTCGAACACCCCACCAGTTCAGCCGTTTGAGAAATCGAGTCACCAGCTCGTCGAAGTCCCACAATCTACCGTTTATCAAAGTCCGATAAATCCTTCCTTTTACCCATCACGCTCGCAATTTTACTACCTACTGAATCATTCACACCTTATCTATGCTACAAAGGTCGACTAACTCGCACACTCGTACCTCACGTGGTCAACGGGCTGCTTCCATTTTTCAATGGAGTGTCTTAATTCAGTGATCACTCAGCATATATAATAATACATAAAAAAAAAACATCAAATAATTGATATATAGATTAATGTTATCCTCAGCAGGAGACAAGGTGTAGTTTGCACCTTGAGGGGTATGATTTGGGTAACTGCTATAGCTGTGTTAGATGCTTCATATTCTGCGTGTCTGAATTCTGTTAGACTTTCTCATCACTCGACATATATATATATATATATATATATATATTTCTAGAAAGGTGTAAAACTTGTTATATTAGTCAAATAATACAATAAATTAAGCTTACACAGCATCAGCCAAAAAAAGAACCTTCCATATCACCTATCCATCCCACAAATAGTTGGAGAGTTTCTAGTTCTTTGAATTTATTCAAAATACTCACCTTCACAACTAGAGATGGAGGCTCATTCCAACCGTCGAACACCCGTTGGCGGAAGGAATATTTCTGCACATCTATCTTGAGACCATCCTTCCTCAATCTAACCCGTTTAACTTCTGTTCCGGGGGAAATAATGTAATCATTGGTCAAAGAAGCAACGTAGGATCATCTAGACAATCCAACAGTAAAAGCTCAGACACAGCATGGGTTTGTTAAGGGGATGTCTTGTCTGTGAAGTTTTATTGGATACTGTGATGTATTCGCAAAGTAACTGGAGGCATTGAATAATTCTGATATCATATACTTGGATTTCAGGAAAGCTTTTGATACCTTTACACGTGGAAGACTACTATACAAATTGGAGCAGGATGGCATTAAGGGAAAGTTACTGCTATGGATAAAAGGATGGTTGAGTGGGAGAAGACAAAGAGTGGTAATCAATGGACATCCATCTGATTATAACATTAGCTCATCCTGGGCTAATGTTATAATCAGAATCCCCCAGGGTTCGCTGTTGGGCCATTTATTGTTGTTTTCGGTATTTATCAATGATATTGATGAAGGTATATCAAGTTTAATGTCAAAGTTTGCAGATGATGCGAGGTTTGCTGGATTGTTAATAATAGTAATGGCAGCATGTTGCTGTAATAGGATCTGGAAAAGTCGGGCAGATAAGCTGAAAATTGGCAACTAATGTTTAACATTGACAAATGCAAAGTGCTGCATATGGGTAGTAGTAACTCTAGAGTAACGTATTAAATGTATAGTACTACATCCAGGACAGTGGAGAATGAAAAGGAGCAGGGTATAATTATGTAGTCAGATATGAAGTTTCTGAGTAGTGCACACAGGCGGCAGCAAGAATAGCTCATGGTATCGTGTCAATGATATACAGGAATTTTGCTATCAGCGATAACGAGCTGATTGTGCCCTTGTGTATAAGGCAATGATTAGGCCACGCCTTGAGTACTGTAAACAGGTCTGGAGGCCTCATTTTAGGATGGATGTAGGGCGGCTGGAACGAGTACAGAGAAGGGGCAACAAGATTGGTGAGTGGAACAAAGGGTTGCTCTTACCAAGAAAAGCTTATGTTCTAAAACTTCAGCGTCTGGAGCCTAGGCACCTCGTGATCTAATTGAGGTGTTGAATGGTTTGAGCAAGACCAATGCCGATGGAATTCTTCCTCTTGCGCAGTTACTCACCTGAGGGGACATAAATTGAAATTGAGGAAAGACAATTTTAGAATAGATATGCGAAAATTTGCCTTTAGCCAACGGGTGGTTGATAGTTCGAGCAAACTTCCATCTGTCGTAGTGGAAGTCGACAACAGAAATAAGTTCAAGGCAGAACTACATTGATGTTTGGAGTAAGTGGATGAGTGAAATGGGAAGGTTTTGTTTTTTGACGTCTGCTAATTAAGCTTTGTTTCTTGCATCATACTCCACTACTAATTCTAACTTCACTACACACACACATATGCCCTCTCTCATATTTGTGTAAGCTACCATCAGCATTTGTGTAAGCAAAGAGGCGAAAGACTTGTGGAATTCGTAGAATCTCAAGGATTGTGTAATGAACACTTTTTTCAAGAAAAGGGTGAACAGAAAGTGAACATGGAAGAGTCCAAATGGATTAACAACTAATGAAATCGACTTCATCCTCACTAACAGAAGATATATCGTGAATGATGTTACCGTCCTGAATAAGATAAATGTTGGAAGTGATCACAGAATGGTAAGATGTACACTTGATATAGATGTAGGAAAGGAAAGGTAAAAACTGACTCGAGTAAATAATACAAAGGTCTTTGAGATAACAGAAGAG
Organism: Mastigoproctus giganteus; assembly: GCF_048544385.1. NCBI lineage: Eukaryota > Metazoa > Arthropoda > Arachnida > Uropygi > Thelyphonidae > Mastigoproctus > Mastigoproctus giganteus. The sequence continues at coordinate 24,847,105 of NC_143580.1, forward strand.
GAGAAAAGGCAGTATGTACTGGAACTTAAGAACAAGTTTGAGCTTCTGCAGACTGCTCAGGACCAAGATATCGACGAGGAATATTACAACGTTTTGAAAGTGATAAAGCCCAAGGAACCTATAGGGAAAAAGAAACCCAAAGAAGAAAAAATTAGTCAAGAAACACTTGTCATGATGAACTGAAGGCGAAAAATGTAGAGCAAGATAAACCTTGCTTGCAAAATTGCAGTATATCATTGAGAAACTCCCCTGACGTTTACAGGCAGCCCGTCTGCACTGTTCAAAGCATTTCATGCCTTTCTGCACAATTATCCCATCAATACTTTTCATCCTCCACAACCCTGAGTATTGTTATACGCTAAATAAAATAAAAAAAAATTCCAGAAATTTTAAATGCAATTAATAATTAAAAATGCAAATGGCCATGATGCTCTAAATGTTTACCTTTTCACAAAACGGACCTACGAAAATTTCAGGCTTCAAGTAAGACCTTGGAGTACGTGTCACGAAGATAACATCTGTACGCCAGACAGGAAAAATATGATCAATGACAAAATAACTGTGATACGTCAGCCACGTTTCTATGGCAGACAAGTCGGCTTCCTATAAATTAAAAAATTCTTTCAAACATATTAAAATCAACAAAAACATTTGTAAATAGAAAAATAATTTTCTGTGAAACTCAGAACTAAATTTAATTAAATAAGTCTGGTTCAGGTTTGAAAAATCTAGGATAAAGATTAAAGAAAAATATCTAAATATTATTCAAAGTCATAATCAGCTGCACACTTTGGGAGATTACTTGAACAGACGGGCAAAAATTCCTTTGTCATACTCACATTTCTTTTAATATCCTCAATACCAAATAATTATCATTTTCGAATTGAGGACATCTGAGTGCACTATTTGGAGTGCAGGGGAGATAAATCAAGAGAATAAGGGAGCGGTTTAGATTATAAATTCGTATTTTTCCAAAAACCACTTGTTAATTCGCGTACAATGGTCCAGTGTTATCATACAAATGGTAACAGCTCTTTATTTTTTCGGAAACTGGGGGCCATCCTGAAGATATTTAACTAAACAATCCAAAACCTGTATGCAGTATTCATTATGCACTATCTTATCTGATAAAACAAACTATTTGTGAATGTTTTCTTGATATCGATGATTTCTCCAGGTGTATCTCCTGGCCTTAAAATCAGTCCCTATTATAAAGAAATGTTGGCCATGCTGAGAGAATTCTACCAAATGACATTTGCGCGGTCTTCCGTGGTTCGAGTTTATTGATAAGGCTCTTATCTCCTTTCAAATTTAGACACAAATTACAGCTTTTAGCTCAACATTATCTCATTCCTGTGAAGAAAGCATTTAATCCACCTGTTCTTAACTCGGAAATAGAATCGCACCTTCTTTTCAGACAAATCCTGCAATCTGGAATAGTTCCTTCAGTTAGGAGAACTTACCATGATAAGCCCATTCTAAAGATCATGAAACCCCAATCTCCTAAAGCCCTGCGACCAATCTCCATCAGTTTTTCTTTACTCAAAATTATTGAAAAAGTAATTCAGCCAGCAATTGCTCAGCATTGCTTTGGACACAGGCCCCAATACCTGCATACTATTCTGCACAGGAGATCGCCAACTACTAATCTCCTTGACATCCTCTTCAGAATTCAACGGACCCTTGACAGCAAAACAGGGATTGATATCATATTCCTGGACATTAAATCGGCTTAAGATAAAATACACCTCACAGCTCTTTTTACCATTCTGAAACAGTACTTCGGCCTGGCAAATACCTTACTTCATATTTTGAAGTCAATTTTATTTTTTAGACACGTGTCTGTGACCCACAACGACTTACAGTTAACTATTGACGTCTCAAGAGGCATCCCGCAAGGAAGCGTGCTGTCAGCTATCCTGTTTGCAGCAGTTTTGGAGCCTTTCCTAGCTCAGAATCCTAACTTTGTCTCTTATGCCGACGATGTGAAGTTCTACGTGACCTCAGATCATAATCATCAGATTCATGATATCAACCAACAAGCTTCTAGGCAGATAATGAGCTTGGAAAATTATCTTGTCACAATTGGGCTGCATCTGAGCCCTTGCAAATCAGCGCAACTGCAGATAACCAAGAAGACAGTCAAAAATAATATCCAACGTTTTGTTAGGTCACTTTTTTTGCCTGTGCAAAAAGTGACCTCCCATGACACGGACCCTAAAGGAGAAGCTCTTTGCCTTTGGAGTCGTTGAGGATCCCAACTGCACATGTAGGGAGAGCGAAACTGGAGCCACATAGTCTATGATGGTCAACATAAGTGCAGTACGTCTAAACGTCTAAACCAAAGTGCAGTACGTCTAAACCAAAGGCTGGCGGCATAGGTTGTAATTGGGCTTATGCCAGCATTATAAAATAGATGTAGGGTTTTAGTGTTCAATCCCCAGTCTAGTCTGGTAATTTGGAGCAACATTACTGTAAAACTCTTAACTTTGACGGACAGATGTTGAATATGTGCAGTAAAGGAAAAGGGGTCATCGATGATGACTCCTAAAAATTTTGCGCTTCGGACAAGTGGAAATGATTTCTTGTCAAGTTTTACAACTGGTGGTTTGCCATAATCTAATTTGCGTTTAAAAATCATGATCTTCGATTTGGTTGGGGATAATTTCAATTTGTTCTTAGAGGACCAAGACGATAGTTCAAAGAGTACTTTATTGCCATATAGTTCTAAATCAGGTCTTCCGTTTCCACTGACAAAAATGATAGGGTCATCTGCATACGCAAGTTGTTGCACATTTTGAAATTCAGTCGTCCTAAGCAGCCAATCATGAACTGGGTTCCAAATCAAGGGACCCAAAATTGATCCTTGGGGGCAACCAAGGAAGACAGATCTGTGAATCTTTCTGCTTTGAGTGATGACAATGACGGTGTGATTAGCAAAGTAGTTTCTAACAAGTTTATAAAGCTGAAGAGAGCAATGATTGGAATGGAGTCTATTGAGGGCGCTCCCCCACCACAAGGAATCAAAAGCGCCCTCACAATCGATAACGATCGCTATAACCTACTTGGAAGTGGAACTATCAATAAGGTGGTAAAGTTCTAATAAGGCGTCTTTGCATCCAAGCCCTTGCCTAAAACCGTATTGAAGAGAGGACGTGGAGCTTATAGCTCCCTGCAGTGTGGTAATTTTGTGAGCGATTAGTCTCTAACATTTTTTCCAGATGAATAATTTAAGTAGAACTTTGGGCCTTAGGTCGTAAAAATGTTTGATAAATATATTGTCAATCAGATCATCGCCAGGACATTTGTTTGACTGAATTTTATTCTCAATTGAAATAAGTTCCTCTGTAGTGAATGGACTTGTTTCTTCTAATGGAAGGTATTTTTGGTTTAAATCTCGAATAGATGGATGGTACGAAGTGGCAATAGTGAGATCATCATTAGGCAGCAGTTGATTCAAGATGGCATTTATGGAGTCTGTTAATGTAAGAGTTTCCATGCTGTTGGAGGTAATGGAGTTAAAAATGTCACTTAGGATCATTTTATTTTTAGCAATTTTATAAATGACACCCCAAGGATTATTATTCCCAGATGTATGGACAAAATTGTGCCAGAATTGTAATTTGCTTTCATAAAAAAAAAAAAAAAAAGAACGTACGCGGCTCTTTGGGCAGTGCGTCAAGAGCTCGTTGGTGTGCATCAGCCAGCGCTGCTTGTTCGGCACATCCTGAGGTGTATTGCGCCAATCGCTCTCTATGCATCAGAAATTTGTTCATCTGCCCCTGCCTCATACCTTCATAAGTATCTCAGTTTAGAGTACTGGTCGCTTAGATGGATGAACATGGCGGTAGGCCATCCCCTAACTATCTCCAGAGCGATCCTACAAGCAAATCTAGCCAACACTCTCTGGAGACACTCCATCATGACAAGAAATGTTCTCACGCTTGCGCGGCTTGTAACGGGGCGAATTGATGCTCCATCTGTATCCATATTAATCTCTGGCCCGAGGAGGCAAGAGGGGAGCACACTGACTCTTGGCTCCCTCTGCATCTCACGCTGTCTAGCATTGATTCCCTGAGGTACATGTTTCCAGCCAATTGTCTTCGGATCTTCAATAAATTTAGGATCTACCCTGATAGGTTCTGTGAAGACAAGCCCTACAGGAAAGAAATCCTCAAGTACTGCTACCAGATAATAAATCTATGACTTTTTTTAAATTTTTTTATACTTGCCTATCCTATTTGTATTTTACAAAGATTGTTTTGTCCCCATGCAATTGTATATTTAATCCTGTACATGTGTCTGGTCCTCTTGTATATTGTACATGTGTTCCTCGCACCTCAGTCTGTAAATATTCACACCCTTTTGGCACAGAGCCGTCCTGGGGTGAACCAAGGTTTCTTGGCAAATAAACTGATTTTAATAATAATAATAATAATAACAGCGGTAAAATACATACTATGACCAAAAAAAAAATACCAATCTCTATTCAGTATCGAATTGATGGCCTTGTTTCTCATAACAGTGAGCGAATCGGCAAGGAATCTATATCTGTTTTAGTGCGGTTTGGTCTAATTGTAACCATTCCTCCAGCAAAATATCGCGTAGTTGGAACAAAGTCGAAGGAAGAGGACTAATCTAACAGATCTCATTTGTTACTTTGTTGTCGAATAGCTCTCTCTCTCTCTCTCTCTCTCTATCCAGCATTTCAAACACATTCTCAATAGCATTAAGATTAGATGAATGTGGGGCGGGGAGGCAATGAATTTTCTGCAAATCCGTATAATGTACTCCGAACGATTATGCTTGATTCAGGCACGATGCATTGTAGCATTGTCATTCATAATATGGCCACCACCTTCGGGATAAAATTGATATATTGCAGTGTGGTACAGATATGATACAAAATTCAGGTGCAACTTGGACGACATTCGACCTTCTACCGGTATCAACTTACCCAGTCGGTACCAACAAAAGATTCCCCATTCTATGATGCCACCTCCAGATGCTTTGGTTTTTTTTAGCAAGGTAAGACCTACTCCTGATGGTGGCCCAGCAAAGAAATAAAGAAAAAAATCTATCAGATCTCATTTTCCTTATTCCGTTGTGGGATCGCTGTAAACACCTATGAGATGCAGACAATCAAGAAACAAAAGAGTATCAAAAAGTTCGCGCTGCACCTCACAGATGTTTGGGTGGAATATTCTGTGATAATCTTAAAACTTCGTCTGAAAAACTACTCAACGTAAGCTGTTAATACGTATATTTATGACGGTAGGAAGAATACCTATGGCCAGAGGAACAACGGTACATGACATCACGCACCTCAAGATCCATATACTTTTTAAATCTCTGGCCTTTACAGTGAACTGTATCACACCACAATGTAAACTACGCGGAGATGGGGGAAACCCCTGGTGCCGTTTGACCCTAAACACACTTTACACTTAACTACAGTCATTATCCATGAACCTAAAAATATCCCTTTAAAATATGCACCTAAAATATCCCAGACTAAGACAAATTCAATCCTACTGAAAGGAAGACTTGACCTTAGACGGCCACCCTAGATCAAAGTTGATTCGATTACAATAAAATTCTCCAGGCAACTGAAGTATCTGGGTCTAGTCCTCGACCAGAATCTTTCCTTCAAGGAATATTTCAATTCCTTACCCTTTGAAGTTGGGAATTACACCGCCCTGGTCGCTAGAATGTCCCGTACAAAGCTATATATATCCCCCCCCCACCATGATAACGTTTGCGTCAGGAGTGTGGTACGAAAAGGCCAACACAATCCTCAACCAAAGAATCATTGACTCCATACAAAGAACGATAATGCTTACCATCACCAGTACCTGCCACATGGTGAGCACCCATGCCCTCCAAGTTTTTGCAGGGGTCCCCCTCTGAACTTGGAGATTGTGTGCAGCAAACTGTTGTACCATCTTCCAATGGGCACTTTACAAACTTGTCTCTGGTTTACTACTGACCCTGTTAATGAGGAAAAGAAAAGGTTATTATCTCACCAACAGCAGGCATGGCAGGATCGTTGGACGAACTCACCGAATGGAGACATCCCTAGGAGATTTATACCTGACGTCGGCCGGGTTTTCCCCAGGTCCCCTCCATGGTTCTCAACTGGCGCTCAGCCTACTTACTTACTCACCGGATATGGTGCCATCAAAGCTAAACTCTCGCTTCTGCGTATTGAGGAGGGTTCAACCTGTACCTATGAAATGGAAACTGGTAGCATCTCATCTACGAGTGACCTCGCTAATGATGAATCACCAGCTCTATGACGACCTCCGCGGTATCGTAATCACCAGAATTCTTTACTCGTCCAGAGGACAGGAGCATCATCTGTTGGACACGAAGGAAGAGAACATGGCCTTCTCACGTTTCACCCAGGAGATCTTTGCGCAACGAAGAGATCCTGACCTGCCTCCTCGGGGCTAAATGTGGGAAACGGGGAGTCACACTAGGGGCCCAATGGCTAAATGGGAATAGGAACAACATAAGACGACACTACACAACACTGACACATACACTTTACAATTTTGAAAACCTCTGACCTTCACAGAGTTCTGTGGTACACAAACAGGGTACACACACGGAGATGGGGGAAACCTCTGGGGCTGTCTGACAACTAACACACTTTACACTTTCCTCTATTATCCATGGACCAATAATATTCGCATAAAGATCCTTCTGTTGCTGCACCGAACATATACAACACGAGTATTGTGGGTTATGAAAGTGAAGAGAATTATTTTATAAAATGCATTGTCTAAAAAAAATTAAGTTAATATGTAAATTGAATAAATATACATACCTGTCTGTAGATTGCCCCTATCAAACCGGTGACGTTTCCCCCTGTGACCGTTCCCCAGGCATTGTCAACTGGAAAGGTGGTTTTGTATCTGTCGCAAGAGATGGTTAAGCCTAATTGTCAATAAATTGGTATATGGGGTATGTGCTCAAATAATTTGCGTATTGTTAACATAGTTAAAATGATCGTGAACCTTCATGTCACCAAGATGAATCCATTCATGTTGGTACCATGAATATAGTTAGATGATAATTAACTGGAATATATAATTCTTGGAAATACAGTTTTCCCTTTTTAAGGAAATATTTTATAAAGAAAACAAAGCGAATCCCACCTAAATTTCATTCCTTGAGAAATAATTTCCAGTGGGCTAGAATATCTTCCAGTATACCACACATATTTTCCACTTTCGGTCTCTTGAACATCTAAGAAGGGTTCACACTATGAAAAAAAGGAAGGTTAATCCCAATATATATTTCTGTTTTTATTTATTTGAATAATAAAGTTAGTAAACACAATTATTTGTATTTTTATTTTATTTGTATAATAACCTTATTCCCAAAATTATTGAAAGAGAACCATCTTAAGAGAAACGAAAGAATTAATGATCATAGACCGTTGTGACTGTCATTTTCGTTTGTTTAAATTTGATAACTTCATTAAATGTCTAATCAGGATATATTTTGAGGAATTGCAGTCTTACACAGAGTATTAGCATTAGCATTAGCATTAGCATTAGTAGAGGCATACGATGCAAGAAAGCAAGCTTATTCAGCATCAGCCAAAAAAAAAAAAAAAAAAACCCACTCCCATTTCACCTCTCCGTTCGTTCGAAATACCTGTCCAGTTGAGCTTTAAATTTGTTTAGGCTATCAACTTCAACAACAAGTGATGGAAGTCGGTTCCACCAACCAACCACCCGCTGGCCAAAGGCAAATTTCCGCACATCTATCCGACATCCGTCCTTCCTCAATTTGAATTTATGCCCTCTGAGGTGATTATTCTGAGAAAGATGAAGAATCCCATTGGCATTGAGCATGCTCAAACCATTCAAGGCCTTATACACCTCTATCAGATCACCTCGCCGGTGCCTAGTCTCCAGACTCTGTAATTTGCAAAACTTAAGCCTTTCTTCGTAAGAGCAACCCTTTGTTCCATTTACTAATCTTGTTGCCCTTCTCTGTACCCGTTCCAGCAGCTCTACATCCTTCTTGAAATGAGGCCTCCAGACCTGTATACAGTACTCAAGATGTGGCCTAACCATTGCCTTATACAAGGGAATAATCACCTCCTTATCCCTGCTAGAAAAATTCCTGTATATCATTGACAAGACACCATGAGCTACTCTTGCAGCTCGTCTGCACTGCTCAGAGAACTTCATATCTCCCTGCACAATTACCCCCAGGTCCTTTTCATTCTCCACCACTGTCAGTGCAGTACCGCAGAGTTGATACGTTGCTCTGGGGTTACTGTTTCCCATATGTAGTACTTTACATTTGTCAATGTTAAACTTCATTTGCCACCTCTCAGCCCATCTGTTCAACCTTTCCAGATCCTGTTGCAGCAGCATAGCGTCAGTAGTGTCCTTAACGACCCTGCCAACCTTTGTATCATCTGCAAACTTGGACATTAAACTTGATATCCCATCATCAATATCATTCATAAACACCGAAAACAACAACGGACCCAACACTGAACCTTGAGGAACTCCACTAATAACATTAGTCCACGTTGAGCAGTGTCCATTGATTACCACTCTCTGTCTTCTGCCACTCAACCATCCCCTTATCCATAGTAGCAATTTGCCTCCAATGCCACACTGCTCCAATTTGTGCAGCAGTCTTCCATGTGCAACAGTATCAAAAGCCTTTCTAAGATCCAAATATATAATATCAAAGTTATTCCCTGCATCCAGTTCTTTTGTGACTACATCATAGTATCCAATCAAATTGGTCAGGCAAGACCTGCCCTTAACAAAACCATGCTGCGTCTGAGCTATAACTGAATTCTTGTCTAGATGATCCTGCAGTGCTTCTTTAACCAGTGCCTCCATTAATTTACCTGGAACAGAAGTTAAACTAACAGGTCTATAATTACTTGTGTCAGCCTTTGATCCTCCTTTGTGAATTGGGGTTACATTTGCACATCTCCAGTCTATGGGTACCTCCCCTGAGTCCAAAGAAGCTCTCATAATTATGGCTAGGGGTTTGCATACTTCCTTTGCTGCCTCCTTTAATATAACTGGATAGATCCCATCCACCCCAGGTGCCTTTTTTATGTTTATCCTCAACAATCTCTCCTCCACTTTCCTCTCAGTTATTACAAAATCATCCAGCTCACTGCCAATGTTTACTTTACCTACATCATTCTCCTTCCTGAATAACTCCTCATGCGTGAATGTAGATGCAAAATACTCGTTTAGATTGTTAGCCACCTGAGCAGGATCCTCAACTGTTGAACCATCAATATCCAGTGGACCAATCTGATTCATCCCTTTCCTTCTCGAGTTCAAGTATGTAAAGAACTCTTTTCTGTTTTTCTTTGCATCCTTTGCCAAGGATTTTTCGTAGTCTGCCTTTGCCTGCCTAATCTCCTTTGTGACTTGGTTACAGACCAACTTATATCTATCATAGGCTTCCATGTCACCCATTAATTTATATGTATCCCATGCATTTTTCTTCTCTGCCACATGTCTCATTAGTTCATCTGACAACCATTTAGGCCTAAACCTTGAACAATATTTCTTAGTTGGTATGTAAAGCCTGGTAGCCTCCAAGATTAGTTCCTTGAATGCTTCCCATTTAGAGTTTGCTGTTGGTAACATCATCAGTTGGTCCCACTGTACAGAATTTAAATACTGTCTCAGACCATCATAGTCGCCTTTACGAAAACAAAAACCCTTCCCTTTACCTCTGATGGTAGTTACCTCCTTGAGTAAATCCCACTTCAACACACTGTGATCACTGCCACCTAGTGGTTCATTTATCTGCAGGTTCTTAATGCACGAAGAGTCACTACTGATAATCAGATCAAGAGTATTGCTCCCTCTTGTTGCCTCACGAACATGCTGATGTAGAAAACAATCATCCAATAAATCCACAAAAGCCTTGCTAGTGTGCGAGTGACCAACCCACAAATTCCAGTCAATATCTGGGAAATTAAAATCCCCCATTATAAGACTCTCTGATTTACTGGCCCACTCTATTTCCCTGTACAATATCTTATTATACTCATCAGAGTCATTAGGCCTATAGCACACTCCTACTCTCAATTTTGATTTCCCTATGCTTATGTCACACCAAACTGATTCGGCACTGCCCTGTCCATCGATGTCAACTGGCTTCACTTCCTTGGACTTTATGTGTTTCTTAATTAATAGCATAACCCCTCCTCCCCTCCTGTCCTGTCTATCCTTTCTATACACATTGTATTCCCCAAATTCCAGTTCCGCATTACTTATATCTGTGTGACACCACGTCTCTGATATCCCAACAATATCTGCCTTTGATGTTTTGAGCAATACCTCAAATTCATCAAATTTATTTACCAAACTCCTAGCATTGGTGTACACGCAGGTATACATGCACCTGTTTCTATTCTTTGCTACCCTAACGCAACCCATGTGTTTACTTGTACCGCAATGACTACCAGCAGTCTCTGAAATATCCTGCATCTTGTTTTTCAGACTTCTGCTCATATCAATAGAAGCAGTGCAAGAATCACTTCCACCTCTGCCAGTGGCTACTGTTAATCTATTAGTCCTTGTATCCCCCCCAACTAGCAGTTTTCCGACCCACCTAACACTGCCTCGACAGCATCAGCAAAAATTCTTGCACCCTTTCTATTTAAGTGTATCCCATCCCTGTAGAAGCAGTCTCTCCTGTTAACAAGTACAGTCCAGGCTGAAAAAAATTCTACCCCTTGAGCCTTGCACAATCCCTCCAGGGCCGAATTGATCGACAAGGCTCTCATCATATACTCCCTCCTATCGTGTCTGGGCAGAATTGCAGACACTTTCAAGTTCAACCCTAATTCACGGCTTTTTTTCAGCAGTGACCTGTACTTGCTAAGTAATTCCGCCGGTCTCCTACTCTTAATATCATTCGTGCCAACGTGTACAACTATATCACCTTTTGTGCCCTTAAAAGATGATATCCGCTCTACAACGTCATCAACCTTTGCCCCTGGCAGACATACCCTGGTCCTATTCCACCTATCCTTTTTACAAAGCATGTTCCCCGTTCCCCTGACAATAGAGTCACCAACAACTACTAGTTCCTGTGGGACCAGCGCATTCTGCCTAATTAATGAAAGAATTAATGATCATAGACCGTTGTGACTGTCATTTTCGTTTGTTTAAATTTGATAACTTCATTAAATGTCTAATCAGGATATATTTTGAGGAATTGCAGTCTTACACAGAGTAGCATGGGTTCTATTAAGTTCTGAAGGAATCGAGCTCCAGATTTCTCCATTCTTCCTTAGGGATATTTATCAGCTGCTGTACTATGGTTGGTAGAGCACACAGCACTGAAAAGTTAAATGCTCCTTCCAATGTAGCCCAGACGTTCTCAATTGGACTGAGATCTGTTGAATCAGACGGCCAATCGTTCATGGAAATCTTGCAAAAGTTCCTACGATTACCATGACCATTCAAATACAATTCCGATTCAATTTTGCACGGAACTTGAAAGAATTTAACACCGTTGGGGCGAAAATTAAGCATTGCACAGTGAAGTTGGTCCAAAATTGGTGAAGCTGGGCAGAAAGACATTCATTGGAGGTAACACGACCTTCTCACGCTATGAGCGGATGAGAGATGATGTCCAGTTCGGCGGATACGTCTTTATGTTCTCAATATTCTGAAATCTCTATCCTCTGAGAAGCTGAAAAGCCTGGGAAAGAGGAAAATGGCCGCTGGTGGTAGTAGATCGGAAGATTAGGGTGGACAGCTGATCTGTACAGCACCATGTTTTTTCAGAAACGCCTTTACAGCAAGTGCGGATAGAGCGGAGGCATTGTCGTGCTACAAGAACCAGCCACCTTTCTCTGAAAATTGCAACCCCACCCGGGAAATGAGCTTTAGTCTTTGAAGCCCCTGCACTCATAATGCAGAATTCATTCTCTCCCCCTTCAGGCGCAAATTCCTTGCGAATCACATCCCTGTTTGTTGAAAAAAATATGAACAACATCGTCTTGATCCTGGACTTCTGTAAACGCACCATTTTGGACTTTGGTAATGATTTTGAAGTCCACTGCATGCCCTGACGCTTCTCCTCTGAAACTCTTATCTCCAGTGAAAATAAAGTCGAGGAAATTAGGATCGTCTTGTCAAATTTCGATTAAATCTTCGGATGATGATACTCTTCGCTGCTGAGGTTTATATATACGGTAGTGCGGCACAAATTTTGCACAGACCTTCCTTTTCCCTTAATCTTTATGAAGAATATGAAGAATCCTCCGCTTATTGATATCGAACTCAATCGACATCCTTCTGGGAGGTCAATCGACGATCTCTTGCCACAATTTCCGAAATATTTGCAATTCTGTCCTCATTTTGGGAGGTTGAGGGAAACTCACTTCTTGGGTCATCCGATCATCCTCACTTCTGTATTTGAACCACTTATACCACTCAAACACACATCGTTTCAGAACCATAAACAGATTTTAACATCTCATATTTGTGTTGCAAACGTTAGCACTACTCCTCCAACAAACGGTTGTACAATCTTTGTACAACCGTTTGTTGGAGGAAGTTTGAACTACAACATACCACTTCCGTTTATTTTCAAATTCATCGAACATGACAAGCAACAGCACAAGGCTGGGAACTTTATTGCTGCACTTCATATATATTAATACTTTTATATTTCATTTAATTTCATATTATCAAAATATGTTTACCGGCATGGCCACAGCATTAAGAGTTGCATCTTCCAGATTATTACAACCTTTATCACGAAGAAGAGGAATTTTCTTAGGGTTCTTTGTTGCATAAAACTTCTTCCGGGATGCCGTTGAATTTGTTGGGAAAAGTGGTCGTTCGTAAACATGTACCCCAAACATATTCGGTATCTACAATAAAAGAAACAGTTCATATTAAACATCTCACACCTGAAAATTATGTAGATCAAGGCAGTGCATTCATTAATTTATTTTTCTGGTGAATTTTGAAAATCAACAATTGATTTCATTTAATTATATTTGAAAATTATAAACCAAATGCAATCTGTACAGGAGGAAATAAAAATGTACTTCTTGTGAAAATTTATTGATATAAGCTAAAGCAGTTTACAGTTCTCTAAGTCTTGGGTGTACTCTTAGACATACGTATAAACCCATGAGTATAAAGCTTATGAATCATGGGGAGAATCAACTCCCCATCAGTAGAAAAAGTGGCTCAGATGTGCGTGCCCCATGCATAATATGATAGTAGGGCGGTTGAAAAGTTTTCAGTCCAGTATAGATCGCAAGAGTTTTCTTGAAACACAATATTTCCAATCTGTGCTATGACTCTTCATGTGTGTTCCTGGAAAATTTCAGTTTTGTAACTTTGTATTTTACTCATTGCAGAAGGCATTGAAATGTGGAAGATGAATGAAGATAGTGACTGTTGAGAGAATCAAGAACCATGGAGTCATTGAATCTTGTCCGATGGAGCTAAATCCAGTGAGTGATCACACCGTCTTGCCTGAGTCACAAACGCCCTGTGCGCTGGTGCATTGTCTTGATGCAAAATTACCCCTTTGGCAATTTTCACGCGTCTCTTGAGCTTCAGTACTCGCGGAAACCTCTCAGTAAGTTAGAATAATACTCGGCATTGATATCGTTATCTCGTTCCAGAAACAATAATGACTCAATCTGCATCCCAGAAGGCAGACGCCATGACTATCCCAGCCGACCTCTGCACTCGAAACTCTTTAGGAGGGAGAGAAAAGAAGGACGCTTCCACTGTTTCGATTTTTCTTTTGTTTCAGGGGTCGAAGTGGTACACCCATGTTTTGTCCATAATAATATACCCTCCCCAAAACTGACCTTCATTAGTCTCAAAATACTGCACAATATCATGAAAACAACCCACTCTTTCCCGCTTCTGATCTGCATTCAGCTTTAGGGATCCTCTTCAAAGAAATCTTCTTCATTCCTAAAATATTTACCTCAATATCGTGTGCTCACTCATAGGAGATGTAAAATTTTATTTCAATGTGCCTCAATGTTATTCTACGGTTTTGCCTAAGCAGGTGATGAATGGCATCCACATTTGTAGGTGTCAATGCCGTAACTGGCCTCCCACTGTGGGTTAACTCTTCAACAGCGTCAGGTTAACGCTTAAATTCTCGAACCCAGGTTCTGGAACAGTTTATTGTTCACATGTGATTGACAAATATTTTACCAGAGTTCTCCATAGATTTGTCGGAAATCTGCCAGGAAATATGCATAAGTACTTGGCAAAATGGAGGTTCTGGTGTTTGGCTAATTGATAGTCCCGACAAATTTTGATTACAATTTGATTATTATCCTTCGAATGATGTAAAGAAAACATTTACTTTAATGATGTGAGGTTGGAAGTTTATTACTAATTGCAGACATGACAGACATGGATTCAGGGTATATTAAACTATTAGTTTTGGTGGTAACTGTGGATATTATCTAAAGTTAAATCCTGAAGAGTTTTAAAAAACGAATATTTCTGTTGAAGAAGATCAATTCGACCATCTAGGGCCGCAGTGTATGAGAAAAAAATTGAGAAACAAGAGGAAGATTTGAAGACATTGCTCTTGCAGTGCCTTGTATGCCTAACATCGTATCTCAATCGCATCTTTTTCACAACCACAACCTTCTGCCTACGTCATTGTAAAGATTTAGGACAGCTTTCTTACGTTAATGACCCAGTACTCCTCATGTACCTTTTCATTATCTTCTTGACTCCATACCAGGACCAGACCAGAAAAAGGAAAACTATGAGAGATGCATTATGGCCACAGACGCTGATGCGCCAGTGACTAACAAACAACAACATCCATTCTAAGTCGTGTTGGGAAATGCATTCTGGAACATCGGCGGTCCAGCAATCTAAATAGCTCATGATCATAATAAAGTGGTCAGCACTAGCATGCCCTCTCTCAGAGAAATTAAGGAGCACAACTCTTTCGTATTCCCAGAAAACTGTTTTCATGATGGAGAATTTTTAGTCCAATAAAACTGTACGCGTTAAAAGATAGAAACATAAATCATAAATATGTTTAATAAATGTTGAGCGATTTATGTCAATAAGTGAGATGGAAAATGGAATAAATTGAAGTTTACACTTACCCTAGAAACGTCAAAATGGAAAGGTGTTGTAATTGCTGCTTGATATATGCCCTCCAAAGAAGTATTAAATTCCTTGGAAACAGAGTTGCCATCCAAAGTGTTTTCAAAGAACACATACCATCGGAACAGAAACTTTCCTCTCCGATCAACCTATGGAAAAATACGAACATTTTTAAAACTATTTTCGTCTTCCAAGATATTGAACGAGGTTTTAAACAACAGCCAATATAAACCAGTATAAATTTACAATTTAACAATTTCAAGAGATAACAATTTACAATGTGGAAAAGGCAATTTTTAAAACAAATTCAGAATTTATAAAAACAGAAAAGTACTGAATTTTCAGAAGAGTGACTGTTCAGAATAGCAAAAAAAAAACCTTACTTTCTTTAGCATTTTTATGGCTTCCTCAATGTGATGGGCATCATAAATCACAATACCCTTCCTCGCTCGAATCACTTTATTGGAATCTCTAGTGAAAGGATTTGCTTTTTCGTTCAAATAACTGATGCCTTTGAAGTCCCTCATTATAATGAAAGGTATCCCAGCATGAAACGTGGTATTCATTGTGCAATATTTGCTAATGATATCTGAAAGAGATAATGTCATCTAACAATTTGTTTGACCTTCTAAATTATCAACTTCTTGTTTGTTAATTATTTTTTCTAAGCTATTTGTACGTTTAATGATTGAAATATTATTAATTGTAATCTCCACTGATTTAATGGACCTGTTGGAGTATAAACATGAATAACCAAGAAACTCTTGTTCTCTTGCCATCCCACACAATTTAAGATATTTAAGGACACGCTGCTCGTCATATGTTTGCTGAATGAAAAGCAAGGAAGAAACAGCAACGTATGTGAACTGCAGAAGGTACTGATAGACTCTAACTTCAAATAAAATTTATACAACTATTCTTCTACTAGTAACTATCCACGGACTTCAATAGAACATTTTGTATTTGTTCAACATCTTGTTGTATTCAACGTGGTGTACATTTCGACCAAAAACCTTTTGTGGTGATTTCCAACCTTTTAAGTGATTTTGTAAGATAATTACTTAAAGACTATTCGCTGCGAATCTCTGATCAATTCACTTCATGAATTACCCACTATTAATTCCGACTTTTTTCCCCATAAATATAAATTTGTGTTGAGTTTCAATCCTCGAATAGCACAGGAATTATAATTACCATCGTCTTCCTAAAACTGGTTCAAAAAAGACCTGAGTTCGATGACATGAAAAATTATCTTTTTCACAACTAGGGCAGTATGGTTTTTTTTTGGAAATTGTTTGAAGGGACATCGATTCTATAAAAAGAAATTAGCACAGGGTTTTTTTGTTTGTAGATACATTGATGATTTGTCAAGGTTTTACTTGTAGAGTACACTGGGTGGACAGAAATCATGGGATACCTACCTGGTAACATGTAGGCACACTTTTCGCCCGATTAAGGACAGTCGCACGGCGAGGCATTGAGTCCACTAGTTCACGAAAGCGTTCCACAGGTATTTGCCTCCATGCTTGCTGCACCGTTGTCCTAAATCTGTCGCATTGCTGGTTGGAGGAGCCAAACCTCGAACGGACCTTTAAACAGTATTCTAAAGATGCTCCACAGGGTTCATATCCGTGAACGGGAGGCCATTCTATGATGGCAAAATCTGAGGAATGCTCTTCGAACTATTTTCTAGTCACCACGGCTCTGTGGGGAGGTGCATTGTCCTGCTGAGAGGGTCTAATGCCCTGTGGGTGCACGATGACTATGAGGGGACGTGGCTGATCTGTAAGGATGGCCCCGTAACCTGGACCGTTCAAAATTGCGTCTAGACATAGCAGAGGTCCCAAAGTGTGCAGTTGAACACGCCCGAGACCATTACCCACCATCCACCTGCTTAAATAGTTCCTTGTTGACATGTCAGGTGCATAACTTCGTGCGGTTTCCGCCAGATATGCATCCAACTGTCTGCTCGAAATAACTGGAAATACGTCTGGAAACACAAGAGAATTCCATCGGGAATTATCGGACCAGGAGATTCGTATCCAATCATCCAAGGAACTGTGCCATTGTGTTAGTAATGGGACTGTGGTAGGTCGGCGGTTTCCATAACCTATTTCGGCAAATTATCGTCATATGGTCTTGGTGTACACGTGTCTGGCACCTACCTCGTTGATGTCGGCGGTGATTTGTACCACTATCGCTCTCCGGTGGCTGAAGCAATGCGAGGCAGATGTCGATATCTACGTGTATCCACCAGTTTTCCTCGCCCACAGCGCTGTCCACGATGATATGTTATTCCGGAAATGCGCATTCCCGATACACTCTTGATACTGTCGAACGGGGATAGTACAATTTCTGTACCATCTCCGCGATAGAGTGACCCATGCGTTGGGTACCCACTATCATCCCTTTTTAAAAGTCAGTTAACTCACGTCGTTTATCCATACTGACATCGAATTACCGTCTACCTGAATACAGTGAACATACATACTTGCCAAGCAATGTGTTTGTCCACTATTGAGAAGGATAACAGCGTCGCATTGTCCAGGAACCAGGTATCCCATGAATTATATCCTTTCAGTGTAAAAATACAGATCTGGATATTGTTAAGGATGATAACCTTTCCGGTTGATTCTTGTAAATGTAAAGTTTTGAATCTGGGCTACTTAAACACTACGGAGAGATTAGGTAAAGGTAATTCATTGAGATATGAAATAATCGGATGCGAAAAAACTAGGTATGAAACTTGCCATGTAGCATAAAAGGTTATTTATTTATTTATTAATGATAGATCCAGGAAAATTAAGCTTCCTTGTACCGTTTAGCTATTCCAATAATAAGAAATTTAATTAACATACTTGATTTTCTGGAATGTAAGAAAATGACCTCAGCCACCTCTGTATCAGCATGTCTGTGTATTCTTTCAATTAGTTTTGACATTGCAAGGCACTTCCAGTCTTCTGAAAAGAAAGAATGAACAAGATCTTTACTGCAGTTATTTGTGCAGATAACCAACTAAAAATGGTTCTGACCAAATAACTATTAATTTACGATGTATGTTTAATATTTGGTTATTGTTCCTCTCTGTGAGCCATAGTACATGGCTGCTGTTATTAATTGCTAAAAGACGTGTGCAACTAACATAAGTCCTGTAAGTTACACATCTATTGGATGAAAATAGCAAATTAAAGTAATCGAGTGTTTTGTTGGTAAGCATGAAACAGTATCTGTAAGAGAGAATATTAAGTCCTTTAACGTCTTCAAAAGAAATTCTTTTTTATCCTAATATTGAATTTGAAAAGTACGGTATAATTAGTATTTTAAATTTTATGCATTTCATATTATTTTTCTTGGATAAATAACAAATTTCTTTTTAATAGTAAACACACCTAACTCCCAAAAGAAAAATCGATAATACTATAGAAAGCAGATCTATTAATGCTTTATCAGATAAGTAAAAATATAATAATTCAGGAACTAGAACTCAAAGCAACTATTGAGAATGTTCTAATCCCCTTCTAGAGATATTATCAGCTGGCATTGCTGACACTACACCTGTACCCTCAGCGTTAGTTACTTACTTATGCACTGAGGAAAATAAATACATTGAGATTGTAATTTATTTTTAAAATAATTAGAGGATACTTACCAGAGGCTGTGAAGTTCTGAGAACACATTCCAATGCAAATTACATTGCAAAGAAAGGCAATGCATTTACAACCAGCATCCATTTTCTTCGCCAATTATTTCAGGTTTCTCTCGTACAAAGAGGGATCACTGGGATAGCAACAGAAACATTCATTTTAAATAGGGAAATAATTTTAAATATTTATGCATTTAACTAATAATTAATTTAAAATAAATTTAATGAACTCAAATACGGATAGAACAACGTCGGTCTGTTGGATTTTCTTTCTTTTGTTCTTCTGTCCCATCTTCTCTTTGCCTTCTTCAATATGGTTACCACAATTCTTATTGAGTTTGTTAATTTATTTGTAGTTTTCTGTTTAATTTTAGTTAGTAGACATTATGATGCATGTTGGTTTGGCTTGTCAATTTGTCAATTATAAAATCGGCTTTTCTATGAAATAGTTCAACTTCCAATTGTCTTGAAATGGATAATTTTGGTTTACTTTCGTTTACGAGGAATCCCTTACAATCATTAATTGAAAGGTAGTTGTATTTTATTACTCTACCATTTAAATGAATTCGAACGAAATGAATGTGACCTTACCTAAACGCGTTGACGTTAAGTAACGAAGCCATTCGGACATTAACGCAATCAGCAAAATTCCACTTCTGTATTGCGAAAACATTTGCATTTCCCACAGGAGTATAAAGATGTATATCAGTAAAAGGGAAGCGCTTGGTTGTTGTCTGTTTGTTTGTTTTCTGTTACCTGGAAACAGTTATTCATTATCTTCAGTCACGCATTTAAAATAACCATAACAGTACGATTAATCAATACGGACTATAAAAATAAATGTTTTATTAATCGCGTTGTTTTTAATTTCTTTGTGACAAAACTCCAGTAAAGGAACCAACACGAATAGGCAATTCATGATGCCAGGCACGTCGCCATAAAAGTTTTAATGGGGTCAATATTTGTGTAATATTATTGACGTAAACTCCTCTTATTATTTTACGAATTTAGTTATGGATGTAAAATTCAGGATACCAAAATTTTATTATTCGCATGTTACATGTTGAACACTTCGGGAAAGTGAAAAGCGAATATTAAAACCTATGCAATGAAGCTAAGTCAGAGTTCACGTTGAAAAGTTTCTGGCAACGATGTTGACACATATAATTCATAATAGCGATATGAATTTTTACCAGTAAACTTTGAAAAATTTTGGTAACTCTGTGTTTCATTCTTCGTGGGTAACAAGTGGTACCTTCCACCAACGCCGACTTAGACGCCACCTAAAGGACAATACTACTCACCATCACCCGTGTCTGCCGTACCACCACTACAAACGCTCTTGAGGTCGTGGCAGGGGCCCTCCCACTGGATTTAGAAATCGCCCGCTGTGGCATTTCTTAGCACATTGCCAAAGGACTCTGCACCTTCGCCCACTGTGGCATTTCTTAGCATATTGCCAAAGGACTCTGCACCTTAATGAACTTTACAGTGGACTTAACAGCTAACCCCAAAACGGAAAAATCTGCAGCAGGCATGGCAAGACCGTTAGTCGACAATAACTAAGGCAGAAATCACAAAACAATTCCTACCCAATATTGACAGCGTGTACCCTAAGCCCCCAACCTGGTTCAAACCCGGCCTCTACACTACCTACCTGCTAACGGATCACGGAGCATTCAATGTGAAACTAAAGTCCTTTATGATCCTGGACGACCAACGCTGCATTTGTGGCGAGGCTGTAACATGAACTCACATCTTGCATGACTGTACACACTACAAAGACATCCGTTGCAGGCTAATAACGTAAATCATTTACCTCCCGAGGAACCAAGAGATGCATCTACTGGACTCACTGGAGGAATATAAGGCTCTGACCAAATATGCGCAAGAACTGTTCACCAGACGCAGAACCCTAAACGCAATCCATAGGGAGCACTAAGTAGAACCTTCTGAGTCAACACCTAGGCTTTTGACAGTGACAAAACTAAACGACAAAGCCACACCGAGCACATGCCCCCTACTTGCACCTGAAAGAACAAACCTTGACGAGTCGACAACCCATGCTTGAATAAATCCCTGAAGAGACACAGACTAAATGACAGACTCAACCTTGCACTTTGGGCGGTCTTGTATCCAAGAGTTGCATTGGATAGAGGCTTATCTGGATTGGGCATTTCTTTGATCGTGACACTGCTGCCACATTTCCCGCTGGCGATCTGGACTGGGCACCTTACCTGGCCCACTTTCGTTCCCTATCCCGGCAGGGAGGGGGTGGAGGAGACGGGGAGGCCGTAGCCTCCCCTCCCTGCTGGCCCCTAGTTTCCTTCTGGTGGGGCATGGTATGCCCCACAGACATACCTAGGGTCTTCTTCTCAATTGACCCCATATTTCTGTATTTTCCCCCCAGCCTTCAGTCTCTCTCCCCACTACTTCTAAACACCACAGTGTATTCCTCATACAACCAAAATTTAAATTCAAAATTAAACTGCTTAGCCGGCATCACTCTTTGGACTCCTAATCTCATTAGCGTCTTACCTAAACATCTTTCACAGCATATTCAGCCCTCTGCGTCCAAATTTAACTACATAAAAATTTCTTTTCCGACCCATTTAAGCATATAGAAAATATCATTTCAGCATATAGCCCCTCACAAACTTCTTCTAAATTATTCCAACAAACGCTAATGATAAACCGCGAGCATTTTTTTATTTTTTTTTAGTAGGTCCCAAAAAATGATCGAAGCAGTAACAACAGACGTGCAAGCATTCGGGCGTTCACTCAAACAGTGCATCAATGAAACAGCAGAAACCCTGCTAGGACATCAGGCGTCGAAAAAGAAACAACGGTGGATGACCCAGCACATACTAGACCTAATAGATGAACGGAGAATATTCAAAAGCAACAACAACCGGGAAAAATACAAAGAAATACAACAAAAGATCAAACAGGAAATCCGGAAGGCGAAGGAAAAATGGATGGAAGATCAGTGTGCAGAAATCGAAGACCTAATCAAGAAAAATGACACTAAAACCTGCACAAGAAGCTTAAAGAAGCTGGAAACATCTACAAACCGGCTCCTATCCCAAGTTTATATACGGACAACAATCAACCTATACTATGCAAACAAGCCAAACTCGACACCTGGAAGAGCTATATATACAATCTGTTCGACACCAACAGAAAACCGGCAGAAACGCAACAACAAACACAGGAAGACAATCTCCACATATTAACATCTGAAGTGGAACATGCCATCCGAATAACAAAGCCAGGCAAGGCCTGTGGACCTGATCAGATTCATGTGGAACTGCTGAAACAACTAGACTACAGCAACATCCAACAACTAACGAAATGGTTCAATCAAATCTACAACAACAACGACATTCCATCCGAATGGCTCCAATCCATCTTTGTGGCCCTACCAAAAAAGGCTACCAGCCGGAAATGCGAAGACTTCAGGCTGATCAGTCTAATGAGCCAGGTGCTAAAAGTCTTCCTCAAGGTGATTCAGCAAAGGATAAGATGTAAGTGCGAAAGTGCACTAGGAAACACACAGTTCGGATTCTGCAGGGGACTAGGCACCAGAGAAGCAATTTTCTGTTTACAAATATTGCTACAAAGGTGCTATGAACATCAAAAAGACGTGTATATATGTTTTATTGACTACGAGAAAGCCTTCGATTCAGTAGACCACGACCGCCTAATTGACCGACTGAGAAAACTTGGGCTTGAAAACAATGATATCAACTTTATTACAACTCTCTACTGGAATCAAACAGCCCGGCTTCGCTATGACAACGACCTGACAGACCCAATTCCAATAAAAAAAGGCGTCCGGCAAGGCTGTCCATTATCTCCCATTCTTTTTAACATCTATTCGGAAATGATCTTCGACCAAACACTGGCTGACAAGAACATCGGCATAAAAGTTAACGGACACTACATCAATAACTTAAGATATGCCGATGACACAGCACTAATAGCGGATTCAGAACAAGATTTACAGACCATCTTGAACGAAGTGGACATAGAAAGCCAAGCATGGGGGCTACGAATCAACAAAAAGAAAACAAAGGTGATGAAGGTCAGCAGGACTGCAAGCAAAATCACGATCAAACTAAACAACGAAAAATTAGAGCAAATACACCGCTTCAAGTATCTCGGAGTACTCATTGATGACCAGCTGAACCATGAGGCCGAAATCAAAAACAGAATTGAACAAGCCAGGCAGGCATTCACCAAATGGAGAACCCTCCTCACCGACAGAAGCTTGAACATCATGCTCAAATTACGCACATTGAAATGCTACATCTGGACAATACTGCTCTACGGTGTAGAAACCTGGACTCTAACATCAGCCACTACAAAAAAGCTCCAGGCCTTCGAAATGTGGCTCTACCGAAGAATGCTGAAAATTCCGTGGACAGCCAAGATAACCAACGCACAGGTCCTGCAGGACAGGCACACGGAACGGGACCTGCTCAAAACCATCATCAGCAGGAAATGCAAATACCTAGGTCACATCGCTAGGAACCAACAAAAATATCACCTACTACCACTCATCCTGGAGGGAAAGTTCGAAGGCAAGAAACGCCCAGGCAGACCGAAAATGGCATGGCTAGATAACATCAACACCTGGCGTCACATGACAACAGCACAAATTCTACATGCAGCGCTAGACAGAGAACAATATCAAAACGAAGTCGCAAACGGCATTCGGCAGCATTAAAGAAGAAGAAGAAGAAGAAGAAGTAGGTCCTAGCCACTGAAATCCCAGGAAAGTAGGTGGCAGGACCCGCCAGAATACTATATATTACAGGTAACACCTGGCCGGCCTCCCCGTGGCACGGTATGCTAAATTTTGGTCCCATTAACTAGTTATAAATAATCTGCACCCAGCAACCACTTATGTCGTATGTGGAGAATTCAACCTTCCACCGTCCACCCAAAACCTGAAATATCGACTCACAGAATCTCTCCAATCACTCCAAATCTTCCAAGTTAACTATAGGTCAACGAGAGACCAAAACGTACTCGACATAGTCTATTCTTCGGCGACAAGTCAACTTGAAGAAACCACAGGTGAAATATTTCAATCAGACCACCGACCAATCATATTTACAGCTCTCCTACCCAAAAAAAGCTTCAATATCCCCTAAACCAAATCTATGCGAAAGCTCACCGCCCCACAATTTCTGAATCCAGTGCGTTGCATTGAAGCTGCATCTACTGTCCCATAGAACATCTTAGAAGGATGCGAACTGAGACTCGCAATAGATCAAATGACGAAATGGATCAATACTATCGCCCTTCACACTGTTTTCACAGCGCACTATGGTCACAGATGCCGATGTGCCTAAGAAATCCCCAAACAAACAAACAAACAAACCGTTTCCAAGACCATTACCATCACCCACGCTCCAGAGCGTGGTGGACTCCCCAACTGAACCAAAATTTCCACTCCATACAATCACTGCACGCCAAATGGAAAGATTCTGGCGACGCCCAAGTTCGCACTGGATTCTCCAGAGCTAGGGCCGATTTCAACAGTTACAAATCAACGGCGATTACGGAGAATCTAGAAAGAACCCTGAAAGGGGGGGGGGAACCATTCTATGAAACAAAGGCTAGTTCTCCCGTAAAATCGATCCGCTTGAGTTGCCAGATTTTCCAAGCAGACTCCAGCTCTACCTAACCTACAGATTTCAGTCACTCTTATCCCACTCATAATCTCGCTACAATCCGAATCTCTAAGCGACAACTGATACAAGCCATTAACGCTCTCCCTCTGAGACCGACCACCAGTGACTATGGTATCCCCCAGTTCATCATGAATGCTTAAGCGTTTTCATCATAGATCTGCTCCTCAACCTATACAACAGATGCCTTGAACATCATTACTTTCCACTACAGTGGAACAGATACTGTTCCACTGTAGTGGAAGCGAAGCGCTTCTGTATTTCTAAAAATTCTACAGTAAGCACTACCACCCCCTATCACTCACCAAATTCTTTGTAACCATCCTCAGCAAATACACTACGGGATCTCAGGAAGATCAACTATAAATAATTTTGCAATAACCACATTTCACATCTTAGAAGCCTTAGAACAAAGACAGGAGCTGTCAGTTATATATCTTGACATCCCTTCTGCATTTGATGTCATCTATATACCCAAACTCCTACATCTTTTAGAAAGCTACTTCAATTTTAGCGACGATGTTCTCTGGTTCCTAAAATCATTCCCTCCCAAGAGGACCCTTGTGCTAAAAATAGGAACGAATTCGGTGTGCCTCAAGGGGGAGTCCTGTCCGGCGTTCTCTTCGCGGAAATCATGGTGCCGTTTGTGGCCAACAAGTGCAACATAAGCTTTTGCTGACGATGCTTACTAGGATATTGCCATCCGATTTGGCCGCCGAAGGCACGCAGCAAATTTGCAGAAACTACAAGACATAGCTGACTACCTCAATACATCGAACCCCCAAATGAACCCTCTGAAATCGGTGCATATCTTTTTTTTTTTCATTGCAGGGCAGCCCAACAATGCTGGAGCCTGCGCTCAGTGGCTTCTCCGTTCCAAGTGTTGAAATGCACAGAGATCTGGGGGTCGTTTTCGAATGAAAGCTATCCTTCACCGAGCACATTAACCTCATACATTCGAAGCTGACTTCACTACGCTGGATCGCCAATCAACAGCTGCTCCACCCCAACGACCCCCATCAGGTAAAAAAGTACATCGTATCAAACCTATACCCGACAGTATTGTACGCTTTGGAGATATTGGCCTCGGCTGCAGGATCCAACCTTTTTCTGCCGAATTCTGGCTTCTAAAATGGGCCAACAACAAACTCCACCTTCCTCCAGCCCTCAGAGTAACAGAGTTAGCAGAGGCCCTACAACTGTGCAGGCTCCGATCTTATGTCGGAGAAAGAACGCTGCTATTCACAGTAAAGATGGCCACGGGTAAAATCGCAGATCCGAATTTCTGAAATTAGCATTAGCATTAGTAGAGGCATTTGATGCAAGAAAGCAAGCTTATGCAGCATCAGCCAAAAAAAAAAAAAAAAAACACTTTCACTTCACCCCTCTGTTCGTTCGAAATACCTGTCCAGCTGAGCCATAAATTTATTTAGGCTATCAGCTTCCACAACAAGGGATGCAAGTCTGTTCCACCAACCAACTACCCACTGGCTAAAGGCAAATTTCCACACGTCTATCCTACATCTGTCTTTCCTCAATTTGAATTAATGCCCTGTCAGGTGATTATTCTGAGCGAGAGGAAGAATCACATCGGCATTGAGCATGCTCAAACCATTTAAGGCTTTATACACCTCTATCAGATCATCTCGCAGTGCCTAGTCTCCAGACACTGTAATTTGCAAAACTTAAGCTTTTCTTCGTAAGAGCACCCCTTTGTTCCATTGACTAATCTTGTTGCCCTTCTCTGTACTCGTTCCAGCAGCTCTAATCCTTCTTGAAATCACTGCTCTTGGCGCATTCTCCCCCCCTTATTTCCGATCTTCAGCCCATCTACTAGAAAACCATAACCGGCTAGCACTAAGGGACAGATTCCTGCCAAAGAAAATGCTGCCCACACTGTAAGCGATCAACGGTGACCTCCAAGAAGTGGTCAAGAGCAAAAAAGTTCAGGAAGGGACTCCTCGTCGAACTGATAATGTACAACTGTGCTTTTTCCTGCAATAGTCTCCATTCATATTATAGAAGAAGTATGTATTTCGCATATAGATCTCTTTCTACGTGTATCTCTTATGTATGCATCTCTGTTGTGTGTATGATGTAAATAGGTATTATAAACCACTGGCAGCCCTATGCGGTGATGAGAATAATTGTATGTAGCTCGTCCTACAATTAAAGATTCTATTTTATTCTATTATAATCATCGCTAACCTCAAACCAAGTGGAAACGGTCCAGTTTCGAATTCCCATCAACAACGCGAGGAACATTTGGGGATTATTTCATTAAGGAGCTGTTGTAGTAAACTCAGTCAGAGAAGTTTACCGGACATTGCTTTTTAAACGCAAAATTGCACTATTTTGAGTTCCCTGACAGTGAGTTGTGTCACTGTAGATTGGGCCCACTATCTATTTTATTGCCCCTGTTAAAGTACTCTAAGCTTTCTACTACTTCAGATGGTGGTCGGGCAGCTTACTCAGGGATGCAAACAATGCATTATTCAGTTTCAGAAAAATTTCCCTACCCTCCACGTCTTCGCCAAAAGAACATATTCTAGGAGAGCTATCTTCTTCAATCCTCAGTTTAGCATCGTAACTACTCATTGGTGAAAAATGAAGCTCTATTTTTCAAGATCAATCACTCTGTGTTACCTCTCAACAGGAAGGACTCTGGTGATTAAGCAGTTTTTTTAGGAGAGGGGAATAATGATTGAAGATATTGCACTGCTGATGTCTACTAGGCCATAGCAATATGCAGAATGTTTATTTTTATTATTTTATTTTTAATTTTTGATTGTTCCACAATCAATAATGGCATATTGACATATGACGCGCTGCCTCGGAGCAAATTGGCCAAAAACAGAATGCCAGCATGCTCAACACAAGCAACTCAACATACTTGACATAAGCAACTCAACATACTTGACACAAGCAACTCAACATAACTCAACTCAACTCAACATGCTCAACACAAGCAACTCAACGCGACTCAACCCTACACTTATTGTTCGAAGATAATAAAGCACTCAAAGAATACCTTAGATAATCAGCAGTTTCAAAACTTAACAAACACACCGATGGCGTTAGTAAGTATTTACTGTCCCTTAATAGATTTAGATGGCGAAGATGGACTTGCGTTTTGAAGCATTAAAAATGTACACACATTACATGGCAAGCATAGTTGTGGCCTCGTTGTATGGAGAGATACTGATGGATCGGGCTGCTTTCGATAGGAAGTGGCTAGAAACACTGTAATTGTGATCATATATTGTATAATAATTTATCGTGCATCGTATAGTATAATATTAATGAATTGAACATGTTCAAACCATAAGTATAGAAATCCTTATGCGAAATCCTTTAGTTTTTTTATGGATTGAATCTGGGTCATTTTTAATAAAGTGAATTCATTGAATTAAATTCTGATATCCAAATTTTTTAACATCATCGGATTCAGTTTTCTATATAATAATATATTTTAATATGATACAAAACCTTTGTATGTAGTTAATTCATATCAAGAAAGTGAGTGGCAATTGGTCATTGTTCTATTTTTTTAGCACTTTCTGTTCACTGGAAAGAACGTACGAGGATTTCAACTTCTCACACAAAGGCCCATTATTGAAGTGGTGTTTCAGATGCATCCACACCAACCAAATAGGGAAACAAAACTTGTGAAACTGTGCTGGTGCAGAGAAAGGAAGCATTGGCCATTAGAGCAGTGGCCGTACATAATGCGGAGTGGAGTGGAGTGATTTCTAATCCAGGGCTGAGATCAGAATCCACTTAAACACGATTAAAAACATTTTGAAACAACAGTTGAGAGCCAGAACCATCATAGAAAGCATATAATTATTATAGTGTTTCCGGTGGAGCTTATCAAAATATTCCGGTCAACATACAGCAAAAAATTTAAAGAACATATCCCCCTCGATGTTAAAAATTTCTTTATTCTAGCTAGGAATTTGCTTCTTTTTTTTCATTTAGTGTTCTCATAACTGGCTTGAAAGAATTTAAAACTTCATTCAAAGTCATCTCTCATGAAAGGTTTAAAAGCATATACGTATTCTGAGTTGATGTTAAGGGAGCCGTCGCTCTCCCCTATTTTTCAGTATTTCTGCTTGTAAATACAACCCTGTCACTT
Organism: Mastigoproctus giganteus; assembly: GCF_048544385.1. Classification (NCBI taxonomy): domain Eukaryota; kingdom Metazoa; phylum Arthropoda; class Arachnida; order Uropygi; family Thelyphonidae; genus Mastigoproctus; species Mastigoproctus giganteus. The sequence goes on from NC_143580.1 coordinate 24,875,731, forward strand.
GATTAAATGGGTTGTAAAAATGTCTAAGACACACAAACTTGTAGGATCATACCATCATTAGCAAAACTGTTTTGCAGTTTTTAAATATTGACGAAAGGTAATATCGCAGACACTTTTCGTGACCGAATGTAAAGCAGGAAAAATCAAGAATTTTATGTATTAAAGAAAATAATTAACGGTAACAATCCGAAATAATCAATCCCGTGTTAGTTTGGTAATCAATGTTAAAATCAGCAAAAGGAACTGTTTATTTTGAGTAATTAAAGCCGCATTTTGGCGATATTTAAAACAAGAGGGCGTTATTGATATTCGTAGCATGGAAAGTGTGAAGAAACAACGCTCATCACCATTCTTGATATTCATGGCATGGAAATTCTGAAAGTAAACAACTCTCATCACCTTAGCAACCTAGCTTGTGCAAAACTAGGTATTTCTCACCGTGCATAATACAGACAGCAGATCTTTCAAATGGTAAGTTGCAGAATGATCTCCATCTACAAATACGTGTTTCAGATATCTGTAATATTCCGCGCTCAAGTATTCTCCAGAACATCATATTCTTCAGGTAAGTGATTAGCTACACATCTTTATGTGTACCATGTGAGAAATATATTCACTTTGTATTTATCACTTGTGTTTCTAATATTTCACTCCCTTCAAATTTGATGTCTACATGGTTTTTTAATTAAGTTTCGGTCCTGAACCTATCTAAATCAGAAGAAACTACGACTTCTAACAAACCCTCCTAGCAGTTATATTTCCAATCAACATCTAAGATTGATCTCCAATCAATCACCTTCTAAGAACTGGATCTCCAATAACTCACCCTAAGAACATGAACTTCGAATTTTGACCACTTAACTAATACTACATTGGGCCACATTTCTAACGGCCAACAGCATTTACTAGATGTAAATTTTATTTCGCCAAAGAAATTGTGGCCAACACTAACTTTCTTTGATCCAGCCTATTCTGTGGCTAGATCAAAGTGACAGTCAACTTCAAGAGACTGTATGAAGAAGCTGTTTCGAAACTGCCATGAAGCAACATTAAGTGTTGATGGAATGACTCTGAAAAAACTTTGGAAGAAAAAGTTCAACATCGTAGGGGCTGTAAGAATTATGAAATCTCTATTCACATCCTGGACGCTGCTTGGAAATCTTTGTGGCCAACTAACAGAATAATTTTGAAGTCTTTGCAGATCAGACAGGTATTGATCGATAATATGTCTCTCTTGGTTGTCCTCGGATAACTCTAATATTACAATTTATATAAAAAAGAATAATGATAATAATAATAATAGATAAATAAATAAAAAAGGATCCTATTTCTGGTAGTTCACTAAATATGAACCTTTTTCTGAAAACATTTATTAATTTTTTAATTGTACATTTTGTATTAGTTGGTCGAGGTACAGTTTTAAAATAGAAATACGGGTACGTAGCACTAAATTTTTTTTTGTCATATATAATATATAGTATGTTAATTATAAATGGGCTACACGTCTTCATAAATATCTAAAATCCATCTTGAACAAACTACATATATTAAACAGATTATTTATAGCTTCCAGCAGCTCTCGATTTTCTCTACAAAAAAGTCCTCTTTGCTTTTTACCAAGACTAAAATTTTGACATAAATTATGTGAAAACCACCCAGACCATTATCAGTCAAAGAACTTCGAAAGTACAAGTGACAATGAGTCGTGTCAATGACGATAACGATGAGTCCAGCAATCGTCAATTAAAGTTTTTAAAATAGCAAAAAGTGAAGTAAAGATGGCTGCTCCGATTACAGTTATTCGAGAATGTTTATTTTATGAGTATAACGGCCCACAGACGCTACTCAAGCAGTCCAGAAGGCAAATACGTCATTTGAGAAGATACGCTTAACGAAATACAGAGCCCATAAATGGTTCAAAGAATATAATCCGATCATAGGTTAATTGATGACCCATCGTCACCATGATGCCATGATAACCGACCCAACCATGATGACGACGAAATGAAGATAGTCATTTAGTCGGATTTAAGCCGTACATGCCAGGTCCTTGCAGAACGATTCAGTGAAATTGGTAAAATCATTTGTTTGCAGTTGCATCTACTAGGAAAGGTGTGCGAACTGATCAGATGGGTGCACATAAGTTCGCGACAGACAGCAACCTCTGGAGACTATCAATTTGTCTTTCACTGATTTGGCTTCACAATAGTGAGCATTTAAACCGGTTGTTGACGTGAATAAAAACAGCTGATGCAATAAACAACATTAAGAAAATTGCATCACTGGTAATCAACTTGTGAAGCTGTTAACTTGTGCCCCGAAGCTTCCACTTCAACAGAAGATTTTGCTGTGCTTCTGGTATAATATAGGTGTTGATGTTGAGTGTTTTTGTTGATTATTTTGCGAATGTTTTTATTTTATCCTAAAAATGTATACGAACTTTCTTTTGGTTACATGATATTTTTAAAAGCGCTTATCAAGAAATAGTAACTTTTTTAGGCACTCTTAATAACAGTTATTTCCTTTTATGTGGTGTTTCATTTTCGCTGAAATTTATTAAGTATTTAATTAATACAATTTGGATACAGAAGGTCTTATCTATCGAAAAGCATTATTGTTTCCGAGTAGATAAAAGTTTTCTGGAGCACAACAAATAAATTATTCAGTTCTATTATATGTTAAGCACTTTTAAACATTAACTCAATATGTAGTTCTAAGAGTTAACATATCTGCAGCATAAATGCATAAATTACTTCTGTAATTCATTTTTTTCAACATACTTTACTTTTTCTTAGGTTGAAAATGTTCTGCGGTGGTGAGCATAGCTGAACAAATTTATAGAAAGGATCATTCATTTCCGTCTGCCCTGGTGAATTTGTATTCCAAAAGCTCAGGTACAATTTTAATTATTTTTATTATTATTATTATTATTATTTATATTCTATTTATATTTATGTAGTAAGGAAAAATCCGAGAATATAAGAGTACTATTACATACTGTCGAAAGGCGAAATTACACACACACACACACACAGTATCAGAAATATTGATTTAATCTAAAAGCGTTAAAACGAAACATCTCAAATTTTGCATATCAGTACATCGCGGTGTTGTATGCAAGGATTAAAGAAGTTATAAGTTGGAAGCGAGAATAAGCAGATTAGAGAGCCGCTAGAGTGGTTAGAGCCGTTAGAGCACACATGATAATATTAGTTGCTAGAACAGAAGATCGAATATTGTCTTAAGGGCTCTTAAGTCGTTCAAGACCTGTACGTAGCGTACACTTAATTGAACCCGGTAATCTGTATCCGATCATAGCGTCGACTCTCTAAGGTTAATGGCCCATTATAATTTTTTTTTTTAATTATAATATGAGAGTCACCCAGAATTTCTGGTATATACACATTTATGTAATGTGTCTCTATATTACAAGCGCTCTCTGATCGATTTGCCTGTTTTTCTGGACGAAAAAACCCCAGTTTCTGGGGAGGGAGAAACCTGAGATCGACTAACTCAGCCACGGAGTGAAAAAAAAATGTGTGTGCCGAGCATGCGTAGCGGAAGTTAAGTGAAACCACTTTAGGCCAAAATTTATCACTTGACTGTATGAATACTGCAGGCGACGAATCTGCATGAATGGGAGCCTCGGAAAAATCAGACATTCCGCCGTTACCAAATATAGTTACTGCAAGTGCTGTGGCATCGAATGATTTTTAAAACCATCTGACTTCGATAGAGTCGGAATCATTTTGATCTTGAGAGAGCCACGGCAGCTGTTACATTTGACTTACATCCTCATTTGGAAATTCTGTTTGAAAAAGAGCGTGCTCTCGAGCTGTTACAATCTTCACATCGTTCTTGAACCAAACACACGGAACAGACTGAATCGAAATCATTATCCAGGAATGTAGTTTAAACTATGTGTGGATGCGTCGTTGTTTCTTAAAATCCTGTTGCTGCTCCGGCTGTGTATTACATGTTGAACAATTAGATGGACTACTTCTGGCAGTTGGTTTTGGCTTCTTCGCTTTCCGTTTACGACTGGGCATCGAGGGCTATTCATCGTTTTCATTTTTAGTATCAACTTCTATGACTTCTTCGAAATTCACTTCTAACATTTCTGTGGAGACCTAAGGTTCTGAAGATGTGAATGAATGTTCTCTGGCTTCTTTCTTCAACTCCCTCGCACGCTGTAATTTCTTCCGTTATAAATAGCTTAGATCTCTCCTTTGTACTCAATGGATGTGGTTTTGGTGGTCTCATTGCACGTATACGTGCTATTCGCCTTACAACGCTCACTATTAGTCTTCAGCATGTTGAATTGCAATTTTTTCCAGCCAAATATTTTTATTAAATACGGTGGAGAATGACGCAGTCAGTAGGGGTACTGATTGGAGTCATATTTCGCCGGTGCCTGGTACGGAGTGGTACACTGGTGGGGAGGATGAATCATTTTGTGTCGCATTTTCTGGGCGATTTTTGTCAATCCACGGACGCATTGCACGTGTACGTACGTGACTTATGCGCCTTACAACGTTTGCTGCAGTGTACTCCCGGCATCAAATATTGACACCCTGTCAACTGGACCGGAAATGTATGTGACTTCACCCCATGAACTACCCTACGATGTGACGATCATAATAGAGACTGACTGCCGACAATGAAATAACTGGACAGGACTCAGACCCCAAAAACGGCAACACTACATCGGCTTCCAGGCAACTGAAGTGATTTCATTCCAAGAATGACCCCAAAAATGGACACAGCAGACCATGACCGTCACTAAACTGGAGGGGACCCTGATCCCACGAGGAACGCAAGAATAAACCGATCTGAGAAAACTTCGTTTGAGACCTTATCCCTGGATGAACCTCCTGGTGGGGCCGCTGTCGGGATGCAGTCCCGAACGTATTGACCTAGCCACCTAGCTGCCACGCTGCATTTACGTGGCGTGTATGCATCTAGCTGCCACGCTGCATACACGTCCCGTTGGCGATCTGTGTGGCTCCCTTGTCCGGTGCTTTTTACCCTACCCTTGCGGGGAGGAGACGGTTCTGCTGACACCTCCCCTCCTTGCCACCACATTCTTCCCTGTGGCGAGGCATGTACATGCCCCGCAGACATCAGTTGCTGTTTCTTTCTCTATTGACCTCATTCTTCTGCCTTTAACCGCCACCCCCCCATATTCAGTCTCTACCCTTAGGCTGCGCAGGTAGCACAGTGGTATCGTCACCGTCCTCCCCACTCCTAGTGGAAAAGGCACAGGTTCGAATATCGTTGAAGACGCGAGGAACTTTAGTGCATTTTTTCACTCCGTGGCTAAGTTAGTCGGTCTCAGGAATAGATAGCAAGGGTTTTTACTCCCGGCAACTCGAGTTTTTCGTCCAGCGAAATTTACTTAAAGATATAATGACCATTAGGGGTAAAGAAAAGGGTCTTTGCTTCCGTAAAGGTGACTACAATGGTCTCAGACAGTTTTTAAATTCTGTACAATGGGATCAACTGACGATGTCACCAACAGTAAATTCTAAGTGGGAAGCATTCAAGGAATTAATCGTGGATGCTACTAAAAGTTTCATACTTATTAAGAAATATTGTTCAAGGTTTAGGCCTAAATGGTTATTAAATGAACTAATGAGACTCGTGACAGAGAAGAAAATGCATGGGATGCATATAAATTATCAGGCGACGCAGAAGCCTATGGCAGATATAAGGTAGTCTGTAATCAGGTCACAAAGGAGGTTCGGTAGGCGAGGGCGGATTACGAGAAATCTTTAGCCAAAGATGCTAAGAAAAACAGCAAGGAATTCTTTACTTATATAAACTCTAAAAGGAAGGGGATGAATCTGATTGGTCCACTTGACATCGATGGTTCGACTGTTTTTATGACCCTGCTCAGATAGCAAACAAACTGAATAAGTATTTTGCATCTACATTCACACGTGAGGAGTTATTACAATTTGAAAATGGAAGAGGGTTATCAAATTGTAGCAGTGTGCTTAATGATTTTGTAATAACTGAGAGCAAAGTGGAGGAGAAATTGTTGAAGTTAAACGTAAGAAAAGCACCTGGAGTGGATGGGATCTATCCAGTTATATTAAAGGAGGCGGCAAAGCAACTAAGCAAACCCTTAGCCATAATTATAAGAGCATCCTTGGACTCAGGGGAGATCCCCACGGACTGGAGATGTGCAATTGTATCCCCAATTCACAAAGGGGGATCGAAGGGTGATACAAGTAATTACAGACCATTTAGTTTGACTTCTGTTCCGGGTAAAATAATGGAGTCACTGGTTAAAGATGCATTGCAGGATCATCTAGACAAGACTGCAGCAATAATTCAGACACAGCATGGGTTTGTTTAGGGAAAGTCTTGTCTGACAAATTCCATTGGTTATTATGATGTGGTCACAAAGGAACTGGATGCAAAAAATAATTTTGATATCATATACTTGGATTTCAGGAAAGCTTTTGACACTGTTGCGCATGGAAGACTACTGTAGAAATTGGAGCAGTATGGTATTAAGGGTGCAAAACACAAAGTCTTACAAGTTAAATTAAATATCAATATAATTAAACAAAGAACGCTAGATAGAGTGATATTGTAAACCTTAAAAGGAAACACTTAAGATCACAAAGATTGTTTAAGATAGTGGGTCTCACGCTAATGGAATTAATTTAAGAGAAGCTTAAATTTAATGTACAAGCAAATATACCTTGAAAATAAACATTAGAAGGAGATATACGATCAGCGCCCACTACCTGAAGCAGCAAGTGAAGATTCGAGACGGAACAGTGGGGGGTTAATTGATGGAATGGCAAGGGACGGATTGCTGGAGAGACTACAATAGGGGTACCAGGTGTAAGCGTTTTTGTTTACTGCAAACAGAGCGGGGTGTGGTCATTTTAAAATAAGGCGAGACGAACCAAGTAAATGGACGCAGATGTTTTCTGGATGGATTCTGAGCTCCAGAAATTTCCGGTCACCTTTCTAGAAGGATCGAGAATTTTCTGGAAATCGGAAGTCCTTTCTACACCGGAAGGAGTTCGACCTTCCTGTCATGTGGAATAGGCAAATGAGAATGGAGATGATGATGGTCAGATAGAAATGATTGGTTGAGAAACGGAGAGGCGTTACGAAATTTTGGGAAATAAAAAGAGAATAGCGCGCGAGAAAGGGTGTGATTAAAATTTTTTCGAGTGTGATTAAAATTTTTCCGGAGGAGTGATGAAAGTTTTTTTTCGGAGAGGTAGGCTCGGGAAACATTCCTCGGAAGTGATCCACCAGTAGAACCAGTTATGGTGAGTTGACTAAGTTCTGATAGTTTAAGTAAAGTATAGTTGAGTTACAGTAAAGGGAACTTTCTCGAGATGGAACATAGAAGTCCGAAAGCGTCCACCGAGAGATATTTTTAGAAGGAGGACAGCGAGATAATGCTTACGGAAGAACATCGAACCGTCCTGTAGCCTACAGAAAGAAATAAAGTAATGGGAAGCGACTCCTACTGAATGATTTGGCACAGCAAAGAAGGATATGATGCCAGGAATGATCGGCAAAGTGAATGGTGTCCCTGGCAGAGGTTAGCAGTCCGGAATCGGAGAAGAGCGTTTCCAAACCGGTGGTGGACCCCGATGCAGAGCAGAAAGTCACAGGCCTAACGTTATATTAGCGGTAGGATTCAATCCCCCAGAAGTAATTGATTAAACAACGTATATACTTCTATGTAATTGCAAAGGACTGCAGGGAAGATTAGATAAATATTAAGTGAGATTTAGGGAAACATACAGTTAACTGAGTGCATATTCTACAGTTGAGTAAAGAAATATTGTAGAAGTAGTTTAACGAAGGATTGATTATAGTTATGGTTTATTTACTGATTCATTAATGGAGGGAAAGTAATCATTTTGGACAGGTTAACCTATAGAGCAGGTACAGTTGTATGTTACTTGTATAACGTTACTGAAGTAGAGCAATTAGTCGCTAAATGCTAAAATTTACCTGAGAGAATGAAGAAATAAATAAACCAATGTATATTTCATTAACGGGTAATTTGATTGTGTTAGGGTGAGACTAGCCTAGAATAATTTGTAAAGTGGACATTAAATTCCAGAAGAAGAATTGTATTAACCATGAAGAAGAATGTAGGATTGTGTCAGATAAGTATGAATAATAAATAAAATGTCAATTGTATTTAAGAAAGAGTTAAGTTAAACTGATTGTACGAGAGTGTTATAGTGGCCCAATAGTAAGAAGAAGATGATGGATGGGAGAGCCTAATGACCAGGAACGTAATCCATGCCATGTACTTATATATGAAGTGAATAATGTGTAATGATTTGCTTGATCTTTTTATTTGTAAATATGTATAATATACTAATTGTATTTAACTTAATGCAAATAGTGTTTGGTCATTTCTGAACACACAGCAAAACCCAAAGGAGGAGTGCACTAATATGGAAACTCCCTCAGAACCGGAATTCTTCTGTGAGATAACAAGTCAGATGCAAAGTGGGGAATTTTAACAATAATAATAATAAATAATATAGTAAATAAAGAAATAATATAGAAACAAGTAATAAAAATATACAAAGAAACCCCAACCCCACAACTTCATTGAGTGTATTAGAATTACGGGAAATATCAGCTTTTGTAGTATGAGTTACACTGATTAGCTGAGTTTGATGAAGGATTTTCTTCATAGTATTGAAGAGTAGTGCCTGGAATTTATTTGATTGTAGAATAGAAAAGGTTGGATTTAGAGTGTCAGTAGAGAAGGAGTTGGTGCTGAGATCTTCTGAGAGCAGAGACACTTGTGTTTGAGTTGATGCATCTGAAAGTTGATGTGACCCCGGAGACAAAAAGCAGTGATTAGGCGCTTTTCCACGTAAGGTTCAGAGTCAGTATTTCTGGTTATTGGAATGATATTTGACTCAAGTAAACTAGAGTAAAAGAGTAAAAGTAAAGTGCAGCCATTTTCAACCCACTGCAGGATGGAAGCCTCCTCAACAATTCATGCTGAAGGAAATGGACCATAATCTGCCACGCTGGTCCAGTGCGGGTTAGCAGATCGACCGTATTCAGCAGTCAGGGGCTTGAACCCCGGTCTACTCAAAGAGCGTAAGCGGAAGAGGAGGGAGGTGCCTCAGCTTCCATGCTGTTTTGGGCTGCAACAATTATAGGGCTTTTCTGAGAATTTCTGAGAATCTATCAGAACAGAATGATTTCCGACGACTTTTATTTAATTTTTTTCTGGTCAGAGTGGGTACAGTCATTGCATATTAATTGCTTACACTCAATACATTAGATAATGGGGTCAGAGCTGGTCCCACAGATTTTGCAGACGCTAGAATTTTCATAGAAGGTAGTATTTGTCATATTAAATTAATAGATTGAAATATATACTCGTACTATATATTATTGCCAATATTATTACTATTTATTATTGTTTTCGTAGCTCTATTGTTCATTAGTTATTTTCTTAGGAAAATCCCAGAAGAGGCAGTTCAATAGAGCTGGGCATTTTCAGTGAATGATATATCGGATACTGTAGGAGGGTTACTAAACAATATCAATATCACCACCAGTTGTGGTTTTGCAAGCAATTGGCACGGTGACCAGTCAGTCGCCTTAGTTGTTCCGCAGTGAAATCCACAAGTAGCAGGGGTATTACTAGGGAGGGAAAGGGAGGCAACGCGGCTATGCGAGACTCTAATGCCGGGTCAGAGTCAAGTGTGTGATGGACGCGTGTATAAGTTGAACTACAAGATAATGACTGAATGCGCTTGTATAAAGAAGCGGAATGAATATGCAGAAATTCATTTAATACTTATCTGTTGTCTGCTCAAATAATAAAGCACTTCCATCTGGCAATCCTAGGGCCTATCGTCATGTGGCGGCACTAATAGGATCTTCATACTTTGATTAAAAAACACACGAAAAAGTTTAAGGAGCACATCATACAAGCAGCCGGACACAAGCGTCCTCCTAGCGGATTCGAGTGAATTCTGGCTGCTGAAGTGGGCAAACGATAAACACCATCTCCGTTAACAGTTAAGAACTACAATCAAGATGATGACTGGCGTAATATTGTGGGGGGTGGGATTTTTTTGTTTGCTTTTATCCTTTTATTATTATTATCTTTCTTTGTCTTATTACATATTTAACTCAGGTTTTCTTAGGTGCCCTCACACCTACAAGACCCCACGCTTTGCCACCTGACTGCTATACTCTGCAAATATCACAGAAGATTCTCAAGCTCTTGAGGGAAACTTCCTTTGATTCCCCTTAATCAGAGACCAGGACTGTCTCGCCTAATTGCGGGAGAGCAAGCTCTTAACTAGGCAAGCAAGGCGTGTGTTGATTATACTAACAGGACTCAAGTGAAAACAAAACATGAAATTTATTACATGCAATATACAAAATTATATACAATTGAATAAAAGAAAACACATTCATAATATACAAAGTCAACTCAGAGGTATCTTGCATAATCATTGCCATCACATTTCCATTCACTAGATAATCTCAGTTTACCATTGAATGAAAACACCCGATTCATTCTTCTTGCTCTAATTAACTCCTAACACTTATACATTCACTATACGTATTCATTACTCCTGGGTACAATTCCGTTTCTTACATTAACAATCAAATATACAACTTTCATCATTATGCTCTGTGGTCCCACCACTTTGTTACAATATACTTGTAGACCAGTCTTAACTTTTCTAAAGTCTCTAATTTTCACTAGTCACTCAGATAAACCAACCATCTTCATTAAAAAACACTACATCCAGAGTTTCTCATATATCTTACTCGTCTGTAACTTTAAAACATATTCAGAATCTTTCTTTGTAAGTTTACTACCCCTCCTAACACATTATATCTGTTATATCAATCTCATCTACTATTGATTCCTTAGTTTCATTTCAATTATACACTAACCCCTTTAAACATAATAAACTCTGTTAGTATTTCTACTTCAGAGATAAATTTTTCTCTTTACTTTCTAGTACTACCCCCTTTTCATTAATTATTATACTATTTCGCTAACAGTCCTTCTTGCTAACTTAGTGTACTTAATATATTGCTCACCTACTTCTAACTTGTTCTTTCCTTTCCAGGGTGGTTTCAGGCTACCATCTTAGGCTATCTTCTATGGCTGTCCTTCATCTGCTTTCATTTGAATCAGCTTCACATAAATTTCCGGAACTCTTGGCTGCGTGGGTCTGGCGTACTTTCTCCTGTTTGAATCTGCCACTCTTCATTTACTAAAGATCATTCTGATGCATCTTGCTCCAAGAGGTCGTTACCTTTCCTGGCACACTTAACTGTCTTTCATAACCCCGTTTTCTTATCATCCTTGGCCTTCCCGTTACTTCTACTCTTAACTATTTTCCCTATTACTGTCTAGGGCCCTTTTCGCACTCCCTACATTTCTGCATTTCCCGACTTACTCCTTTCACTCTGCGTCTCCACGACCACCCCTTTAGCCACACTCCCTCTTACTCTTTCCACTTCTTTTTTGTTTGTCGCGAAAGGACCCTTTTTCTCTTGCGCTCTCTCTTTTTGTTCCCCTGAATTCCATACCGCCCCCTTGTTACTGGATTGCCTCCGTTAGGGACTTCAACCAATCTTCCCCTTTCTATTTAAATTTACATTCCGTTTCATTCGTTAATATCATTTTCCCATAACTCCTTTTTGAATATCTTTACTTTCTTCCCAGGCCGTATGCTCCTTTGATGTCGACTGGCCACCTCCACAAACACTTATTTCCCGCTCACACCTTGCCTTCTAAAGAATACGAAACTTTCCATCACAGACATCCAGACGCCAGCCTTAATTTGAAACCGAACATTTGAAGTGCATCTACTTCCTGTTTAATCTGACGGTGTAACCGATTAACGGAACCGCTTCGACTAATCCGGTCTCCCGAGCAACCCCTTTCACGCCTATTCACAAATGACCCCCGCTACCTATTCCTGCTGTCTTCTTTGTTTTCGTGTATATTGGGAGCTGCAAGTTTATCCGTCTGCTACTACTTATTCTCACGCTTACCCCATCCCTTCATTAAATTTTCTCCTGATTTAATCTCGCCTTGTGAAAAACCCACTATCTTTATTTTATTAAATTTGTAAAATTTTTCATCTTTCGATATCACTATATCTCACGT